>NC_143396.1:209956764-210268222 GCF_052110815.1 Crocodylus siamensis
GGAGGGGGCCAATGACCATTCATAACAAGTGTCCCCATCATTAGGGGAGACCTGCCAGTTGGACACAGGAGAAGATTCAGAGGCAGAATGTGTCTGACTCTGGAGAGTGGGACAGATAAAAGTGACACTTGAATTAGGCAAGAATCATGTTCGCAGGCAGCAAAGCATTACATTTCCATAGGGCCAGCCCAGCCCATCTTTAATCTCTGTAGTGCAACTTTTAAACATTTTCTCATCTTCACTCTCCCTACCCCAGCTTAATTCCCTGCTGCCATATGTGGGAACTAAACCTGGCTGTCTTTAGAGCCCCATGCTCTGTGTGTGTTGAACACAAGGGGCAGAGCGATTAGTCCCCTTCCTCAGGGGCTGAGCACCCAGCCCACCCAGAAACAAAAATTAAGAACCCAGTTTTGCAGGCTTACTTCAACTACAAATGCAGAGAATGGATGTCCTTATCTAACTTCACACAAGCTCCAGGCCTTCTGAGGTTCAGAAAAACAATGGCAACAAATGAACCCCCCTGAGAGGAACTGACTGTATAACAAATGGGAACTGAACAAACCCAGCACCTTCTATGAGCTGAAGGCAGAGGATCCCTGGTGGCCTACTGCTCTCACCATCACCCCTGGTTCAGGCTGGATTCTTGTTCAGGAAAGCAACTTAGCCAGCTGGTGCTTTGCACTCAGAAATGAGCGAGTTGGCATGCCTGGTCTGTCAATACTCTGGCATGCACCAACCGATCCATCCCAAGCAAAACCAAGGAAGTGATTCTTCTTTACTCAGCGCTGGTGAGACCACAGCTGGAGAACTGTGTCCGCTTCTGGGTGCCGCACTTCAACAAGGACGTGGAAAAGCTTGAGAGGGTCCAGATAAGAGCCACCTGTATGATCAGAGCCTTGCATGGCAAGCCATAAGAGGAAAGGCTGAGGGACTCAGGCCTCTTCAGCCTTAAAAAGAGAAGGCTGAGAGGGGACTTTGTAGCAGCTTATCGCTATATCAGGGGACTACATCAAGAGCTTTGACGAACAACTAATGACCAGGGTACTATGACCCCAGCTGACTTCCTGATCTTTGGGCAGGGGGCTGGACTCGATGATCTCCCGAGGTCCCTTCCAGCCCTGATGTCTATGAAATCTATGAAATCTACTCTTGGGGAAAACCAGGAGTAACGGTCACTAGCTCCTGGAAGACCATTTCAGGCTTAACACTAGGAAAAACTTCCTCACAGTTAGGGTGTCCAGACTGTGGAATAAACTCCCTCCAGAGGTGGTGCAGTCACCTACCCTGGACATCTTCAAGAGGAGACTGGACAGGTACCTTGCTGGGGTCACCTATCCCCAAATGTTTTCCTGCCTAGTGCAGGGGAGCTGGACCCAATGATCTGGCGAGGTCTCTTCTAACCCCTTATAACCTATGAATCTATAAACCTCACAGAAATCCTGTGACAGTAAAATGAAAAAGAAGTAATGCTAACATATTGCAAGGAATGTGCCCAGCTTGAACTGTAAATGCAACAGCAGCAGATGAAAATAAATCACAGCTGAAGCAGACTCAGTGAAAAATGCAAGTATAATAAAAAGCAGATACAACAACCCAACATATCCCAATCACTAGCAACCAGTTTGATGTACAGTATTTATTTTTCTTCAGTGGTGTCCCTTGCAAGTCCCACAGAATAACTCTTATTGTGCTGTCTGTAAGATAAGGGACTCTGTGCATGCGAGTTTGTGTGCACATAAGCATGTGAAGGAGAAGGAGAGAGAAGAAAGTTTTAAGGAATATCATAGTATTGCAGTCTGTGGTTTTGAGAGAGGAAACCAGGAAAGCTGCTGTCCTGCAGCTTTCCACAGCTGTCCTGCAACAGTGTATGCATGCCGGAGATACACTTCTTAAGAAACCTTTTCCTAAAGCATTTCTTCTTACTAAACTAAAATATGTCAGGCCACAAAAGGCTGCTTTTGTCATCTTTAACTACTTCACTGGATAGACTATAAAGGGTTGATTCTGGCCTCTATTATAAGAGCAGACAAGAAGATGTGTAATGTAGTCAGCACTGGGGTAGCTCAGTCTTAGTCGAGTCAGGTGCTACAGAACCAGGGAGACCTATGGGGCCTGTTTCCTGAAGCCTCAAAAAAAAAATCACCAGACAAAACCAACCAACCCTTCTCTCCACCTCTTTAACGTTCATTACAGCAGAATCCTGCCTCTCCCCTACAGGAAGTCCTGAGGAACCTATGCAGAAGGCAGCCACAACCCCAGTGTTTGTGTTATGTCAGTAGAAGCCCTGGGAGAGCACATCAGATCTGAAAGACATTTGGTTGAGACATGGGCCACTTTCCTTGTGGCAGCATCTAGCCAGGGGATGATTAAGATTCAGTAGGGCCTGATGCACTGCCCCTCCCCAATCCCTGCCCTCTCTTGCAGCCGCAGGCTCTGTCTGCAGCGGTGCAGCAGGAGCATGGCCAGAGCAGGACGCGCTGCCCCCCAGGTCTGGAGCAGGAGCTGCAGCTGCCCCAACCCACAGGTCTGTGCTCGAGTCAGCGCTCAGGGCATGGAGCTGCTGCCTGCCGGGCATGTGGGGTACAGACTGAGCTCCAGACGTGGCCCCTTTGCCCTGCCACAGCTCAGTCCAGCTGCAGCAGTGCGTGGCCAATGCACAGGATCACAGCCAGGCTGGGCCAGGACCTGGCTGTTCTGGAGCTCCGCTGCTGGCAGGTCATAGTCACGCCTGGCTGGCTCCACTCCCTGCTGCCAGTGGCTCCAGCTGCTCCTCAGGCTCTTGCATGGTTGCTCCGCCTGCCCAGTACCTGTGCACACCCAGGCTGGCCACCATTTCATCTGTACCAAGCCAGGGCTCAGATGGCCCATGTGTTAATCTGCCTATGCATCTGGCACACCAGATAGGGGGTGCTGGAGGGAGTGAATGGGAATTCATATTCTCATGTATCCTCCCCATGCCCTCCTAAAGCAGACATTTTGCCTGTTCCTAATTAGCTCCCCAGCTCACTTCCTGCACTTGTTCATTGCTCCCACTTGTCAGAACTAGTTTTAAATCAGGAGCGTGCAATTATTTGGGCCCATCCCCACTGCGTGCCTAGGGGGCAGCAGGATGCACCATGGGCCAGATGCCGCCTGGGCCAGGCGGGACCGAAGGACCTGCCACGGGCTGGACAAAATCCCTCTGTGTGCTGGATCCAGCCCGCAGGCCATATTTTGCCCACCCCTCTCTTAGACTGTAAGCTCCTTGCAGCAGGGCTACATACATTTACATACCTGCAGTGCCTTGTAAAATTGGGTCCTGACTTTCATTAGGACTTCTGGGTGATACCATAGTACCAATAAGAATGCTAAAAGAAATAGTTGCCTATGAGTTACAGGCCAGTCCCAGAAGTTCAGCAAAGAACAGTAAAGTTTTGCTCCTCTACACACTAATATCTACTGCCTTAGGTATTCCTCAAAACATCTTCAAGCTTGCTAGCATGGAAGCAACTGAACCTTATTTTAACAGTGTCCAGAACAGACCTTGAATTTGGACTACTCTGTACTGCCAGATCAAAACATGTGTTTTAACTAAACTGCTGAGCTCTGAATGATCTATTTCAGCCTATAAAAAGCATCATGTTGAGGGACTCTGCTACAGCACTTCTGCTATTATGACTGGAATCACATAAAGGACAAGTTACATGGCTCAGCGAGTAGCAACTAAAGGGGCTGCTGGACTGGAGGCTTGACTTGTCTGCTCCTGCAGCAGAATCTGTCACTATTGTTGCTAGCAAAACTAACAACAATAAGGATCCCCTATAGCAGTGGTGCTCAAGGTTTTGGACTCATGGGGCCAGATGAGTGGTGGTGGGGGGTGGTCCACAGGCCAGATTGGGCTCTGGGGCCTGGTGCTGCCCTCATCCAGCCCCATGTGCAAGGACTGGGCCCCACACCACCCTGCATGCCTAACCTAGTGCACAGGGCCATGAACTTGTGGGGACCCATGTAGGCCATATGACATGGTGCAAAGGGCTGCATCTGGCCCACAGACCAGGGATGATGATCACCCAACTGAGCAGGAATACAGAAATAAAAGGCTTAATATACCTCTTGCTCACATCAGTTTGGTATAATGGGGAGATACTGTTTACCTACATCAGCTTAAGTGAGAAAAGAATCAGGCCCAGACACCATTCAAGCAGATGAAAGGCCTTGCCAAAAACATCAGAAAGCTACAGAGTACACAGCATTATCAGCCGACCTACTCATTAAAGCGTCAATGGCCTCCGAATCTCTTATCTCTAAGAGCCAACAGTATTAGTCTGCTATGCAGCTGTGCAACCAAGTGCCAGCCAGACAAAATAAGGATATGCTGAATATGTGCCTTTCTTTCTTTTCAAACCAGGGAATCGTCCTACCTCACTGCACTGGAAAACAAAAGTCTTTCACCAGACGGCAGAATGCCCAGTACCACATTCCTATAGATAAGGTGCAGTGGGTTGAACCACCAGCCTTTTGCTTCCAGTAACCTATGTTTATCTGCACCTCACTTATCCATCAAAACTGCAAAAGAGCTTGCTTGGTGCAACCAAGTACATTACCCAGTGAACTTTTGTTCATCTCACAGACTGTGAACCTGGGTGAGGGCTATGACATTAGTAGAAAGGACTGAGTGGGAGGCTTGCAAAGTAAACCCTAGGTAACTTCACAGACATAAAAGCTTTGCTGGAGTTTAAGTGAGATCAAAATTTAACCATGTATATTTACAGCAGAAATAATCACGATACAGATGTTCTTAGATGCAGATTGTCCTTCAAGCCAAAATCACATACTGAACTGGGATCTTTTTTTAGGATGTTTGTTTTAACAAAACTGAATTTGTTTGAAGAAAGACTTGTTTATATTATTAGCCAAGCAATTCATACATCTTCAAAGGCAACTGTTTAGGAGCCTAGGTGCTTGCAGAGACCAGCACAATACTAACCATCTGACTCCACTGATGCTTAGCGAAGCATTTCTGCCGGGAATTAAGAAGAGTTAAGAGGAATGAGGAAAGAGGATCAAGTGTAACCAACAGAAAAAAAACCTCTATTGTGTGTCCAGTTTTCTGGGGGGCAGCTAAACTGACCTGAATGGAAGCACAAATACCTTGCTTTCTATATAGTGTATTGCATAGTGAATAATACATGGCTCCCCATTGAAAACCAGTGTGAAATTCTATCAAGGGTCTATACTGACACTGTGGGCTCCTTCATCTGAGCTTTCGCAGCCTGTAGGCCAGAAGAACCCCAAGACTGAATTACATCCTTGTCTTTCAATAGGGAAACCTGAATCATTCTCTGATATATTTTTGACTTAAAAAGCAAAATAGTTTATTTTGTACTTTAGCTGTTGCCAAGTTTGAATCCCATATTTTCATACTGACAGGAAGATCTTATAACTGTGATGACAGATACAGCATAGGCTAAACCAATCTAAATAAATAATTGAGAGGGGTCATATATGCCCCTCACCACCTTTTATAGCAGTACTTATGGAGACATTGTCTATTTATTAGCTTGTACATGGGACTAGGAGGTAGGAAATTCTGGATCTTTACTCTGGGGCCAATTCCCTCTATAGCTGTGAGTTTCTTTCTTCCCCATTTCTTAGTTTCCCCATCTATAAAATGGAAAGAATACTTACCTTCCTAAATACCCTGCTATGAAGGTTTGCTGATGTACATAAAAGGGCATTAAGATGGAAAATACTCAATGACAGTACTTTCAAAGAACTGTCATGGGATAAGGAATATTATCGTTACCGCTGGTGTGCTCATGCTGCTTGTAGGATTTAGACAGTCATGCCAATAAGTGCCTATTCTGGATGAGAAAAAGTTGCCCTCATGCACAGAGGGAAAGAAATGTTACTTGTGAAACAAGAATTATGAAGTACACAATGATAGAAGCGAACAATATCCACAAAATTAAACAAAACCATTTACTTTGGGTCATGTTTTCTACAGATGGGAGCAGACAGGTACCTTCACTCCTCTAGTGATTTGAGAAGGGAAAAAATTACTTAGAAGGATAGTAATACAACAATGACTAGGTTAGATTACCAACTAATAAATTAATAGAGTTCAGGATGAAAACATAAACCAAAGAAAGGATTTAAAGCTCTGTCAGAATGGTGACACTGATTTCACAAGTTAATTTACTCAGTTAAAATCTGTAATATGGCCCAATTTTGACAGTATTTTTCTTACTCTTTATTTTATATTTGTTGTTGCCGTCATAAATACACAACCTAGTCACAGAATCCTGCCAGATCTATTTGCTATAGTTTATCCTCTTACAACTTTTTGAAGAGAGAACATTGTGGACACTTGATATCAAGTCAGATTTATCTGGCATAGCACCTGTATCTTCTACATTTGAACATCATATACATGTGAACAAAGAAAACGATTTCAATGTCACCTGAAAACTGGAGGCTCTTTACAGATGATCACATTCATTTTATAGATGAATAAACCAAGGCACAAGTTCACACTGCCAAGAATCAAACAGGGTTCCTGATCATCACACCTTGCTCTTAAAATGAGCTTTTTCCCCTAAGAGAATGTACAATGGGTTTTGGCAGATCAACCCCAGCTGGTCATTCTGTACCAGAGTTACCAAGATGATGTGCTTTTGCTCTAAAAAGGGAGACCCAGCAAGCTTTGTATCAGAGAGCCCCAGCAAGGAATAATAAAAGGGTTAAGAGATTAAAACAGTCCCAAATTATAATAAACTCCAGGTTTATTTTGAACTGAGCTCACTCCTAAACTGTGGCTTTTGCGTTAAATGACTTAGGGGATTGGTTTGGAATCAGGAATGTTTTGATTGCTATGTTCTGGATTTCATTATCCCCTTTAGGCAAGTGGATGTGTTTGGAAGTCTGAAACCTCATTTGTAAAATCCTGCTAGAGTTGGAAAAGCAGGAGTGAAATCAAGCAGGATAGAGTACAGGCTGGTGCCTTTGAGTCAGCATGCAAGTTCCTGCTCTGCATCAGCATTTACCAAACGTGGAATCGGGGAGCAAAGAAAGAACCTTTCATTACAGCAGCAGCACCACATTAGCATGTGTGTGGCAGGGGAAGTCTTCTTGGTCTTAGTTTTTCATGAGCTTTTCCCTGCATGTAGGGGCTCATTCTGTAATGCTTCGAAATTCCATTCTGGCTTCTGGCTTACTTTGCCTCACACCTTCCTATCAGTTGATTGCCATGACTGCTGAGTTTTCATCTTCAACTAGGAAAGCGTTTCTATTTTCCCATTGTTGAAAGACTTGTTGCTGCAAGTCCAATGCAGTCAACATTCCTTCTGCAGTGACTCAGTTATTCATTTACAGATGCCATAATAGTTAAGCACCCTGGGTTTCCAGAGACATGCCTCATGGGAATCCCTCCTTGTTGATTATCTAAGTTTCCCCTCCATAGTTATGGATAAGAAATAAAATTAAAGACAAAACATATATCAAGGTAGACTTGAACCAAGAGCTCAGATCAGAACCACTTAGAGCTTCAGGTTGATGTAAAGCTCACATCAGAGTGAGGTGTGATAGAGGCAAAGACAGGCAGAAACCTAAACACCATTACAGGCTGATCCCAACCAATGGTGTGGCAGCTATTTTTGTACTCCTTACAGCCATAATTTCTCAGGGACCACATTTCACAGTGCTGTCAATGCACTAGTCTAATATAAGATGGGACTGAGAAAAGGGCACACAGAACAAGATCTGTCTTTCCACATGGTTTTATATACATGCTAAGTATTTGGCTCCAGACAACACAAAAATGATGTACTTATCTCTGTCACTCCACATGCTCCTGTCACGTACCGCACAGTAGATCCACACAGATTAAGGGCATTTAATGTACAAAGCACCCTGTCTACCCCATAAGGCACTCTGCATGCTGCCTGAGTAACTGACATTAAACATAGTAACAGATTAGACTGAAAACTCAATTAAATGACCATACGACACAGAAGAGTAGTTACAACACTTTCCCAAAAAGGAGTGTTTTCTGACGTTTAAAAGAAGAGGGAAAAATTGGACAGGATAAATATTCCAGTGGAAGTAGCTTGCACTTCTTAGTAACCATTGTAGAAAAAGCTCTGGTCATCCACCACTCAAAAGGTGGAAATGCAGATAGGCGGTTTGTAGCTGGATAATATAATTACATAATACAAGTACTAGCCAGAACAGCACTCAATGAAGGTATCTCAAAACACACCACTTTCCATCTACAATAGAGCAATATGGATTGCTCGTTGTCATAGTTTCTAGTTTTACTTATGTTATTGAACAGAGGTGAAGGTGATGTTGGAACTTATATACCAGACCAAGAGGCAGAAAATCTGAAACCTGGCCTTTTTTCAGTCACAGGCTTCCTAGCTAGGGACAGAAATTACACATAAACCAATACAAGTGATCAGAAACCGGTTCAAATCTGTAACACAACAGAAGTTTAGTGCACATAAACCCCTTTCAAAATGGCCAAAACCAGTTTAAAATAAACCTGGATGGATGTAGTACCAGACTTAAATGATTTAGGTTAAATCAATTTATTGAACTTCTGTTGCAGATCCCCTGCAGATTCAAGTTAACTCATAGTCTCCCAGCATCCCAGGATGCTTTGCACCTCCCCCACAAACCCCCATCAGAGTCGGTGGGCTAGCCTTGCCCCAAGCAGTCTGCTCCAGCCAAGCAGGGAGGCATGCTCTAGTGCCCCCCACCCCAGCTTCTGGCCCGAGTTACTGCATGCATGTGGCTGCATTTCTGGAATCAAAAGTGAATGATGCAGCTTAACCTGAAAAGACTGAATTGATTCAGCCCCGGGCTTTCTGACTGTCTATACTTAGCCCTTGTGTGATCTCCAACAGGTCACTTAAACCCAAGCTTCCATCTTCCAAATGAAATGGCCAGACTTTCAAGTATGCTCAGCATCTCCCACTGAAAGGAGCAGGACTGTTGGGAACTGGGCACTTTACAAAGTCTGTCTCCCCATGCCTATTTCTTCATCTGTAACATGGAAATAACAATACTTCTCAACTTGCACACTCATGTATAATGTTCTTGAGATCCACAAAAGGAAAGCACCAGAGAAGGGCAAAGCATTGTTACTACTGATCTGCCAATGGCTGTCGACTTTTCAAGCACTACATGAACAGCACAACTTTGCTGTCAAACTTAAGATCCCTTTACACACCATTCATTTTATTTTTTGGGTTCAGACTGAAATAGCTGATGACTAACTTAGTGAATGCAGAAATGCTACTGTACTCCTTGGAGTATTCTTCCTGAACCTCCTTCCCCCACCCCCGGACATATGTTAGTAGTTAGGAATAGTTTGTTGAAGCTCAAAGCTTGGCAGAGGGGTGAAAATGCGATCAAGGTCAGAATACAACGGAGGACTAGTAAAAAGGAAAAGAAATCCCATTCTGATCTCTCTCTCTCTCTCACACACACACACACACACACACACACACACACACACACTCTTTTCATATTTTAATTTGAAATCTGTACTAACAAGAAAGAGTTTACATCTGTGACAAGAGGCAAGTTTGAGCCAGTATGCAATCATACCATGTACCAGCACTTCTCTGGTGGTCTTTCAGTTTCTGTAGGACTTCAGCTTTTATTAATAAAACTTTCTGAATATGACCTGATGCAATGACATCTTCCAGAATCAGCATGAATGTCGGTAGGGCTGGGTAGGGGGACTTGAGTCCTTGTTGAGAACAGCAGTATTGAACTCCTCACAAGAAGGCCTGTTTGACTAAGGGAGTGAAAGGAGAGCCCTAAAGAGTGCTAGATCATCCTGACTGGAGCAGTTCTTCCTTGCAAATCTGGAAAATATGGTTTGGTTTGCTGTGTGCCTTTAACAGCTAATATTTGATTATTTCCAACCAAATCACCTGCTGCACACCCAGCCCCCAGAAGTATCCTCTTTCAAGTACTTTAGTTCAAGATTGGTATTTTATCTGGTGGGGAAAGGTTCTCTCTCAGTTACTGAGGCAGGTTCCCAGCCATTCAAGACTTAAGAGCTGAACCATGTTAGCCAGATTTTAAAAGTCCACATGGCAAGTATGTCCCTAAAAGAGGGACTTCTGTGCCAGTTTGCAAAGCATGAAATATTGTTTGTGTGTCACTGCCAAAGTGGACCAATACACAAAAAAGTTTGTGGGCCTCCACATTATATTGCTGAACTAGTTTTTTGCAGAACTGTTTCCTGAAGCACTTTTTTCAAATGGTTTGTCCAGTCTCGTTTTAAGTTTTAAGTGACAGACTCCCACATAGCTTCTTGCAGATTATTCACAGACATAATGCATCTCGTTGCCAGAATTTTTTCCTTGCTATTGAGGTCTTTTTTCCAATTAGACCAAATGCTTACAATCCTTCCAACCTCTTTTTGGTGTTACACCCTTCAAATATTTGTACCAACAGAATCTTCCATCTCCTTACTAGTACATCTTAGCCAAACTATATATAGTTAGTACTTAACACTTCCTTGCAAATCAATCCATCCTACCACCCACAGGTCATTTTGTTGTTCTTTGGGCTCCCTCAAATTCCTCTATCTCAGGGTCCAGAAATGCATTCAGTATTCTGCATATAACAACATCAGGATCTGCACAGGAAGGAACTGTTACCTTGAGGGTGTAATGATGGTCTTGAATTTAGAGCAATTACATTCAAAATGTCTGCATCTCTGTTGCACTAAAACCACATGTTTAATTTGTTGTCCTGTCTAACCTGCATGGTGGATTCTTTTTTAACATCAACTCTTTCCATATTTTTCTCTTGGACTAGAATAATTTGAGGTTTCCTTTTCTCAGACACTAGCTTTCAGTTTTCCAAGCTGAATCCCTTCCTCTCTCCCCTCACCTAAGCTTTTTAGATCTTTTTATATGATTTCTCTTTCCTTACTGCTGTTATAAGCTTATTTAAATTTAATAACAACTATACATTTAAATATGGTGTTTAATCGCTCTTCTAGATGGATAATAAAGGTATGAAATTAACTCCGCCCCTTCTTACATTACATCATTAGACACCTCTTCTGAATTTGCTCTACTAATGCTTATAATTACCCTTTATTTTTGCCAACTTCCAGTCCACCCAGCAGGGCTCAAATACAGGTAGATCCAAATTAAGATTTTTCAAATGTTTCACATGACATGAAACCAAAATACTTTATAACTATCTATATCTATTACAGCTTCCAAATTTCCCCTATCTACTAATTTTAGAAATGAAAGGTAGCAAGCAACCAAGTGCCTAGCAGAATACAAGGATGTATCTTGTTTCAGTATGGACACTGAATGCTCCACCTTTCAGAAAACATGGGTGTCCCAGCAGTGGTGAAGAACTTAAAACCAAGATGCCTTGAGACTACAAGGAAGCCACCTATCATCAAAGTTATTATACGTCTTTGTTTTCTGAAGGGAAGTCATGCCTGGGAAAGCTTTAGATCATTTACCTCTCACACATCAGTCACTGTGATTCAGTGTGGATACAGATTTCAGTTCTGATCCTTAAAGATAAGAAAAATCAATGGATGAACACCTTCCTTGTAAAACCTTGTTAGCAGGAGCTATAAAGGTAATTGTAACAAGTCCCATGATCAAGATTTGCTGAGAAAACAGCATGGCTACTCCCTGTTGAAGTCCAAGCCAAATTCTCCTTTTCTCAAGATTTCTTACAAAATCTACAGGTAACAAGCTCAACCAACAGGAGCAATGAGACAATTTATCATTGCTTTGAAACAATGGATTGTCATTCTTTGTTACAACAACGGTAGATTTTCTTACAGACCTTCCAGATTTCCCGGTTTACTCAAAGTTCGAGTTCTCACAAGAGGCATTATTCTGCACTCTTTCAATGGCTCTACCAATCAGAAATACATGCAGACAGATTCTGATCTCAGTTACACCAGCTTATGTGTAGAGTAACTCCTGTGAGATCAGAATGTGATTTATCACTAACATATGTTAATCTGACCAAGGCAGGGAAAACTTACCTTTTCATCATCCCTGGAGATGTACTTTTCCTACCCCCTATCAGCACTAGGCTATTTTTAGCCCCTTTATTGCCTCCCCCCTAACCCCAGATGGACAAACCCTGTGGACCAGCCAGCACCACCACTCCCCCAGAGCCCACCAGAAGTCACATCCCACAAGCTGCACCAGTGGTGGATTTTACCAGTGCTTACTGATGCCAGGAGCCAAGGAAGTAAGTTGAGGTGGGGGGGAGAGGCAGGAGGGATGGAGTAGGTTGGTTTGCTGGGGAGAGGAGGAAGAATTACTTGTTTGTGGGTGGTGGAGTTGCGGGGCTAAAAATAGCCCCTGTTCCCAAGGAGGTACGGGGAGAGCCACCCCATCCCCCCAAGCCTCCCTATGGAGCCCATAACACTCCCCCCCTACCTCTCATCCTGTCAAAATCTCCTAGACCCCACCAATCCCCTGTAGACCCTGCCTGCTTTCCGTGATCCCCCTAATCCCTCCTACAGACTCTGTATATACTCCTGATCCCACTGAGGACCCTACCAGCCCTCTCTCCCCCAATCCCCTAGCAGACACTGCTGGCTCCGATAGTTCGTGCAAATCCCGCTTGCCTCCCTGATCTCCCAATCCTCTTTGCAGACCCTACCTACCCCTGATCCCTCTCTCAAGCCTGCTTGCCTCCCCAAGCCCCCCTCTTCCTAACTTACCTTAGATTGGGTGGCCATTTTTAACTTGCTCTAACCTCTGCCTAACCTTCTCGAACAGGGGGCAAATGAGGCTGCAGTCAGTGACTGGGCAGCAAGCAGCACAAAGGTGACCACCAGGGCCAGGACAGTGTCCAGCATCTGGCAGTCCTCCTCCATGACCTTCACTATCCTTGTCACTATAGCAGCCTGCAGCTCCTGGGCCTCCAGGTGCCTCTCCTCAAGAGCCAGGAACTCCTGGTCCACCCAGTCCCTCTGCCAGACCTTCTCCTCCTTGCTTGTGACCCTCTTCTCTTTGCATGCGTCCCTCACTCCTCAGCCACCATAAGAAGGCAGTCCAGTAGCCAGGTACAGCCCTGGGTCCTCCGCTGCCTGAGCCAGAGCATACCTTGGCCCTACCCAAGACTGGTAATGACCCTGAAAGTGCATCCCAGCTGCCAGCTGGTGCCTCTCCCTCCGTGTGCAGCTTCAGGACCTGAAGAGCTAGGAGAAAGAGGCTGTTCATGATTTTGCAATTTTTCTGAGATAACATGCTCTGTATCAAGGGGCTGTGCTCTGCCCAGCCTTAGGTTCTGCATGTATCGGTGCCCAGGGGCCACGGTACATTGGATAGGCAGCCCCTGGCACAAGCAACCACCAGCTGAGCCCCACGTCCCCACTCGTCCTGCAGGAGCTTGTGGGCTGCTGGGTACTGGCCACAGGCAGACTGCCTTCCCCACCCCTTTTCCAGGATGAGATAGGCCTGGCTTCTGGCAGCACCTGCTGCCACTACTCCAGACCCACTCTCCCTCTCCCAATCTTCTGCAGACCAGGCCATCTCCTGCACTGCAACCAAGCCCACAGTGCCTGGACTTGGGGCTCCCAGCTGACCGGGATGAGGAGCTGGTGGTGCCCCCCCCCTCCCCCAAGGGAGCCTCTCCAGAGAGACCCCAGGGCCAGCCCCCATCCCCATGCCAACCCTGCGACCTGAATGTACCTCTGCTCAGAGTGTCCCAGGCATGCTGTGAGGAGCTGTTTCTCAGACTGAGGGGTGCCCAACCCACTACGCATTGCTGCTGCTTGTCACACTTGAGAACCTGGCTTGGGACCCTGGGCTTTGATGTCATAGTGAGCAAGCCCACACTGCCCCACAACTGCTGCTGCCGCCTGGATGGCTACTTCTAGCTACACTACACATCCCTGTCCCCTGCAGCCAAGGATGACATTGCTGCCAGCATTGACACATTTCTCCGCATGTGAAAGGCCTGTGCTTGCCTATAAAGTTTTGCAGTTATCATGGTGCCCTGTGACCAGTGGGGTCCCCCAAGGCTCTGTCCTGGGACCCATATTGTTCAACATCTTCATTAATGATGTAGACATTGGAGTCAGAAGCAGACTGGCCAAGTTTGCCAAGGACACCAAACTTTGGGGCAAAGCATCCATACCAGAAGACAGGCAGGTAATCCAGGATGACCTGGACAGGCTCAGCAAATGGGTGGATGAGAACCTGATGGTGTTTAACACCAAAAACTGCAAGGTTCTCCACTTCGGGAGGCAAAACCTGCAGCATCCTTATAGGCTTGGCAGTGCTACGCTGGCTAGCACTACGGAAGAAAGAGACTTGGGGGTCATCATTGACCACAAGATGAACATGAGCCTTCAATGAGATGCTGCAGCTAGTAAAGTGATCAAAACGCTGGCTTGCATCCATAGATGCTTCTCAAGCAAATCCCGGGACATCATTCTTCCCTTGTACTCAGCCTTGGTGAGGCCGCAGCTGGAGCACTGCGTTCAGTTTTGGGCTCCACAATTCAAACAGGATGTGGAGAAGCTTGAGAGAGTGCAGAGAAGAGCCATGTGCATGATTAGAGGTCAGGAAAACAGACCTTACAATGGGGCTCTTTAGCCTGGAAAAGTGCAGGCTTGGGGTGATCTGATGGACACCTATAAGTTTTTCAGGGGTGACCACCAGGATCTGGGGGAGCATTTGTTCAGAGTGCCCCAAGGGATGACGAGATCGAATAGTTATAAACTCCTGCAAGACCATTCCAGGCTGGGCATAAGGAAGAATTTCTTTACTGTCCAAGCCCCCAAGGTCTGGAATCGCCTGCCATCGGAGGTGGTTTGAACACCTACATTGAACACCTTCAAGAGGAAATTGGATACTTATCTTGCTGGGATCCTATGACCCCAGCTGACTTCCTGCTCTTTGGGCAGGGGGCTGGACTCGATGATCTTCCGAGGTCCCTTCCAGCCCTAATGTCTACAAAATCTACGAATGCCTGTTCATAGCCTAAGACACAGGTGGAACTGAAATGCATGCTGGTAGCGCCAAGAAGTACAGAACAGCTGAATGGAGTGCAGTGCTTTCCAGAGCTCAGTACAAAATACAGGACTGCCAACTCTATGATTCTACTGTGAGGCTTGAGACACTGGCTGTCTTTCTTAAAATTGCTGCTACTGGAATCAGGAAAATTGAGAGAGAATTCACTCTCGTGAAAGACAAAGCTTTCATTATAACAGACTACATTTAATTCTAACCCTCCTGGCTGCAGAGACAAACTTGAAAACATGTTATAAGTTCACCCTAAAGGGTCAAAATCCAGAATCCAATCCCAAAGTACCCTTGCCCTTACTACTATAAAAAGCAAATGATTTTGAAGCCAATCTCATTTTTTTTGTGACCTGATTCATGCTCTTTGAATGGCTGAGGTTGGCGGTCTTGAAAGCCTTCCCACTAAACCTGAAGAGGCTGAAGTCTGTACTTCCCCTTTGAAGTGACTAATGTCTTCTAGAAGGGAAAAGTTCCCGGACTGTCTGGCTGTAGTTGTGCCTCGCCCCTGCCTGACCATATGCACCTTCATCCTCCCTTGTACATTCGTGCGGTGACCAGCTGCAGTCTGCCCACAGTTTGTAAAGAACTTTAGCAGTACTGGTAACCCCATCGTATCAAAAATCATGAGACAAGCTCTTAAAAATCAAGAGATCTGGAATGTAAATCGTGAGAAGCTAGTTTTGAACTGTGTCCTTGTGGTATCTGGGGCAAAGGCAGCAGGGCAGCGCCGTAGCCTGCCTCTGCCCTGTGCACTAATCTGAGGGGCACATGCCCCCCCATGTCTCCCCCAGCCCATTCACCCCAGCCCTTGCCCCACTCCTTCCCTCAACATGGGGGCCTTGATCTGCCCCCCCCACACTCCTTCCCTCTCACACTCTCACCCTGCCCCCCACCCTTTCCCCTCCACAGACTTAGCTGCTTGGCACTCTCTATATGTGCCAGAAGAAAAAAATCCAAAGATTTGATCTCTCTATCAGGAGATCATGAGTCAGAGTTAATTTGACTTGGAAATTGGGGGTCTCATGATTTTTTCATGAGAGTTGGCATTACTGCTTTAGGTCATTCAGATCCTGTTTAAGTCGGCCATTTATACCTGGTCAGCTAGTTTGTAAAGTTTTTAAAACAATATAGGAGTTTGCAGTTGTCGCTACCACTAAATACAACAATACAAAAGAACCTTGATAGTTTATTGGTTTTAAACCTGCATAACAATATTTAACTTCTTGGGAAAAATTACTGAATAAGTGCTCATTCACTTATGAGGGAGCTGGGTATAAGTGAAGATGTGTTAGAAATGAACAAGCAGCATGAGAAAAAATGTAGAAATGCATTTAAAAAGATCAAGCTGAAGCATGTTCTATTTAGTACGTGGCCTCTTTCTATAGCTGCTACTTCTTCAGCTGAGCATACAGTAATCTCACTGCAGCACTCCCTAAAGATTCGTTATGATTTAAGCCTGTCAAAATGAACATTACCACAGAGCTTCCAAAACAGATGAAGCATGAATTAAAATCAAACATCAATGATTTACCAAACTACAGAGAACTACCAACTATTATGTTCACTAGCTGTGGTTAATATTCCAACCCCATAACAAATCTGCACCTCTGAACATTCGTTTCTGAAAAAACATTGAAATTCTGTCCCATGATTTCTAAACTTCTGAGAGACATCACATGCATTTCAATTGAATACTTTGACATATCTCATGTTGACAATTGCCTTAAGGCTTGAATGGCCTAGGATGCTAAAGGTCATGGATTTGGACTTTCAGAGGGGAGACATTACAAGATAAAATGAATTAAACAAGCTCTCTGAATAGTCACACTTATTCAGAAATAATGAAATTCCATGGGTTGCCAAGTGATTTACCTTGTATCAAAAGTGGGATTGCAAAGTGGTCAAATTGCATGCTAGGTTAAGATTGTTTAATTTATACACTGCCATTCTCAACAAAGGCTTACAATTAGAAGACAGAATAGCTTACAACAAGAGGAGAATTAGTGTACAATTGGAGTTAATCCACTCCAATTTGGAAATGTTGGTCTTAGACTCTTTTTTAAAAGCAAGGAAAAAATAGCCTGGTGATGATTGCCAGCAAGGAAAGTTCTGAATTTGAATCCCTGCTGACTCCGTTTGTGGCTTACACAGGACACTAAGCTTCCCAATGCATACAATAGAGCTAAAAATACTTTTCTATTTCAGGGGGATATTGTAGGGATTGGCACACATTTGCAGAATGCTTTAATGTGACCCTGTTTGTTTAGCATTTAGGATCTCTATAGATTTTCTCTATAGCCTCAGGGAGAGCACACCTACAATGCTGATTTCCCAACCTAAATCCCCAGAAAAATGTAAACAACTTTACATGACCTCAGAGAAGGACGGAGGCTGGAAGAATTGATTTGCAGAGTAAAATGATACATTTTGGTCAAAAACTAAACAATGAGACTATGGGAACTATGTTTGAGAGAAGTGTAAATGTTGAAGGAGGAGATCTGCTTAGCTTGGCATGCTTCAGCTGGGTGTAACTGGGTGGAGTAACTGGCAGACAGATAAAAGGAAACAAAAAGAAAACTCAGAAACTGAGCAGCAGGATGAATAATACCTGTCTGTGAGGTCTGTTACACTGTAGCCTAAACCCACGAGGAAAATGGTGAAAGTCCCATCGCTTTGACAAAGAAAACCCCTAGCATCTATATAAGACATTGTAAGGACCAATCCTGAATGGACAGGAAGATGGACTGGATGAGACATAATGGAGATGGGGGTCTTCGCCATCTCTATTTCTATGGTTCATATAACCAAAACAGATACAGACATAGTATACCAGAAATACAGGTTTATTGTTTAAATGTTGTAAGTCCCAGGACTAAATACGAGATCGGGGTCCCATTGTGATAGGTACTGTACAAGTATTTAAATAAGTCCAATAGCCATACTCAATATTTTGGGACAGATTTTCTGTCTTGATTCCTAAAATGAAAAAAAGAGTCACAGAAATAAACTTCAGCGATTATTTGGACTAACATAATTATGCCACATAGGTAAGGGTGAACCCAGACACCTCTCAAGTTGGAAGCTCAGACTAATAACAGTGCATCCAATTTAGTTTTGGCAGGTGAAACCCAAAGCTCTGGATGCTGAGGTTAAACAGAAAACAAGCTAAAGACTCTGACTGAAGCTAAGGCCAAGTCTGAACTGCAAACACTTTGTGCGTCAATTGTGAAGCAAAACAACTCCACTCGTGTGAGAAATGTTTACAAAGCTATTACCAGATCAAATGGGAAGAGCCCGCTTTATCCCAGTGGTCAGGAGCCTTCTAGTGTTCGGAGAAAAGTCTGAAGAAACTATGAGATTTGAAAATCTGGACAGGATCTGCTACACAGAGTGTCTGCCTTATTTAACCAAGAGTCAACATGCTTCTCTTTTATTTGCTAAACCAAAAGGTCCTTCTCACTAGCATTTTCAGCAAGTCTGGGAAAAATCTGCTCCCCACAAACAGGAATCCTGCCAGTCACATGAGTGCAGGTCCTGTGCTGTTTCATGAACACTAGATAGCCACATGCTCATGTGCCATCATCTTCCAGGAAAAACACTTGAATTTATCAGAGGCTGATTCAGCCAGCCCATTGGTTGCGCATCTGTGACTCTGTGGCAAGAAACACTGCAGCCAGAGGTGGTGTAAGCATCATATAGCAGGGCCCCAACATTGTAGCCCTAACTGGCAGTGTCCACCACCATTCCTTGCATCTACTCGGTATTGCCAACTGCACCATGTCAAAAATCGTGAGACAAACTCTTAAAAATCAAGAGATTTGGAATGTAAATCATAAGATGTTAATTTTGAAAGCGTATGCATGGTTCCCAGAGCAAAGGCAGCAAGGCACAGAGCCCCAGTCCACAGCAGCCTACCTGCCAGCCCACCCACAAATCCAGGGGACACATGCCCCTCCCCCCCAGCCCCTGCCCCACTTCCTCCCTCACCATGGGGGCTTCAATCTGTCCCCCCTCCCCCTACCCGATTTACCAGTTTGGCACTCCCTACATGACCCAGAAGAAATAATCCTGAGATTTGATCTCTCTATCAGGAAACCATGAGTCAAAGTTAATAACTTGGAAATCAGGAGTCTCATGGTTTTTTTCACGAGAGCTGGAGAGTTGTCCACTGCTCAACCTCAGCACATTACAGAAGCTTACTTACCAGCAGGGTTTGAATTACAGGCTGAGCTGAGCCCCCCCATAAGATCTGAAGATCATAACCTGGGGGGTCTCCGATTTTATAGGGCATTGTAATGGGCAGCCCATGTTTTCTGCAGACCCCCCTCAAAAGGCTAAGTGCAACTGAACCCTGGTTACCACTTTCTGTCATTCCAGCTCTGGGACTCTCAGGCAGAGCCTGAAATCCTGTTAGCTTGTTCAAGTCATTTTTGCCTAGCAGACAAATGTATTTCTGAAAGTAAACGGAGACTAGATCATGTTTCATGTTGTGAACTAGAAGAGATTTCCATGCAATGTTTCACAGGTGTGAAGGCTATGGCTAGGGCCAAACAGATTTTGACACATGCAGGTGTTCAGAGAGCTACAGGGAAGTTGTAGTGCTCTGTTAGCAACATTAACCAGCCCACTTCTGTCTCTCTTCTGGAAGGACCACCATCTGGAGGCTGTATTTCCAGCAATTCTTTGAGAGTCAGCCCACCTCACTTTTCACCATGAAGTACATCATTGACAGTCATTTAAGCTACACAGTTTTTTGCAAGGTAGATGACTTAATGTCCTTATTGTATATGTAAAGCAATGAAATGTCTTCTGATTTGAGATTCTTCCATTTCTAAGGTACCGTGCACCGATAGTTTCTCATAAAAAGTTGGAGTGTGGGTGTGTTACCACCAACTACCTCATTCCAAAAGTACAACTCTTTTGCTATTCTAGTCTTGGGTCATCCCTGTAACTCAGGGGCAACATGAAAAAGGCCCATGGACTGGAACCAGCCAGTGGTGCCATTCAGTCTGGCTCACTGGGCTACTGACAGGCTACTGGAAGTGAGAGGGAGGAGCTAGTGAGCATGACCTACTGCAGAGTTTCAGGCCCCTGGGCCCTGACAGACATGGTGTTGGGATGGGAAGGTGAGGAAGGCAAATGAAGGCTATGAAGATACAGTCCTTGCTTGCCCTGTAGCTACTTGGCCTTGCTGCCATCAGATCCCTAGATCTCTACTGCTGCCACTGCCATGGACCCTTGCTGCAACTGTCACTGGCTCCATGGATCTGGCCAGGGCCTGAGGCAAGTTTACACCCCTGCTGTAAATGCAGATGTGACACCTTCATATTGCTATGCTGTCTATCTATGTCACCAAACCATGACTGACTGTATGTATGGGAGAGCGGGGGAAAGAAGAGTGCAGTCTGGAGGTGGGTAGTCAATTGCTATAGTCTTTGCAAACCTACATATTGTAGAAATATTATCCTATTGAAATATGATCCTTACTAATCTTAAAATCAGAATAAATTGTTGAAATATGTTGTTAGGTGCCTGACCTGCACTGCTGATTTATAATTCTTCCCGTGGCAGGAATAAAGTTCTGGCTTAGTCCTCATTCAAATCAGCAACAACGTGACAAAGCTGTTTCAAAAGACACTTCAGCTGGAAGTCACACGATCCATATCCCCAGACTATTTTCACTTTCCTTATCCAGTCATTACCATTTGTACATTATAACATGCTTCCTGTATTCTATCAGTCACACTATGCCGAAGAGAAATGGTGTTGATAACAAGTAGTAACAGGGCTGTTCCATTAATTAGATATACTATGTCTTAATAACACTAATTGGGTTGGCTGAGTAAGTGGCCTTTGGGCATTAAGCCAAAGACTCTGGCAGGTTGTGCAAAAAGATGTTTCTGGGGAAGTACAGGATCTGGATCCTTTTTTCTCTAGCTCACTACTTTGAATCCAGCTCAGGGGACAGCAACCAAAAGTTCTCATCCTCTGGCAGCTCTTTGGTGGCCCATGTGACATTAATTGCTTGTCTCTGTCTCATGCTTGTTCTTTGCCAACTGGTTCCTTTACTGAACAATCTTACAGAGGAGCCAACAACCAAAAGGCTGGAAACCAAATTCTCTCCTTATAAGAGCCTTGCTTTGTGCTGGCCCTGTTCCAGATATACTTTTCAGTATCTGCTTAGGTAGCACCTTCTCCCCAGTACTATGCTTAATTTAAAAAAAAAGTTGAGAGAAAAACAAGGTGCTACCTCCAATGAGCAACTCCAGATCATGATTTCTCATGGAATTTCTCAGTGGTCCCTTTGCCACCAAGACAAAACAAGACATTTTGAAACTTGGGCAGTTTAGAACGAGGGCAGTAAATACTCTGACTTTAAATTTTTTAACAGGTAATCATCATGTCTGTAGCTGGACAGGCCTAAAATGCTGTTCAAGGGCATTTCATTTATCCTGGAACCTAACCTTTCTCTGGGGACTCTGTTTCACTAAGTTGAATACAATACTTCTATTCATGCACCACTTTTTTCCCCATAAGCTGCCTTGCATTAGGGGGTTCTTTTTCTGTACAGTCCTTCCTCCACTTTCTGTAACTATCACACAGTCAGTTTGTGAGCAGTGTTGCTTTCTTTCATTCTGTTATCCTTGCAATATGTATTTGATGTGCTTGGCCTGCAAAACTGATGTCTGTTTAGATTAAAGCTATGTTGTAATTTGGAGGAAAAACATACACAGACACAGTTAAGCAAGACAGGAGGAAGCTGCTCCTGGTTTTGGAAGCTGTAGTATCTCCCCATTGGGAATAGCCCAGAATCACATCTATTGCTTTAACCATAAAAGGGGAAATGGCTGAGATTTAGCTGGTCTTTCCGCTTGGTACTGTACAGAGGCCAGTGCTCATCCCCCAGCTATATGGGGCAACCATTTTATGGGTTCCCTTATTTCTACTTGGTGGTTCTTCTATCCATTCAAGTAACTCTCTCTACTTCTGTCCTGCACGTGATTTATGGAATCAATGGCAAACACAAATTACCACAGCTAATGCATGCATCAAACAAACCAAAATTGGCTAGATCATATGATTGACTAAATGGGACATAGCAATTTAAATGGAGCTTCTGTTGCATATACCTTTACAACTGGTTACCATCTATAGTTTCAAAGAGACAGATACTTAGACATATAATGTTAAAACCCTAAGGCATTTAGTAATGAGACCTTTCAGTGGGCAGTGAGTTCTCTCAGTGAACTAGACGCTGTTAAGGCAGCCAGTGACTACTCACCAATGGTTCACACAGCACTCGGGACAAAGAGACCTGGCCCAAGGTCACTTAGGAAATCAGTGGCATAGTAGAGAATGGAACCCCGGTTTCTAAACTCCCAGGCCAAACCCTCACCCACTGGATCATCCTTTTCATTCGTTTCCTTCTATCACTGTCTCTATTAATAACATATCTGCTTCATACATGAGCCAGGACTATTAATTGTGCCATACTGACACTGGAGCACATATTGCATAACTGACCTAGTTTGGGGTCCTACTAGTGAAGAAAACAATTTTCATGCATGCACATTTCTTACACTGTTTTCCCAATATTACTTTTGTGGTTTTTCTTTAGCTTCTTTCTTAAGTGAATCAGCAATTACAGATGATCAAAACCAAGAATTGGCTTGGGATTTGAAAAACCTCATGGTTAAGGTTTTGGTTTTGTATAATAAAACCCAGTGATGGCTTGGAACTAGCTCTCATTTCTTTCAAATATTCAAGGTGGTTGTTCTGAGATTCAGGGTAGGAGATAGTGGTTTGGAATACAGTTTCAGTATATAAAGAATATAGCTATAAATCTAACTCAAAAGGTGGACATTTTACACAATCCCAGGGAAATGGCAGCTCCTCTTCATCTTATTCTGCCACTGAAATTTGAGACAGATTCATCAAATTTGTAATAGCAGCATGTGTCTCTATTGCTAAAGCAATGCAAACACCTTGGTTTTGACCATAGTGTTGAAAAAATTGTCTTGGGTTGACCAAAACATGTTGGCTTATTGTTCTGCCCTCTTCATATTGAATTTAGACAAATGTTAAGAATAAATTTAAAAAATACATACATACATACAAAATTTTAAAAAGAAAAATTTAAACACTTTGACTGCTCATAGAAGTTTTGGGGGGTTTGTTCTTTTCCCGTTTTTTAGATCAACAATTCAGTTAGATCAGTACAATTCTGCAAAACATTTTGGTGGTCCATAAATTGCATTTATCAGTGAGCAAACTATTAGACTAAAAATGTCACCCTCTACTACTCAGTGCTCTTGCCCTTCTGTGGTAGAAAGGTCAATAAAGCAAAGAGAGTGAAGGGAATTAACTGTAAATTGGAATCTTGTTTTAAGATAATTATCATTATAAATCTTCTAAACTCTTCTGAGCACAGAGCAAAATGAGCTCTTCAGAAATGGGGCTCTTTTGAATTTGTGACCAGTATTTGTAAAACATGCCTGGTTCCCAGCCTGAGCATCAAGCAGCTGCTTAATGTGAAGGACTTTTCTACCAGACTGCCGAAGACCCACATCAGGAACCTAACAGTGAAAGGCTCCATAACTTATTACAATTCCCTGACTCATCCAGTCTCTCCAGAAATATAAACCTTTTCAATATCCTACAAACAATCTTTTATTAAATAAGTGTCATGTCATGAATACCAGTTGCATTAAAGGACTGCAACTTACTACTACCTACTTTCATGGATACTTCAAAAAAATTCTGTTTTCAAAAACTAATGTAATTTATGAAATTCTGCTTTACTCTTTGCCATGTGGAAAAGTAAGTGGCAAATGCTATTTTCCCTCCAAAGCCAGACATTTCATCTCATCTTGCCATTTATTGGCACTCACATCTGGATTATATAAATTTAAAGCACAGCCTTCAATATCTGTGTTGTTTAAGGTTACAGTATTTGACAAATCCTATACACCAGGCTGT
The DNA here is from genome assembly GCF_052110815.1 of Crocodylus siamensis. Classification (NCBI taxonomy): domain Eukaryota; kingdom Metazoa; phylum Chordata; order Crocodylia; family Crocodylidae; genus Crocodylus; species Crocodylus siamensis. Next base: position 209,980,776 of record NC_143396.1, read on the forward strand.
CAAATTAGATTAATGTGGGCACTGGAGGAGGGGGAGGATAAAGAAGAGAGAGGCTGAAATGCTTTTATTCCTTTATATTTAGACATTGAGACAAAATTAACTCTTCTAAGGGAGGTCCACACCCTTCCACGGGTGCTGTGGTGACCTCATCAGAGAATCCAAGGAATTACCTGGCCCTTTGTGGGCAACCAGATTTATAAAAACTATAACCATCCCACAGCTACTGGGAACTTATTCTTTAAAGACTGCAGTGCTTCTTTTACTACTCTCAGTCTATGTATTAATAATAAATCAATAGTAAATGCTTTTTCCAAGATAAGTTCAATAATATCTCCTTAAAAGGCTCCCACATATTCAAACAGCAGTTTCTGAAAGACACAAGACTTTCCAGAAGGTCAGAAAGATTAATTGGTTCATGCGCACTCAGCTGACGCATGCAATTTAAACTCTCAAATGATGCTCTTCAAATCATCCCTTTGAAGATTCTCCCCATATAATGGTATCTTTTTTTTTTTTTTTTTTTACAATTGCAATATCTCTCTTTTTTATCTTATCACCACAATTCCTTCCTGATGACCTTGGTGTTGATGTTATGCCTTGGCAATGCTGGGTTGGAATGAGCACTCGCCCATCACACACACATATGCACTGGACTAGACTAGTTAACAATCAGACAGCAGATCTATGCAAGCCAGCTTTGGTCATCAGTTATAGCAATATCAAGCAAAATGCACTCATAACTAATACAAAGCAATCTGTCTCTGATCAGTTTGGAACTGATTACAAATATTTGTTTGGAACTTATTCATTGCAGACTGAGCAACCAGGTGGCATTTTAGGGGTCTCTGTAGGGGACAGGAGGAAGAAATCTTAGTTCCATACTATGGAGCTGCTCTAGGGCCAGTACTGCAGCTTGAATGATCTAAAACAGGGGTGGGCCAATCTGCAGCCTGAGAGCCACAAGTAGCTTGGGCAGCCTGTGTGTGTGGCATCTGACCGATCCAGGAGAGGACAGGCAGCACAGCAGCTGACAGGGCAAGAAGCAGAAAGCAGAGCAGGAGATCAGGCAGGGAACATAGAGGAGAGAGTAGAAAGCAGAGCTGCTGACTGGGCAGAGGAGGGGGCTTAGAATAGTACTGGGGAGACAGGGGGTATGCAGGCCTAATTTGTGGCATAATTGCCAAAATGTTTGCCCTCACTAATCTAGAAATTCTGAACCTTTACTAGTGGTGACCGACGGTCAGGATAATGATCTATACCAACTTTTGGCCCTGTGGGCCAGATGAGTAGTACAGAGTTGGTCCCCAAGCCAGATTGGGTCCCATGTACCAGCTCAGTGCCCACATGCTACGATTAGGCCCTGTACCATCCCCATGCCATGATCAGGCTGCAGGACCCTATGCTACCAGCATGTAGAGCCATGATATCTGATCCAGAAATTTGGCAGTAGAGGAGGGGTGCCACTACCTCTTTCCCTTCCTCTCCCCCCCCCCGCCAAATTTTCAGACCCACGGGGAGCTCCACAAGTCTGATGACACAGAGCAGGGAGATGGATCTAGCCCACAGGTTGGGGGTTGAGCACCTCCAATCTATATACATCTACGAGCCTGATCTCCACTGCTTCCCTGGTTTCCCAAGCATCATCCTTCCCATGGTACCCTTTCCTGGTTTCCCAGCTTTAACAACATAAGTATTGAAGTTGCAGTGGTTTTGCTACATTTGTATCATTTTCAGCTGCTTTACATGCAACAGAACATAACAGCTGCTGCTCTTTGGAAACACTGCACTTTTGAAAGGGCTCCTCAAACCCTGGCATTCCCCACCCAATGCAACTGCAGAAGATCCACTGATCTGGGGAGGTTCACACGTGGTTGCAGCTGAGCACAGGGAAGGCAACAGCAGGATGCTCCCATAAAATGGTTGTACTCAAAGCTCTCTCTTCAGGTTTCCCTTCAGGTGCTCCAGCAGGTTGTGGGTGCTAGGCCAAACAGCCACCCAAACAACTGCCTGATATCTGGATAGAGAAACCAGTGGCATAACTGGCTGGTTCTGTGCCTTGGGTGGTAGCAGTGCAGGAGCACCATCTGGAAGCTTACTGCTGATGGGGTACATGTTATTTCCTTTCTTTTTTCTCCTGCCAAAGCATGTCAAGAGGCCACATAATTCCTGATTTTTGGCAGCAAAAAAAAAGTTAGGGGAAAACATCTCCCTGACATAACAGTGAACCTTTGGCTACTGCTCCTGCATTATGCTTTGCCACCACCCAGGGTACCATGCACTGCCACTACTGCTACCCATTGCCAGAGCTGAAGCCACAGAAGGGCAAGTTCAGGGTGTGAGGGGAAGAGAGCCAAGGGAAGGGAGTGTAAGATGCCCCCTAACTCCATTCTGGCACCCTCCCCTCCTACTTAGGCAGTATTCAGTACCTGTGCCCTTAACATCCACCCGTTGTTACACTACTGAGAAAAAGTGTTAGATGCCTTATAACCTACTTGATTTTCTGTCTCTCACATTAAGCAACAAGTTTTGTATCTTGGCTGGACCAATGTAGGATATTTACAGTGAATAAGTCTGGGCATTGTACCTTAATAACCATGACATACTTATTGGTTAGCGACTGATCTTAAGCCAACCTTTGTTCTTCCCTCTTGTTCCTTTAGAGACCCTGTTACTTTGTACAGTAAATATATTGTACTCATAAAGTATTACTGAGCTGCTCTTTGTCCTTCCCCTCTACCTCCTTGGCAGGGGGAATCATGGGGCCTGGTTATCAAAAGTTTATTTTGATTTTCAATGAAGCAAACAGAGACACAGCTTGAACCTTCTTGTTACTTCACACAAAGATCTAGTGAGCTATCCTTGACCTAGTCACTGGTATTGTCAAGTACACTTGACCATAAAAAACATGGCCCCATACAGCTTGTTCTGCTATACTGGATCATGCTGTAGAGTTGACACCAAGATCAGAAGATTTAAAGGTTATTCCTCCTACTAGCTTGTAAATCTAGAGGAACTGTCTTGCAACATGGAATAGGGTGAGTATGTCAGGAAGATAAAGGATTATAAGGGAAGTTTCAAAGCTTGTCAAAAGACAGCAGAAGCACTACATTCAGCACTGTGGTGTCTTTCTAGTTAACAGCTCTTATGGATGGTAAGCATTTTCTAAACTGATTCTAATTCTGCCATTGTAAATAAAACAATGCAATCAAACAAAATCATAGCCTGGACTTTATCTTTTCCCAACCAGTACACACAAGGTGGTATTTGCCAACTGCACCAAATCCATATGCTTTAAATGACTTTAAATTAATGGTTTTTTTGATTTTTTAAAAATATATAAAAAAACTCAGCCAGACACTGAATTCTACAAATTATCTGATTAATGTTATATCACACAGGGCATAACCATGACATTTCTTTACAATTCCTTTCCTCACATCAATGTTCACAGACTGCCTTTCTGTTAGTGAGAGGCAAAATCACAGAGGGTGCCATGGGATCATTCACAAGAGTAGAAGAGTCATTCTCCAAAGATGGAGAATGAGGAAACTGAGCAGGAGGAAGGGAAAAAGTAGACAGAGTGAGGTGAGAATGGAGAAGGTAAGTGTGAGAAAGGCACACATTACCAGGGGTACATACACAGATTTTACACGGTCCTGTGTAGGACTGTGGCTGAGCTAAGCAGGGGCTAAGCACATACTGCAAAAACACTGAAGAATCCCTGAGTGTACAGAATGACTTCCAAATGAAAAAAGACTTTCACAGGCCTCTGGCAGACATTAAGTAAAGGCACAATGGGATGTGATCTACAATCCCAATCAAGCCTCCCGCTACATGTATTTGGCAGGAATATGGCCTGATCAAGATCCCAGCCTCCCCCCTTCACCAGCAAGTAGCAAACTGGATGCCTGGTGCACCTAGATGGGAGTGCCAGTCAGCTGATCAGCATTCCCAGTCTTGGGGGCACATCACAGCTCTGATGTGCCCCCCAAACCTAGGAGCACTGATCAGCTGACTGGCACTTCCAACCTGAGGGGCCAAGGGCCCTGATGCACTCCTAAGGCTGGGAGCACTGATCAGCTGATCAGCCTGGCTACCCATTCAATTTAAGGAACAAAAGGAACCAACCACAAAGTTGTTATACATATTTTGTGTAACACTGTGGCTTATTTTCTGTTTTATTGTTCCATTAGGTGCAGGAATGTGTGGATAGGTTACTAGTAATCATGCTGGTGCACAACGCAATATGGAAAGGAAGTAACAGGGATACCTTTGTAAAAACCTAAGTGGCAGAGACGCTCTTAATGCTGGGTGTGGCCAGTGGCATACTTTCAACAGCAAAGCAAATGGGGTGACAGCTTTTTACTGGACTTGGAATAAAAACAGGTATTTTTGTCTGTTACAAGGTACACAACATCAGATTCTTCCCAAAAGCCTTTGAGAACAATTAGTGCCACAAGCCATCTCTTAAAACTGTTGAATCAAGCAGTCTTTCCTATATAATTTAATGCAAGAAAGAGGCAGATGATATAAATAACTGTATTACAGAACAATCAATGTTTTATTCTAAAATAATTCCCTCCTCAGCACTACTTTGGGCCCTATAACCAAGTATGGAAGTATTGTAATAATGACTGGAAGAAAGAATGTCAGATGCCAATGAAAAAATAACTGACCAAGTAATACTTAAAATTGCTGAGGATGTGAAACCTGCCAGCAGGGGTGACAGAGCACTCAATTGCAGTGGAATCCAAAATTACTCCTACAGTGCTGGCATGTGCTGATGTTGCTGCTACCCAATGGTTTCAGAAGGATTAATACAAGCTTATCATACCGATCGTCTGCCTTTTTAGATTATAATCTTTGTGGCATAGACTTTCTCTCTTTCTACATGCCTGTACAGTACCTAGTATACTAAGATCCTAAACTCAAGTTTCGGGATCTCTGTGAATATAAACAACAATAATATTTGTTAAGTGCGAATGTGAAACAATTTCAGACACAGTTTAAAAAAAGGCCATTTACTGACTGATCTCTGCATGGACTATTTATTCTTGGAGAACTCTTTTCAGCAAGAATCTCCATTTTACTGTAGATCAAACTGAATATTAGCTTTTTCCACAGAGATGAAAGTCCTGGCATTTGATTTGTTTGAAATGGGACTGAAGACAGCAGTAAAAATATACAAAGGAAGAATAAAGTGGCAGGCTCCCTTACTGTAAGTCACTAACACACAATTTAGAATGCCCTCTCCAAATCAGTTGACAAGCTGGCCCTAACTACTATTAAGCCTAAGTGAGTATATTTTATACTGATTGTTATTAATAAGCAGGACACATGTATGAACAAACAAAAGTCTAAACTACACTTGCCCTGCTGAAGCATACTTGTTAGGGCATATCCTGCTCCAAAACTCTCCCCACAAACAGCAACACCAGCTCTGCTGCTGTGAGTTCCTCCTACATGTTCGCAGAGAAGAGAGAAAATTTTGCTCTTATGTGCTGCTAATATCAAGCTCTATAGTATATAGCAAAAAATAACCCTGGACCCAGATCCAATTTTTGTGATTTGGTTTCATCACTAGTAAAAATACAGAGGTGCCCCTTTCACTGAAATCCTAAATCATACTGGGGAAAAAACACATGCTGGGACAGTGTTTTAAAGTAGGGCTGTGCGAAGCTTTGGGTGCTGATTCGATTCGGAGGAGATTCAGCCTGATTCGGCAGCCAAATATCTGAATCGAATCAGGAGACCAATACAAAAGGTCCAAATTGATTCAAAGCCGTCCAAATCTTTGGAAAAGATTCAGAGAGCTTCAGTGATTCAGGCAGTCCCCGCCTGCTGTAGCAGGGAGCTGGAGCTGGAGCTGGAGCTGGATTTGGAGCTCGTAAGTAGGGGGCAGAGGGGGAAGGCTGGAGGGGGGGGGGGGTAAGGAACATGGGGGGACCCCCACCAGGCTCTATCTCCTGACTGGCCCCCAACCCCCCCACCCTCGCTTGCTCCCCTCAGCCCCACCCTCATGCCCCAGCTCCCGATGCTTTAAAAAAACCCAACAAACTCACTGGGTGCTGCTGGGTGGGGGGGCAAGGAAAAGACAATTTCATCGTGCTGTTCTGCACTTCTCCCAGCCATTTGCTATTTAGTAGCAGTGCACTGATACATTGGTCCATATCAGATTGGCACTGATACAAAGAAAATTGGCTGTATTGGAAACTGGCCCAGTGTGGCTGATAATCTGGCTGATAAATGCCCATGTGTGCATGCAGCCACAGCGGAGCACAGTACATAGGTGGCGAGGAGCAGAGCCTGGTAGCATGGACAGCTGCGTGCAGCTGGTAAGTCTGTTGTAGTGGAAGAGGAGGGCAGATCATCATCCCCCACGGTGAGGGAGTGAGACAGGGCAGACACTGCCCAGCTGGGGCAGGGTGGGAGTGGGATGAAGACACAGCTTGCCCATGGGGAGCAGGGGAGGTGCAGCTCCCACTGCTGCTTGCACCCCGGGAGGGCACAGGGGGGGGATCAGGGGGCAGTGTCTGCCCCCAGATCTGCACGGAGCAGGGCAGGTAGGCTGCAGTTGTGGGCTGGAGCTGGGACTGCGCCAGGCTCTTCTTGGTGGGGGCTGGGCTGGGCTTGGGGCAGGTGGCAGCAGCGACACTGGGAGGGTGTTATCGGGGTGGTGCCTGCAGCCACCCCAAATTTTGCCATAGCCCCCCCACATAGCTCCCTCCCAGCACCACTGCCGCCCCCTGCCCCAAGCCCAGTCCCCACCAAGAAGAGCGCAACCCCAGCTCCAACCTGCAGCTGCAGCATGCTAGCCCCAAGCAGATCTGGGGGCACGCCTCGCCCCCCTCCCCCGTGCCCTCTGAGTGCAAGCAGTGGCAGAAGCCACTCCCCTGACATGCCCCAAATGAGCCGTGGCTCCATCCCATGCCCCGCCTGGGCAGTCTGCCCCTGCCCCACTCCCGCCCTCACCACGGGGGGTGTGAATTGGTCTGCCCCCCAGCACCCCTTTCCTCCCCTTTCACTACAACAGACTTGCCAGCTGCACTGGAAATTGGATCGGTATCAGCCAATATGCTTCCTTAACAATCAATTATCTGTATCAGCCCTCAAAACCTCTATCAGTACACCCCTACTATTTCGATATGATTGTTTTTCTTTCATTGTTTCCTTTCCCAAGCTACAGTGAAGGGTCAGGACAAATTTTCTCCTATCACTTTAAAGGCCCAGCTTGTTAATGAAACACCTTCTCAGTAAAGTGAGGGCTGCAGCGTACACTATAATGTTCATCTTTAAATAAGAGACCTGAAACATAGCTACTCTTAGGAGAGAGCACCTTCTGTGACAGTAACAACTTTCACACCACTCTCTAAGACATTTTATTTTTCCAGCATCATGTATTTTTTAATCTATAGGTTATGTTTTAAGAAATGAAAACTGTCAATTTCAAGTTCTAGTGACTGTAGAAATGAGAATGTGAAATTAGAAAATCTGGCAAAAAACAGGACAGTTCAAAGAAAATGAGAGTTGGACACAATACTGTAATTAACAAGGTTTTACAAATAATGTATGATTTTCATGCTCTGATAGAAACCTGTTACAGCTGTGAATAACATCCATGATTTTCTCACAAAAGATAAAAGATCATAATGATCGAATTTCATATTCTCTCCACGCTCATTGATGTTTCACTACTGATTTTAACTGAAGGTTCTCTAAATTTATATCGCTGTAAATAGGATTCTGGCCTTTCTATTTCACTTGCTCTTCAGCTAGTAAGAGTTCACATTTGTATGACATCTTTTATAGTGGGATCACCAAAACAATTTGCAAACATTTATTCACAGTGCTAGTTATAAAATAGTGGAAGGAATACTATAATATGTGCAGAAATTAAGGCACACAGGTGCCATGCACTTGTCCAGCAAATTTGGTAAGAAACAGTAATATTATTCTGGTTCTCATAGCTTACACTGAGTTACATGCTGTAGCCTCTGGTTTCCAGGGCATGGTCATTTCTTGTTTGATAATGACTTCTGTGCTGGCATGATGAACCCATTCACAAAGCTAATGATATGCTAGGGCAAGTGCTTTGGCCTAGGAGGCATGGGGCCTCAGTCCAGTAATGAGAGAACATTTAATAAAGACAAATGTAAGAAACAGCCACAATACAGGGTAACTTGATAAAGCCCTGTTTAGTGGTTACAGTAATTAAGAACATTGATCTTTTGAGTGCTGGCTCCTTACATCACAAAGCAGTATGAGGTTTTGAATCAGTCCTCCTCACAGTCTTTTTTAAATTTTAAATGGAGATTTATCCATCACTGTGATAAGAGTCTGTCCGACTGAGATGTAATGAGGAAGGCTGGTTCAGCTAGCAAAGGCACTAACTGAACCTACAAGTACGCTCTTTCCTGTGATGAGTAGAACATATTTCCCTGTTCTGCCTGCATGTCAAAAGAGAAGGCAAGATTAATACCAGTAATATTTATAACGAGACCACGCTTTTAAGTAGTTTAACATGCTTGTTCCTTTGCGCTCTTCCTTACAGTATCCCTTGCCAGTATAAAGCATGAATAGAGCTTCTGCCAATAAACTGTTACACTAACCTCTGTGAAACCTGAGAGACTTTGGGTTTGATTCTGCAAACTATACTTTTGTAAACAGCCCCACTGGAGCAAAGGGGGCTCCTGACAGGAGCAAAGGCTGCAGGAATCAAGCCAGTAAAAAAAAAAAAAAGGAATTAAAAAAAAGAGAGAAAGCTGTGCTGTTTATACTATCAAGACAAATAGAAGGCGTGCCTTTGGGTGTTCTCCTACACCCCACATCACTGGCTTTTTTCCCCTATGGACTGGCACAGGAGTGGGATGGGTGCATGGAACTGGCTGCCTCGCCCCCAGGTTTGTCCTGCTCCCCAGCATTAACTCTGCATGTGACCACAGGTGGCAGAAGCCACTTGCCTGGGTGGACAGATGGTGGACCAAGTAGGAGGCTCATGCCACAACACAGCAGCCAACCCCTCATGGTCTGGTACCAAGCTGTAGTCCAGTAGTTGGGAACCTCTGCCCTACACAAGCAGGGATCAACACAAGGAACCCACAGCAAATACTTAGGGAGTTCAGAGATTGGTACTACATCAGGCAGAAGCAGGTTGGACAGAGGCGAGCTCAGGTAATGGCCCAGTGGATGGGGTACAGGACCTGGAATCAGCAACCTTTGTCTTCTGTTCCAGGCCCTGTGGCAATAACTTCCCCACCCCATATTTCCCAGTGGGTAAAATGTGTATGAGACAAGTGCATTTACCACATCTAAAATAAGCAAACACCTGTCTTTCAGTAACAATCTTTCAACAAAGCACATCAACAATTACTAATTGTGAGGCAGGCCATAGGAAAAAAAAAAGTCCACATTTATGGCAGGGCATAGGAACACAAGGTCCACATTTATTTATGATATAACTCCACTGATGTTAGAGGAAAATTTAGATTAAGTTTTGAAATGATATTGTACCAAAGCCTGCTCTCTAATGCTGGTAATTATAGTATATGGGGTGTGAGCTGCCAGTACTCAGTATTGTGTGGCAAAATCTTGTTAGCAGTAAGAATTTGGGTTGAAGGATGAGCATCAACAGGGAAGGTGAACCAGTACAAGACACCAAAAAGGTGATGCAAGTGGGAAAAGAAGAAAAACAAGGCAATTACATCCAGGTTCACTTTAGGTGTCCCGTAGCATAGTAGAGCCTGATGCAATGTAGTGCACAGTAGTAAACCTAATGACTAAAATCACCTTCCTTAAATTGCATATGTTCTCTCAATGAACAGCCATAAGTGGAAAAACTCATAAAATTCTCCCAGTAAAATGTTTTCATCCTTTGCATAGCACAAGAAAACGAAATCCATTTTAAAAGGGGCACAAAGAAAGCAGCAATTTACAATGAGGGTAATCCCTGAAAACTGATTCTGAAGATCAGATGTAGCTTTTGTTGATATATCCAGCACCTCCTGTGCTCAGAAGGATTTCTTATTACAACTATATATTAATGAACCTCAAACTGAGTCAACCTCACGCAGGTCCCAGCGGAAACAGTTTTAGTGTTTACAATATCTAGACAACCCAGTATATTAAGGTAACAATAATATCATTTCCATACAAGCTCAGAAGACCCTTTGATGTTCTTACTCCAAACTGACCAGCTTTCATGCTGGTGACTGACCTCACACATTGGACTGATTAAGCCTAGTGTGTGCAGCACATTTAATAGTTACTGCATTGGGGAAAGGAATGGAGTCATGCACATTCCTGGGCTGGGAAAAAGGGACATACACTACATGTTTATCAGATGGAAAAATCTGTATCCAATAATTACATTACTAAATTCACCAGTGGAACTCTGCAAGCAGTAACCTCAAATTTACAAACGTGAAGAGTCTTTTCTGGGTCTGAAGTGGCAACTAATTGGCTCACAAGGACAGGGTCAGACTACAGTAATATTCGTCTTTTAATGTTGTAACAAAGAACGTAAATTTATGTAGTAGCATTTGTAGAAATTATTTTTTTTCAGAAAATATTGATTAGTCAAAATGGAAACTGTTCATGGGAAAGCGTTGGATTCCATTAATTTCCTGTGTTGGGAAAACAATGAGAAAAAAAGAGTTTCAAAATTGTAAAAATGAAATGTTTCCAAAATGAAAAATGAAAAAAAGTTCTTCTACAGGTGTTAAATCAACTTTGTGTCTTGAAATTTAACTTAATTAGTAATTAAAACAAACAAACAAACAAACAAGGTCCACAATGAAAGAAAAAGGTTTTGAATTTTTTTTAAACAAAATATTTTAATTGATCTGAACTTTTCAGAAATTGGATTCAAGGGAATGTGAATGTTCACCTTTTAATCTAATTCAGGATGGGGAAAGTTTTCAAAATCCACAAAGTTCTCATAAGATAACACTTTCCCTTCCAGTTCTGCTATTTAGGCATAATACTAGGAGAAAAATAGGAAAGTACAGTAAGAAATGGAAAACAAAAGAACAGCATAACTTTGACTTGTGTGACATGAGGTGCATTTCCTGTAAACCAGCTTAAATTTAAGCCAATAAATTTAAGCCAGGATTTTAACAAAATTCCTTCTGATTTACTCTGGAGTGACACCAGTCAGGTCACCTTGACTTCAGTAAGAGCGTGGTGGGGTCTTATAAAAAGCTTCTAGCTCAGGTACATTAGAAAAGTGTGAAGAAGTTGTGAGGACAAAGGGATTTTATCCGTCTTTGGCACTGGTATAATTAGCCAGAGACTGAGAAAGCCAGTTTAATTAATACCCAGACAGCTCTGCTTGACGTAGACAGAAGCAGTCTTTTTTGTTGGCCTTAAAGATGTTAAATTCTTTCATCCGCACCCTCTGATGGGAAGCTATGGTTAACTGTCCTGTGCTGTGGGAAAGCTCTATTTTTTCTTTTAGAAAAAGAGAGGAGGTGGATAGGGCGGGTCAGAAGCATGATAGGTGGGTGCATGGTTGTAGGGTTATTATGCACTGCTAATGAGTGAGAGAGATCCTAATGATGTTATTAAGCTATTCAAATACAGTCTGTTTCAGCAGTACAACTTGTGATGCTACGCTCATTTTGAGTACTTACAGGGCTCCTCCTGTCTATAAGAAATTATTTTATTATACAGCTGACAAAGCAACTATATTATTGTCTTAAATTAACAGAACCTGGCTGCCTCTTCCCCCTTTTATTTTAAGCAATCTGAGTACTTTAATCAACTCAGGCTGAACCACAGATATTCTTAATCTTCTGTAACAAAAGTTTTACAGTTGTGGTCTGTGACCCACAAAGTCCTTAATGGGGGTCCACAGAGAAGTGGTTGAGCACGTGGTGCTGCTTTCTTCTCCTCATTTCCGCTGCTGTACCACACTTAAAGGCAGGAAATACATTAAATACTTACCAAGTACTGTTTTTTGTATGTAAGCAATTTCAGCAGCTGATATGGAAATACATGCAATGAAGAGGGGAGGGACGTGGGAGGTTGAAACTGGAAGGCATCTACAAGACAACCTTTGGAGTAAAATATAGTCCACACAATGGTAAAGGTTTGGGAAGCCTATGCCGTATGCTCTAACTGGGTAAAAAAAAAAGACTCATCCAAATGTATGTTGTGTTCTTATTATTTACTGTTTGCATTACAGGAGTGCCAAGACCCCAGGCAAAATCAGGGCTCTATTACTCTAGGTCAGGGGTGGGCAAAATGCGGTTTGGGGGCTGGATGCGGCCTTCCAGGCCACTTTTTCTGGCCCGTGGGGCTCCTAAAAATTTTAGAAAATTAATATTAATCTGCCCTGAGCTACCTGTCATTCAGCCCTCAATGGCTTGCTGAAACTCAGTAAGCAGCCCTCTGCTCAAAATAATTGCCTGTCCTTGCTCTAGGTGCTGTAAGAAGAAAAAGCAACTTGGTCAAAGGTTATCATTCACCTAAGTGCAATGCTTTTGTTATACCCAAAGACTCTTGGGCTTGGGACTAAGTGAGAGCCTCTGTTTTAATTAGTAAATGTTTCTTTTTAAATCTCGGAAAGAAATTTGAAAGCAAAACCACTACAACTTACAAACAAACAAACAAAAAAATCAGTGGTAGATACCCACTAAAAGTCACTGGTTTAAAAACTGTGACATGTAAGAAACAAGCTCCGGGGGATCTGAAATATGATTTTAGGGTTGGGAATACAGATAAAAGTCCCTGCTCTAAAATATTTAAACACATTTTAGGATAATATTCCTCCAGTTTTTTCTTTCAGCAAAGCAAATATAAAAACTTTTAAGCAAAGTTAACTTTGCTCCAGGCTTTATATTGTCTGTTAGTACCAACAGTCTATCCTTTGGACCCCAAAACACTCATTGAAAAAGCTATCATATCATTAGATAAGTAAAAACTTAAACCTCCTTTTTCCCGGTATCAGAAACCCTTTCTGTTGCTATTAACAACATCTGTTTATAAAAATGGAAAGAATTCTAAACATCTTAAATTTATTTTGTACCATTCTCCCTACATATTTGTTTTTTTTGTTGTTCAGTTTCATTTCCTGCACTTTAGTCAGTTAAGAGAAGAGAATAATGCTAGACTTGCCAGGTCACTCTTTGCTTTCAAGACAGTTTCACCTTTCTTCCCTCAGGACCTCTCGTGGCTAACACTTTCAGTCTGAGCTATAACTCAAGCTCTAACTCAGCTTCTGTCCACACACAAAAACCTATATCTTGAACAGTGGTGCCTTAAACTTGAGCCAACTGACCTGCTGAGTCACAACAAATCAGCAGCTGCTCAACTAATGGCTCCCCACTTCCTCAGTACCATGGCAAGGAAGTTTCGTGTGTGGGGCAAAGCCCGCAGCAGCAGCCCGCCCTTGCCCCGCACACAGATCCAGGGAGCACATGTCCCCACCACCACCATGCTTGCCCGGGAGTGCACACAGCAGCAGGAGTCACCTTCCCCCTGTCTGCACACCCCTCCAAATAAGCCACTCGCGGCTCTATCCCACGCCCCTCCCGGCTGGGCAGCACCTGTTGATACCCCTTTGCTTTGGCACCCAGGGTGGTCACCCCACTCGCCTCCCCCTTGCTACGGCACTGTGCTTCCTCAGCACCTTCCTTCCAATCTGCTAACTCAAGCTGGATGTTGCACTGAAGGCACTTTAGCTATAGCAGAAACTTGTTCAGATCTCAACTCTGTTGGGGAACATTTCAAGGCTTTATTATCCAAAACTTCTATGACAGAAACATTTTCTAATCCTGATTTATGGCCTAAATCTACTTCACAGTGGCTGTGTCTACACAAGACGCTGACTGCACAGTTGTCACTGCACAGTCATTTAGTACTTGTATACCCAGTTACTAAATGACTGCACAGTAACCGGCATTACTGTGCAGTAGTGTCTCTGCACTGCTTCCTGGTGACACTGATTGGGCAGTAGCTCGTTACTATAGCCCTGTAGTGTCTCATCATGGTTTGTGCCCCATGACAAGCTACTGCACAGTCATCGTCTCATGCAGACACGGACTGTGGCCTTTAACACAATCAATCATCTCTCATGTCTGCTTTTCGAATTGCCTTCACCTTTATTGCTGTCCATATAAGGGAGACATTACTGCAGAAAACTACCCACATTTAAAACAAACATTTAATTCCCACTAAAATGTGTATATTGCTTTTGAGTAGATATTGTTTAGGCTATCTTGTGACTATAAAACATACAGACAGAAACAAAGACTTAACCTGAGGAAAGGAGGAGAAAAGGGGTATACAATTTAAATTTTCTTAGATTTAACCAGAAATATTATATATATAGACATGTGAAACTGTTTGTAGGTACACCCTTTAAATTCAAATGCCAGGCACTAAGAAGAAAGTGTTAACATTACTGTATAATCTGAAATACTGATTTGTGAACAGTCCCTCTGATCTCTAGGCCAAGATTTCTTAATATATCGAGTTTCCTTATCTGGAGGAAATGCTTATTTAGAAAACTGCAGCAATATTCCTCTTGGAAAACAATAAAGGCAGTTGTTTGAAGAGCAGAAGCTGACCTGGATTATCCAGGTGTCAGAGCAAGAACTTCAGCTGCTCAACATAATATTTACTAAGCAGTCCAATAACTTTTACATGATTTTACATGAGTGCTAAACTGACTAGGCATCTGTTCAAACCTGGGAAACTTCTACTTCAAACTGGACAGGCTGAGAAGCTTAGTGTAGGTATACAGTAGAATAGTCCAGCCCATATTAACAACATACTCATTTGCATTGCTACTCCTATTGCAGTAATTTAGGGGCTGATCCTGCATTCACTGAGGCCAATGGTAAAGCTCCCACTGAGGTTTTTGCATGATCAACAGGGATCCTGGTTTTCTTTGTTAAAAAAATCCAAAATTCTCTCATTAAAAGCCCTCAACTCCATGTTTTTCCATGATTAAAATGAAAAGCCACTATATATATAGGTATCAATTGAACACGGTGTTTTATTGATATATTTACATTTTAAAGCAATTTGGAAGCCTAATCATTACAATAAAAGAAATACTAAATACCTATATGTTTTGGTGTTTGATTTTGGTTTTTTTATCATGAAAAATCAAGGCTCCCCCTGCCCCCTTCCCTCACCAGGACGTAGGTCCAGCCGTGGCTATTCCTCATTCTGGTTTATAGCACTGAGCAGCCCTATGTCAGTGCCCTGCCTCTGCCCATGCCATTGGCCCTCACTCCCAACCCATAGCCCCCCAGACCCACAGCCCTGCTGGTGCTCCTCACTCCTGATCTGCTGATCCCCACCCCCAGTCCCCAGAGCTCCTCACTGTGTGGTAAAAGGGAGGTGCATGTGGGCGTAGGCAAAGCTATAGGCAACTTATTAGAGGGGCATGGGAAGGCACATATCCCCCCAGATTTCTCTGCCCACAGCAGGGTACAGGGCTGCAGCCTGGCTGGACTGGGAGCCACTTCTCCCTCCCCCCAGCCATCCCAGGATGAGCCACCTGTGGCTCCATTTCCACTCCTCAGCTGGGACCCACAGCCATGTATTCCCATGTACTTCAGCCCCAGCCTTAGCACCTTGCCCTGGGTACCACCCCAGGTAGGCAGGACTTCCAGCTCCAGCCCAAGCCACCAACTGCCAACCAACCCTACCGCATTCCCTCCTTCATTGTGTAGGCTTGGTGTGAGCCATCATCAACTCAATCTCCCCACAAGTTGTACTGCCCACTGTGTCCCCCTGTGCATCAACTATGCCCACCCCCCATTGCGTTGACTATGCCCTCCCTTCACAGACTTATCTGCAGGGAGCTGCGGGAACCGCTCCATCCTACACTGCCTGGTTGTATTGCCAGCCATGTCTATGTGTACCCGCGCATGTGCACATGGTGCCCCCTGCCTCTGATCACCCTCCTCCCCACTTTCCCCAGCCCTCACTGCAGGTTGGAACTTTCCTGGCTGCAAAGAGAAACCTGCAGTTTCCTGAGTTTTTAAACAAGGAAATCTGAATTTTTCCGCAGGAAATGAAAAACCCAGATCCCTGATGATCAAACGTTTGGACCCGAAATATCCATTCAGTGATTTCACTTATCAAGAGTTGGCTAAATGCAACACAAGAAAGTTTGAGGTTTTTCATACGGTGGTTTGATTGTCTTGCTATGGAGAAATGCAATTTTCTCTGTCTTGCTTGCTTAAACAAATGAATAATGGGATTCCCACTTCCAAACCTGAATGCCTACAACTTCTACCCAGAGTTCCACCACTGGACAGGCATGCAGAACATGTTTAAAGCTTGGTTCCTTTTAACACAAATTAACAGAAAAAAGAACAGGTTGCTGAGTCTGGAAACAGGTTGTCTTTACTGATCATTCTGAGTTTGGAGAATAGTAGCTTTTTTAATTATTTTTTTGCTAGGAGCTGTTTATGCGCTTGTGATAATAAATCTTTGTTTGGACCCTCTTATTTATTTATTTATTTATTTAATGCACTGTGAATACCAACAGAATTGAGAAACAAGTCACACCCTTGTCATGTGGGTTCAAAGTTAAATTTTTTTCAAAACATCAAACCAAATTCAGCCTTTGGGAGTGGGAGAAACACTAAAAGCCAAAGCCATGATTTGAATGAAGTTAATTTGCATCAAGCATTTAACATCTAGATTTCAATTATAAAGACTACAGTTAATTGTTAACTGTCTTAACCCGTCAAGGAGTTTTAAAAAATGACAGAAAACAGCCTTTGATGCCAGTAGGAAAGTTCTTGAGCTATTAATCATTAGTTATCAGTTTGCCTTAGTTGACTAAAACTCATTAATATAAATGAGAAACATGAAAGGAGTACATTATTATGCTATCAATTTGTTCCCTAATCTACAGGACTGAAATGGCTAAAATAGTTAAACTAGGCAATATCATACAGCACATGGAAGCATAATTTGGCACCATTAATTTTATTCTGCTGATTGCCAAATGTAATTGAGAATGATGGGGGCTCATAAACCAAGTTCCAGTAGCTTCCCCCCATGTTCCCTTCAATTTTCTTTTTTTCCAGCCAGAGTTCTGGCATTTGATGAATCAACCTTTACAGAAAGTGTCTAGACGCCATTTTAACACAGTGAACAGTGGCTATTCACTGGGACAAGGTAATGTTTCCACTGACCTCCCTCTCTCTTTTGCTTATTTCCACAGGCCCTGCTATTCCAATTTTAAGCCTTTCATCTTGGTTGCTCAAATTGGACTTGATCCTTCTCCTACCAAAGTCTGTGGGAGTTTTGGGAATTCCTGCCAGGAATGATCAGGATTATGGGCCCTCAGCAAAGTTGCAAAGAGTAGAGCAGTCTGAGATAAGTTTTTAAATTCCTTTCGCTTTCAAATGGATTTACACCTCATAAAAATACTGCATAGAAACAAAGATATGCCAGGCTTGTATTAAGTTTCTACTCTTGAAGTTCATGTTAAGGGCTTTTCTACATATCTTCATTATAATTAAGTAACAACCAGCATCTGCCAGGTAAGGATTAGCTTTTCATTAATCATTTACTGAAAGTCAGGCTAGTCAAGAGCTTAAAGCACTTATAGGCAATATTGCCCAACTGTCAAACCATCCTATCCATATGGGACTTCAGTAGCATGCAGCCGTCTTATGAAATGTGGACGTCCTGTTAAAAAGTTTATACAGAGTTCCTGTCTCTCTCTCTCTCCTTAGCCTATCAATACATGTTAGCAAAGAGCAGATAATCAGTAAAAGCTTGGTATTTCCAAGACTATTGGAACGATTATCGTCTGACAGAATGCTTATTTACACATAGGAGTTATTCCAAAAATAGGTATTTCTTAGGAAACACATCTTACCATATTGTTATTCCAGAATGTGCATGCCCATGCATAGAGTAATTCAGGAATAGATACCATGCGTTACAAACTCACACCTCAGTGTGACTGGAATTAATTTTCAAGGGGAAAAGTGCTCTTACACTTGTATGCCACCATTACACTTCAAGGGAATTCTTCCTGATTTACACCAAGGGAGATTTAAATCTATGCTGCTAAAGAACTTGGGTTTTTCCATTTACAAAAGAGAAGCATTAATCTCCCCTCCCCCCCTTTTGCTGCTTAACAGGTTTTCTTTCATCACGCAATTCTGCAAAATATATAGGTTTGCAGGTTGTCAGGCAAGCTAGACTTAATATTCAACTACTTGCTCTGAATCTGCAGTGAGAATGCTCTTTTAAGCACTTTCATGAAGTTCTCTCATTAGCCACATTAGCAGCTTGATTGAATTACTGTTGTGATGGGGATTGCATCATAATAGTAATTTTGAACATGTGAATGTTTGAAGTCAGGCATTCACAAAAGAAATACCAGCACCAGCTACTAGTAAGGGGCTAGAATCTGAGAAATGCTTCTATTGTTCTTATTAGCTTGGATTACCAGCATCAGAGAGGGCTTATTATTTGCCTTCTCTCACATCCATTTTTCACCAGTAAATCCCATTGATGTGCCAAGAGAGTTGCAATGGAGCTGTCCTGTCAAACATTTTCAGAGAAATAATACAATTTCCAAAGACTTGGGTAATACCTGTACCTTTTCTTGCACATTTTATCTGTGGGGTTTAGCATCATTAGCTTCATTCTTTAGATGGGGAAACTGACAGAGGGTGGCAAAGTAACTTGCCAAAAGTATCCCAGCAAACTCAAGTCTCCTAATCTCTTGCCAACACCCTATCAATAGGCAGTGATTCTCAACTGGGGTGCCCTGAGATCCTTTAAAAGCTGGGGCAGGAAATGTGAGGAGATAAGCAAGGGGAGAAGAGCTAAGCAAATAACGGTAGGCTCAGGCCCTCCCTTCTAGCCACTCTCCTTCTTCCTTTGCCAGGCACCTCTGCAAGGAGGCTAGCACTTTAATAAATAAATTGCTTTTTAAAATGGGGTGCTGTTCAATTCACAAAATTTATGGAGGGGTGTTTTGAGTCTAACATGGGGTTCCCTGAGTCTAACAAGGAGTGCCTTGATCCTAAAAAGGTTGAGAGCTACTGCAATAGGGTAACAGGAGGTTCTGTAGCCTCCCTGACCCCTCCTGCCTGTAATGGCTATTAATGGCAGGGAAGAGAAACCAGCCTACTGCCATTGTCCTTGGCTCAGCCTGACTCCCTACGTAGGCTGGCAAGAGGGGGGCAGAGCGACTCTGGAGCTACCTTTGCCACCAAGTCAGCTGGGGACCGTGATAATACTGGGTGGGGGAAGAAATGAATGAGAGGGGAAGGAAGGAGAGCATGGGAGGAAAGGAAAAGGGAAAATTGTGACCTAATTTGGAGATTTAAAAGTCCCTGGCTGCTACTTCCACACTGTGATCTGAAAGGGGGATGCAGTCACAACACTGTACCCCTCTGGATCTGCCCCGTCTAGAATTTGGGTAACTGGTTTATCTGTGCCAGAATCTCTTATCTTGCAGAGTATAATTAATTAAATTTCTGATGCAGCAAGCAGGACTTTGCTCATTTTTTTCAAACTCTATTCCCTGTTACAGTAGTGCAGTGATTCAAAACCTTTTTAGCTTAATGGCACCCCTCATCAGACTCAAGTCATCCCTCCATAACTTTTGTGAATTGAGAGGCACCAGATTTCAAAAACTGATTTATTACAATGCTTAACTCCTTGCAGGGGAAGCCAGGTAGTGTGGGTGGGGGAGTGGCCAGGCAGAGACAGTCTGAGCCTGCCTGTATTTGCTTTTCTTCTTATACTTCTTGCAGTACCCTTCAAAGGATCCTGTAGCACCCCAAGGGTGTTCTAGCCCTCTGGTTGAGAAATAACTGCAGTAGTGGATGCAGTGGCAGAGTAAGATTTATTGGGGCCCTGAGCAAACAGAAAATTGGAGGCTCACCACCAGGCAAGGACAGGTTCCCTCTGCGCCTGCCAGGGGGCTGTGGCTGGGCCTGCCCAGCCTCCTCAGTGCGTCTCAGGTGAACCAGGGGGTGCAAGCGATGCTGGAGTGAAGGCAGCCCCAGTCCCTCTGCCCAGCAGGTCTCCAGCTCTGACTGAGCTGGAGACCCCCAGCACCATGGCACAGACCAGGGCTAGGGCCAGTTTGGGATGGGGAGGGCACAAGCTCCACCCCCAACTGCCTGCCCGCCCCTCTGCTGGCTAAGTGGCATGGGGCTGTCCCATTCTGTCCCAGCGGAACTGGTGCCAGCAGCCACCTGCAGACACCAGGAAGCGGGGATGCCCATGGAGCTTCCTGGCAGCAGATGGTGCTGGGAAGCTGCCACCATGTCCACCCCTAGCCCACAGCCTGGCCAGAGGGAAGAAGGCACACGCTGGCAGCCCCATATGCCCGTCTCGGCCAGGATGCCCTTGGCACTCCAGGAGCCCAACTGGCAGGGGTCCTGCGGGCCCATGTGTTAATCCGCACCTGAGTGGATGTCCAGAGCAACTCCACTGTTTTCAGGAGTTTACAATGATATCAATTAAGTAGTGCTGGATTTACACCAATTAAATGTGAAGCAGAAAATAGTCCCACATCTTCCAAAACTTGATACACCTACTCCCAACGTATACCTCAAAGGAGACTAGATATTTCCTACACTGTCTGAAATTATTCCAGCTGATGTTAACTCTTTTGTTAGTCATGTGAGGGTATGCTTTGTTTGTTCAGTTGCTTTTTTTTATACAGAAATAAGAAAAGATGTAAATAAAAGTGACGGGGGAAAGGGAACATACACTGAACATGGATAGTGCTGACAAATTCTTTCACAGCAGCACAATGACAGCAACACCCGAAAGTGGTAGCAAAGTCAAGCTAATCATTACCACCTGACAGTCTGGCAGAGGTGGAGCACTTGCCTACCCCTTAAACAATAAAGCTTTTACATGATCGTCTGACTCTAGGGGGCTTTTTGAAACCTGCCTTACTTCCCACATAGCCACTAGATTAAACAGAAGGGCTTTAGTGTATTCACACAAGCAGCGTCTTTTAGAAACTAGACCCTAACTGATGGACAAAAATTTAGTTAGGAATGTTCCTTGGGGGAAAAAAACCTGACAGCATACGATGAAGATATTTTTCTATTCAAAACTTTAGAGAATGATCAATTTTTGTTTTCCTTAAAACTACTATCGTTACAGGCACAGAACCCTGAATCTTTTCCCATTTCATTCCTGGTTTAGATTTTGACTCTCTGTCCCTCAGACAAAATGCTTAATAGCTAAGCAGCAAACAGTATTGTCTCTTTTTGTGGTGTGAGCAGTTAGGCTTGTAAATCCCTACTCCGTGAGAATAAGTAAGTAAATGTCAAGTATATCTGTTTAGTTCTGTAAACGTACTGTGTGCTCTAATGAATGTTACCTTCACATAAGATAGAACTAATATACAATACACATTAACTCAAAAACTTATACTCCTTTACAGTGTTGTAAAGCCAATCACTTGTTGGAGACTGAAATAGATAATAGAGAAAAAGATTATTTGATGAAGTTTCAAACCTAGGCCTGTACCATCTGTTAACGTTAAAGGTCTGACACAACATCTTTGCAAGGTTAGAGTCATCTATCCTGCTAAAAAATAAATTTGTTAATTACATTCAATCCACCTACAAATCCTTCACATGGCTTCATCTAAAAAGACAGGCAAGATTCTTTAGGTACATGTGATATATTTTATTAGACCAACTAAATAGTTGGAAAAATTTTCTTTGCAAGCTTTTGGGTACAAACACCCTTTCTTCAGGCACAGGGAGAGTTTGTTGTTTCTTTGTTTTCTCTCCTAGATAGAAACTTGAAGAACTCTCTCTGTACTGAAGAAGGGTATTTGTACCTGAGAGCTTGCAAAGAACATTTTTTCCAACTATTTAGTTGGTTTAATAAAAGATATCGGATTTACCTAAAGAACCTTGTCTGCCTATGTCCTTAGAACGACATGGCTACAACCAACAATCTTCTACCCGTTCATCTAAAAAGAGAACTTTTCTCATCATCTTCCCCAATCAGGACTGCCTCCTTTTGCTGTGAAACAGCTGCTGTATTTCATGCTAGAGGAACAGATGAAGTCGTTCCAATTTAGAAGTGTTTTGGTGGCCCGTGGGATGAGGTTCACTATGAACATTTTTTATTTTCTCTTTAAACCTTTGAAATATGGGATGCAGCAAAAGCTGAACTGCTTGTAGAATGCTTAGCCAATAAATACTTCGGTATTTGAATCTTGAATGGAAATGGAACAGCAGGAAATAACCAACAGGTTGCCCAATATCATAAAATGCAACCCATTCAATTGGTAGGGGGTACAATAAAATTTTGGATTTACATTGTGCTTTTCAGCTGAGGACTGCAAAACATTTTACAAGCACAGGTTAAAACATATAACATTGCCTCAAGATAGGCACCCTGGAAAAATGGATGTATTAATGATAATGATATCACCATATACAAGGAGGGATCAGAAAACCTGTCCTTAATTCCTTCTAGATGTAAATATTCTGTGGATAATATATTAGCTTAAAAACTATCAGCCCTAAATCCACAGTGTAATAAGTAAATAGGAAAATACATTTTAAAAATCTGATACCAAGTATAAGTGAACAATGAGGGTTGGTTGAGTTACCAGTCTTGCAAAGTTACTTTATAAACAGCTGGAGAATCTCTTTAATACAAATCATACATCACCATTGTATGCGCACACTCACTTTCTTCACCTGTCTCTGTGACCTGCCAATACCATAAAAACGAGACAAGTTTTCCCTGCACCAAACAAGGAGCTGTTATGGGAGATATCTTTCTTACTTTAGAAAAGCAAACCACATAATATGATCTAAAAGGTCTTGTAAAATGGCTAGCTTCTCCATTTGATCTAAGAATCGTTCAGCCAAAATAGAAGTGTGGTAGCAGGAGCAGATTAAAATTAAATAAAGAGTCCCTTAGAAGAAATAACAACATTGGTTTTGTTTCGACTGTTGTTTTATGAGATGAAGTTGCCAGAAACCTACTTGCTGGTTTTCCTGCAATTGTGGTTCCAGGAGGGCCACAAACAATGTGACAGAAAACGAAGTTTGTAATTAAAGTTCACATGCAGGAGGGCAACAGATCTTGGTTTGTTTGAAGGTCTATGACAGATTTGCTTTGCGACCTTAGATATGTCACATTAACCTAAAATGAGTGCCTCATTTTTCCCATGTCACAAACATGTTTTAAAGCTTAATTTCTAAGGGCATGTCTTCACAACA
The DNA here is from genome assembly GCF_052110815.1 of Crocodylus siamensis. Lineage (NCBI taxonomy): Eukaryota > Metazoa > Chordata > Crocodylia > Crocodylidae > Crocodylus > Crocodylus siamensis. The sequence continues at coordinate 210,003,992 of NC_143396.1, forward strand.
GAGATTACCCAGGTTTGGGCTCCCAGACATACACTCCTGAGCTGCAGCCAGGCAAGCAGTGGCACAAATAGTAGCGGCACAAATTTGTTCCACTACTTTGTGGAACATACCCCTGCACATGTGCTTTGCTGGGGGACACACTTTCCTCCCTGGGGCAAACCTAGAGTGACCACCCATCCCTAACTGGGCAGAACTGTCCCAGAATGGGCACATCAAGTCCTGGTCCTAGGCTGCATGACTCCAGGACAGCATTTGTCTGGGATTCACAGTGTCATGCAGGGATTGGGAAATGGCACATTTCCCCTTGCAGGCAGGCAGCGTTTCAGCCTGCAAGGGGCTGCTGGGAGCAGGATGGCAGGGGGTGCCACGTGCATGTGCTCACATACGGGGATACAGCTAGTCAGTGTATAGAGCAGCCCCCTGCAGGTAAATCTACGAAGAGAAGGGCGCATAGGGAAGGTATGGAGGGGGGCATGCAGATTGAGGCCCCCAGAGTGAGGGAGGGAGTGGGACAGGGTAGCAAAGGTTGCCACTGTGCTGCAAATTTGTAGCGTGGCACATGTTTTAACATTCACTGTGTGTGGTTCGTGCTGCCACAAACCACACGCCTCTGCTTGTCTGGACTCAACAAGACTGCTACAAAGGTTTAGAGTTAGGGCAGTCATACCCTTTGGACTAAACCCCAGTTAAGACCCCAAGGTAAGTAAGCCTGCAGTGTGGAAATTCTCTGTCCAGCAAGTGTTTTAAAGCCATCCAATGTGAGAAACTGGGGAACTGGGGAAGATCTTAGAAAAGTTTATTAAGGAGGCCATCCTTGAGGGACTGGCCCAGGCTAACATTCTAAGGGATAGCCAGCACGGGTTTGTTGCGGGTAGGTCTTGTTTGACCAATCTCATTTCCTTCTATGACCAGGTGACCTATCACCTGGACCAGGGAGAAGAGATTGATGTCATATATCTTGACTTCAAAAAAGCTTTTGATCTGGTATCCCATGATCACCTCTTGGCCAAACTGCCCAGTCGTGGCCTTGGCTCCACCACGATCCGCTGGCCGGGAAATTGGCTTCATGGTCGGACCCAGAGGGTTGTGATTGATGGCAGTCACTCATCGTGGTGCCCTGTGACCAGTGGGGTCCCTCAAGGCTCTGTCCTTGGACCCATACTGTTCAACATCTTCATTAACGATGTGGACATTGGAGTTAGGAGTGGACTGGCCAAGTTCGCCGATGACACCAAACTTTGGGGCAAAGCATCCACGCCAGAAGATAGGCGGGTGATCCAGGCTGACCTGGACAAGCTCAGCAAATGGGCAGACAAGAACCTGATGGTGTTTAACACCGAAAAATGCAAGGTTCTCCACCTTGGGAGGAAAAACCTGCAGCACCCTTATAGGCTCGGCAGTGCTTGAACGTTGGTTAGCACTACAGAAGAAAAAGACTTGGGAGTCATCATTGACCACAAGATGAACATAAGCCTCCAATGCGATGCTGCGGCTAGTAAAGCGACCAAAATGCTGGCGTGCATCCATAGATGCTTCTCGAGCAAATCCCAGGACGTCATTCTCCCCTTGTACTCGGCCTTGGTGAGGCCGCAGCTGGAGTACTGCATCCAGTTTTGGGCTCCACAATTCAAAAAGGATGTGGAAAAGCTTGAGAGAGTCCAGAGGAGAGCCATGCGCATGATCAGAGGTCAGGAAAACAGATCTTACGATGACAGGCTGAGAGCCATGGGACTCTTTAGCCTGGAAAAGCGCAGGCTCAGGGGTGATCTGATGGCCACCTATAAGTTTATCAGGGGTGACCACCAGGACCTGGGGGAACGTCTGTTCACCAGAGCGCCCCAAGGGATGACGAGGTCGAACAGTCACAAACTCCTGCAAGACCGTTTCAGGCTGGACATAAGGAAGAATTTCTTTACTGTCCGAGCCCCCAAGGTCTGGAACAGTCTGCCAGCGGAGGTGGTTCAAGCGCCTACATTGAACACCTTCAAGAGTAAATTGGATGCTTATCTTGCTGGGATCCTATGACCCCAGCTGACTTCCTGCCCTTTGGGCAGGGGGCTGGACTTGATGATCTCCAGAGGTCCCTTCCAGCCCTAATGTGTATGAAATCTATGAAACTGGAAGTGTGCAGTGCTTTCATGGAAGGAAGACAATGCTTTCATGGAAGGAAGACAATGAAGAGGGCATAAAGCCACATGAACTACTTACAGATAATTACAAATAAAGCAGTATTCAGATGATGATCTTATTTTTCAGGGAAGCAAATGTTTCTGACAGAAATCTCACCTATTGTCTGCTTCCCCCTTTCTGGTTTGGAAACACAAGTCCTCCCACACATCTAGAAAGGGTCTGTCAGACAGGCCAGGGTGTATTCCAAGGTAAAGAGTCTGCACTGTTTACTCAGATGGTAACTATCCTCCCTCTTCTTACTACACTGCTGTTAAAAATAAGTCTTGAAGATAAATTAATTTTGTCTTGAAGATAAATTAATTTTGAAAACAACTACAATGATATCAGAAGGACAGTGTCTAAATTACCACTTCAGAAGTGCTCATTACCAGTAAATGATTCACCTTTGATAGGATCTCTACCTGCAACACACACTAGCACTCAGTGCTCCCACTACTGAATGCTTCCTTAAGCTGTTAATGACTGTGATATTGCCCTATTGTGATACGCTGTCATTACAGGTCAGGTTTACAAGGCGAAGTTCTACCATCTGCATACATGGAGGGGAGGGGCTACTGTAATACCATAATACAATTATTTCTTCAGGAAAAAAAAACAGACCATTTTTTAGTAAAAGGGAAACCCACTTCCTGGGGTTTAAGCTGTCAGAAAACAGTCCCCAAGTGTTTCTTCAAATCAAGTCTAATGGGTAGTCTGTTAAGCACTTCTGGCAGCACTGATGGTAGCAGTCTTTTTAGCATTTATGGCAATATATTGTGTCAGCAGCATGTGTAATTGATGTGTTTTTACAAATTTTGTAATTAAAATGTCTATTGAGGCAACAGGTGCCTTTAGGAATCCATTGAATAAATCAATCAAAACTGGAGTGGGCTGGTTTGTTTTGAATTTGACTTAATTTGGCTGCCATGAGAAACTTCTGAGTCAGATTTATTTCTGTTATATATCCACTGAAGTCAATAGAGCTTCAGGGCTTGTCTACATGGGAAAGTTAGTATGCAGGGAAGCAGGGTATGAATTTCAAACAAATTAGTTCTACATGCTAACTTTTTTAACATGCACTAAGAGTAGCACTGCTTATGCTTTCTAAAATATATCTAGTGCACTAGAAACTTATCCCCTAATTTACTGTGCATTATCCTCCCCACCTAGACACACACTCTGCAAAGATGAGTTTGTTTCTCTTTACCTTTTGATAAGCATTGCGCCATTATGGAAAAGCAATTACAAGTTTATAGGAACTAAAACACCGTTCACTACTTTCAACATAAGTTTCCATTTGATGGTTGCAGTTATTTTATGGGTTTTTGCAAACGGTTTAGCCAGCTTTCTGACTCTTTGAGATTAATTTTTAATAGCATGCTTCTGTTTTGCAAACTGACTAGATAAAAACAGTGACTATTTAGCAGCTGTCCTCTTTGTTGCACCAAATGATTTCAGAGTTGTATTTGTTGAGCATAAATACAAATTTAACATGTTCCTGGTTTTTAAGTCCTGGTAACACTTCAGAAGCCAACAGAATCAGGGGTTTGTCTTCATTAGAGAGTTACACTGCTTTAACTATACTATCAGACAGTAAATTGTGTTATACCAATATTAAAGTGTTTTATATCAGTATAGCTTATTTCTATATCTAAACCTGTAGAAAGCACATCTGTCCCTACAATATTACATCCACACTAGGGTATTTAGCATTGTATCAAATAAATACATTAAAAAAAAAAAATCACACCGCTCACTAAAATAGTTATTCTGACAAAGGTTTCAAATGTAGGCTAGACCTAAGAAAATGAGAGTCTATTTTTCCACATGCAGCCATCACACGAGACTGTAGTTTACCAAGATTCAATTGGTTCCTTCCGCCTCAACAAGTCTATTGTCAGTCCTTAGATTGCATGTGTCAGTCCAAAGATACAGCTTGAAAATAAGGTTCCACATGTATGATGTTAAGCATGATGATGATGCCTAGGAAAGCAAGAACTCAAAGTCATGCCTGAGTTTGCCGCTAGCAGTTAGAAAAACCAAATAACCCATTTTATTCATAAAGAATTTCCAACAGTGCACGTGAAACTAAAGAGTGACACCTGATTATTTTTGTCCAGCTCTGTGCGTTGCTGGTTGTTTTGCCAAGACAACTGCGTATGACCAACTGCCATATTTCCTTATAAAGCTAAATTAAATGATAAAGGTCAATCTCAAAAGATCTGCATCTATCTCAAGACAGCAAGTGGTGTGTACCCCTTGGCCAACTCCCACTCCATCATGACAGCTAGTTGGTCCTTAGTAAGCATAGTCACATACTTCTATACACATAGCCTCATACTTCCCATCAGGCAGGGGATCCTCAAGAGGAAGATTAGAATAGGCAGGGAGACAAAAAAATCAGGCGCCAAAAAAATTCAATGAAATTCACAGAATTACAGAGCTTTTAATGTAAATTCTAGTGTTTAAAATTTTTGTGAATTTAAGATAGCTAAACAAGCAAACCGAATATCCCTTCATACAACTTGGAGAAGAACTGAACTTGCCCGTATCACCAGTTTCCTGGGATTATAAGGATGACAGTTCCCATCTGTTTGTTTAAAACTTTTAAAATTATACTTCAGACACTTTTACTTCTCTTCACAATGAGATGCTATTATAATATCTTTTATAGTACACTCCTGTTTCCTTGCCCTTAATGTTTCCAGTGCCATGTAGCTTGATCTTTTAGTTAAACAGCCAGCTTTACTAGGCAACTGTTTTTTTTAATAGTCTCAAGGGTGCTTGCTTAGGGCAGGTTTCACAGTAAAACAAGACGGTGGTCAAGATTTGAAGCTGGAACTCGGATCAAATCTGGCTAATTTCACAGAGTCAGAATCTCTTTGTCATCTGAATGAGGTGTAGAGCAACTGTCTGTCACATACCCATGGTCTGTAAGGGGCCTCCGTTCTGCAGGACAGTACTTTTTAGATATTTTTTTTAAGCCAGAATCAGCCAAGTTTAATCATTTATTTAGGTTGAAATAATAATAATAAAATGCATGTTTTAGCTATTAATGACTGAGTCTGTCCTCACCTCAATGTACGACAACTAAAATAGTTCTAATTTAACAAAATATACTAAACTATGTTCCAATCCTAAGAGGAGTCATAAACACTGTAGAGACTCAGCTCCATGTATTGACACTTTTTTTTTAAAGCTAAACTTTCACAGAGACCAAGAACAGTGAGGTCTTTATGCTCTCTCATATGCTTTACCCAGAAGGGAGAAAATGCAGGTAACAGATCCAGCCATACACATTTGATACCAGCTCCAGAGTACACCGCTGGGGCAGTAAAACTTGGGAGGATTTTTTTTTGTGGGAAAATTTTAACAGAAAGGGAGATTTTGCTTTTGTTACAAGGGTGGAATTTTTGGCAACAATTCATACAAATCCTCAGGACTGAAGGCCTAATTGATCCTGACATTGCCTTTGCTTGATCCTGCAAGTCCTCCTGTACAACTCATGACAAGGACTCTGAGCAGAGTAACTCCCATGAATACTCATTTGAACTGTCCTACACATTCAGAAAAGTACTAACCTCACCCGTGTGCACAATGAATATTGCCTTGAAATATTACAATCAAAAATGAAAAGATATGCAAATCAACCACCACATAATATGTAAATATGCATGCATAAAATGTTTGTAGAGATGCACACTATGTAAAACTAGTAGAACAATGTAATATAGTAGTTTAGTAGCATGTAAATTTGCCAGGAGGAAAATATTCAAAACTGTCAGCATTTCTTAATTATGCCCCTTAAACAAGCTTTGAAAAACAAGTTTATGGTTCATTTACAAATGTCCCCCTGCCCCACCTCCAGGATGGGACTAAAATGAAAAGCAAGCTGAATTTCATAGTTTCATACTTTCTAGGGTCGGAAGGGACCTGAGCAGATCATCTAGTCCGACCCCCTGCCATGGCAGGAAAGAATACTGGGGTCAAACGACCCCAGCAAGATGTTCATCTAACCTCCTCTTAAACACCCCCAGGGTAGGAGCCTGCACCACTTCTCTTGGAAGCTGGTTCCAGACCCTAGCCGCCCTGACCGTGAAGTAGCGCCTCCTGATATCTAGCCTAAACCTACCCTCTGCCAGCTTGTGACCGTTATTCCTGGTCACTCCTGGCGGTGCTCGGGGGATCAGTGACTCCCCCAATGCCTGCTGATCCCCCCCTGACTAGTTTATAACAGGCCACAAGATCCCCCCTCAGCCTTCTCTTTTGGAGGCTGAACAGGTTTAGGTCCCGTAGCCTCTCCTCATAGGGCCTACCCTGTTGTCCCCTCATCATACGAGTGGCCCTCCTCTGGACCCTCTCCATGCTGTCCACATCCCTCTTGAAGTGCGGTGCCCAGAACTGGATGCAGTACTCCAGCTGCGGCCTGACCAGTGCCGCACAGAGGGGGAGGATCACCTCTTTGGACCTGCTCGAGATGCATCTGTGGACGCACGACAAGGTGCGGTTGGCCTTCCTGACTGCCTCTCCACACTGCCGGCCCATGTTCATCTTGGAGTCAGTGATAACCCCCAGATCCTTTTCCGCCTCCATGCTGACAAGAGGGGAGTTCCCTAACCTGTAGGTATGGTGCCGGTTGTTCCTCCCGAGGCGCATCACTTTGCACTTGTCTGTGTTGAAACCCATCCTATTCTCGTCTGCCCACCCTCGTAACCTGTCTAGGTCTGATTGTAGCCTGTTGCATCCTTCCAGTGCACCCACGTCCCCCCACATCTTTAAAAGGAGAAAACCTGTGTTTTCAGACCCCCGCACTTCCCCCACGGAACAGACCCCCTCTCCCCGCATTTCCCCCATGGTGCAACAGTAGGCAGGAGGGCACTCAGGGTGCAGGTGCCCAGTGGGGCGCAGCTCCTGCCAGCGCTGCACTTCACACTGAGAAGCGCAGTCTCCACTGGGCCATCTATTGCCAGCGCCCTACGCCATGCGCATGTATCCCCTCCACTCGCACAGCACAGGAGGGAGCCTGGCGTGCTGGACCTGGCCGCCTTCCCTGCTGGGGCTGCACTACAAGGGAGGGAAGCTCCAGGCGCCTTTCCCTGAGGTGTGGGGAGGGCAGCCAGCTCCAGTGCCCGGGGGCTTCTCTCCAGGGCTGTGCAGCCCCAGTGGGGAAGGCAGCTGACTCCAGCACATGAGGCTTCCCTCCCTGCTGTGCGAGTGCAGGGGCTGTATGTGCGTGGCAGGAAGCACCGGCAACAGACAGCCCAATGAAGGCTGCACTCTTCACTGCGATGTGCAGCACTGGCTGGACCTGCACCCCTCTAGGCACCTGCACCTTGGGCGCCCTGCCTGCTGCTGCTGCCACCACCTGCTGCGGCTGCATGCCATTGAGGGGGAGTATGGGGAGGTCCCCACACCCCCCACCCTCCCTCACACCCACAGACGGCCCACCTGGGCTCCACACTGCTTCTGCCCACCCTGGCCATGGGCTCTGCACTGCCACCAGCACCATGTTCCTGCCCAGCTGCAGCCCTGCCCCCACTGCTTCCCAACCTGCTGCCCAGAGCCAGCAGGAGACCAGGGAAGCAGAGCAGGTCCCTGGGATCTGCAGCAGTGGCAGCAGCAGTCCTATGTGGAAGCTGCACATTGGCCAGCCAGGCCCCTCTGCCCACAAGGTGGGAGTGAGGCAGTAGAGTATGCTTGAGGTGTGTATAATCATTGGTGCCTCACCCCCACCCTTGTGGATGGAAGGGCTAGGCAGGGCACAATTTGTTGGGTGCTACAGGCTGGATAAAAGTGCTTGGCAGGCCAGATCCAGCCCATGGGCTGTATTCTGCCCACCCCGATCTATATCCAGGGCTGCTAAGGTGCTTTGATTCCAGCTGTAACTGGGAGCAGCCTAAAAGCTGCTTTAAGTTCTGCTGGCTTGTAATAGCCGCCTACTAGCCATGATGATGGTCAGAGATTGCCGGAGCATGAATGTTCTGACCGTATTTTCTCCTGCCCTTTACATGAAACAACCTTCCAAGGAGTTGGTATAGATATACTGTAACTCCAGAGCAGCAAGAACATCTACACATTCATTAATGCACAGTTGTTACTGCATATTTAGTTAGTACTTGCTCAATGAAGTATTAACTAAATGCACAGTAACTAAGGTTACTGTGCAGTAGCGCCAGTGCACGCTTTTTTGTGATGCTTACTGCACAGTAGCCTAACACCACCACACAGCGTATTTGCATGGTTTTTTGACCAGCATGCTACTGTGCAGTAAACGTCTCATGTAGATGCGCCCTCCCATACTAGGGGATTCTCAGCCACCAATTAAGTAATGCTAGAGCTAGAGTACAGATTTTGTTTTTACTTACAATTCTGTTCCTGAGATACTGGTAACCTTCAGCGGGTTACTTTACTGCTTTGTGCTTTGGTTTCACCCTCTTCACTTGGTGCAGTAATATTTATCTGCCTTGCAGGTGTGTTGTTAGGCATTAATTAATATTTGTAAAGCACTTTCATATCTGTGGACAGATGATGCTTTATAATTGCAGTGAATGCATTGTTGTTATAATTATGATCCTTATAGCTCATTGCTGGGTTGGGTTCTTTCTGGAATACTTTGCAGATAGGGTGTGAAGTTATGAGCAGCACAATGAAACTCTGGGCGTCATCTTATTCCCAGAATATCTTATTATGTCTTATTATTCCCACCTCTTATTATGCACCCGCAAAACTTTAATGATCTTTGCAAACCTAATATAGCTTAAATTTTATTATTCAGTATAACAGAAAGGGCGTGAAGGGTGGAGGCCTCCAAAAAGGTGCAGCATGGCATCATTCTACTTTGCTGTGCAACAAGGAATTAGAAAAGGGTGGAGGGCTTCTTGGGAGGAACAGTATTCAGTGAAATTGCAACGTGATACAAAACCACCAAGTCCTAAAAGAAATAAAGAATGGCCCCTGAATCAGACAGACAGAAAAAAGAGTTTTCCATAATTTGCAATAAGGAAGCCACCTTGCTTTACCATTACACAGAAGTCAGAAAAGCCCATTTGCCATTGGGTGAGCAATCATTTGTCACAGGATGGGTTATGCATGGGTCACTGCTAGATGGGATATGTGGTAAGCTGAATGAACATGTTTTGTGTAATGAGTATGCATAGTGGTTGGTAATACTACTACCACGGAAATGTTGCTCAACTGTGGGTAACAGTGGTGAGAAATAATCCCTAAAATATTCCCAGTCATGTGCTAAATTCGTCCGTAACAGAGCTTCACAGAAGCAAACAGAAATCCACTGAGTTAACTGGCTAGTTGCATTTGTTCTCTCCCAGAACTATAAATGAGGGAATGTTGCCAACTCTTGTGATTTCATCACAAATTACACAATATATTATTTTTTCCTAAAGCCCCATAATCCTGGAAACAAATAAGTACATAAAAATCACCATTTTTTTAACAATTCTTTTTACAATTCTTACCACTGTATTTAGAAGCTTAAAGATATTAAGTTAAGGCACAGAAGCCAAAAGACAAGCGGACTGAATCCAAAATTAATTCTTATCTGATGATTTTTAAATTAATCTCATCATTTTTATGGCCTTACTCATAGTTTCTGAATGCCAGGGATTAGCAATACTGAAATCAAAGATTTTACATGATATAAAAAGAGTATACATTGATTACAGGTCTAAATATCTCAGAGAAGAAGGATGTTTACAAGGAAAATCTGCCCCTGCTGTTGGTACTCTCTCTTACTCACTATTTCTGACAAAATAAGATCTTTCCTTATTAGCTATCTTTCAGATCTTTTATGAGGAAAACCTTATAAAGGCACTACAATCAGTGTCTGGAAGTTAGGACTTGTGATTTTCCCACTGACTTGAAATGTAACCTTGCTCAAGTCATCTACATTTCTGGAAGCATATCTGTATACTAGGTATAATAACACTGCAGCAACAGGTGTACTGAAATGAATGAGGTATGGCTAAGGTAACGAGAAACTCCAAAATATTAACTCTGCTTCCCCAAACACAGAGAACTAGAAATGTCTGGGGGTGCCTATACATGTACTCTAATGTGTTCTAATTAGATTGCTCTAGCTCTGCTGCAGCATCACATGTATAAGCCCCTGCAGGTTTAAAAATGGCTGCTGGAGTGCTTTAACTATAGTGCATCAAATAAGCTTTAGTTAAAGCATCCTGTGACTAGTTTTAAATGCACAGGAGCGTAATACATGTGACATGTATGTTTTAATTAGAGCATCTCTCCGAGCACTGCTCCAATTAGCCTCTGCCCTAAGCATGTGTATAGGTAGTATTTTGGGAGTCTGGGACTTCCAGATCTTGTGTAGGGTTTGTCATACTTACAGCAGGGCACACACTCTACACTCTTTCCCTAGGATCAAGGCAACATGGGGAAGCTGGCTAGACCTGAAATATTCAACAAGGATGGAAGGTTCTCTAATATTTGTTTGCTAGCCAACATCAGTAATAATAGCTGACCGTAAATTTTGGGAGGCTTCACATTCGGCAGAGCTGGGGTTAGTCTTCCTCTTCTTTCCATCACATGAGCAACTGAATGTCCTGTCCCCCACAATGAAGACCCCTCATTGGGGTCCTCTCCCACCATGCTGCCTTGCCCTAGAGACCATGGCCACAGCAGCAGCAGGAACAATGGGGAGTTGGCAGCCAGGCAGGAGCTTGCAGGTGGCACATTAACCCCTCATGGGCTGGATGTGGCCTGTAGTCCACCAGTTGGAGAGCCCTGACCTAGGCATCACTCCTTATTCGTGACTTACTTTCTTCAAGCTTTTGTGCAGTGCTTCAAGTGGATGGCAGAGAGGGGGTACAATTCTGAGGAAGCCAGAATAATTTACTGCAGACTAGAAGGTTCTTCTTTGCTGCTTTAGTAATATTTACATCCAACTCTTTATTAGCTTGTCCACATGACAGAACAAAGCTTATTTTAAGAGACACCATCCACCCGTGGATTTATTCATTGTGCAAAGTTATGTTTGCATGATCCTTTTTATGCTTGCTTATCACTTGTCAGCTTCAAATGCTTCTTACAGGTGCTAGTGAAAAGAGCTCTCTTACAATCCAGTCCAATGTTTTCCCTCTTAAAACTCTTTAAAATCTATATTAGCACTGATTTCTTGGTTGCATTATTCAGGATAAAACTGTAAACACGAAACCTCTCATTTTCAAAGTTGTTGCTCAAGCAACTATCTGAATTCATGAGCTGTTATGATCAAGAACAGCTGAATTGTAAAGAGGACAGAATGATGTGCAAACAAGAATGGGAAAGCCAATCCAGATTGAAGAAGTGAGTGAAAAGTCTGAAGAGCCCTGTCCAACTTGGAATTTAAATAGATCCTCAGATACGAAAGAGAACATCCAATTCAGGCCAGTAGCAAACTTTCATCTTCACATGTGCATTCCTACAAAGAGAACAATTTAGTGATTACAGCTATCTTGACAGTTAAAAAAAAAAAAAATCAAAAAAAGAAAAATCAGACTGTGATTGACTATAGAAAGTCACAAGAATGCCTGATAGCTACAGTTCCTGTCTGTGGGATTTTAAAGCCTTCTTAAATTTACATCACTGTGGAGGTGAACTCAAACTTCAGTTTCCCAAGCTGGTCACCTTCCAGCCCAAACCAAACTCTTTCTGCAAATAAAGAGATGTTCCTGGGCAGAATTAAAAGTGGAAGTTGTTAATGTTTCAGATGAAGTATTTTATCTAGCACTAAAGAGTGAGTTTAGAGTGTAGGAACATTTGTTCCCAGAACAAGCACTGCAAGAGAACTTTTTTTTTGAAGTTTAAAAGACCTGTACAGTTATGATAGTGCTTTCTTGAGCACCACTATTCCACTTTCAGTGATCACTTTCAGGCCTTTTTCTGTGTACAAGAAATTAATTTAGAGTGCTGCTGCTAACAGCCACAAGTCTGTTCTACTTGCATATACCCCACCTGTGCTATGATTATCATAAGCCAATGCCATGCAAATCTATCTATAGAGACAGACAGAAAATAAATTGTAGAATATAAACTCCAAACACTTTAGGACAGAGCATTCTAATAAGTATGAATGAATGAGGAACCTGCTTGTAAGTCAGACTTCTGACAGCCCCTTTCCTGACACAGCCCCATCACTCTTTCAGCTGATTAGTTATCTCACCAGTTTCCCCCACAACCGCTAAGTGTATGTTTCTGATGTCCAGTGACTAATCCGATCAAACCCCTTTCTTCATCCCAAAGAACTGATTCATATAGATATTTCTAACTAGGGAGAGAGGAAGGGCTTTGCTTTAGAAACTAAATTGTGATTCAAGAAATCTGCATTCTATTCTTAGCTCTGCTACAGATTCCCTGTATGACTTTGGACAAATCACTAGATCCTTTTCTTTGTTAGTTACATGCAGGATGTTCTGATGATTAAAACACAACACATTTTATTGATAAGTAGGTCATAGCATAGTTAAAATGTATACGGCCTATAAGAACTAATAAATTATGGCACCATTTCACCACACTGCAACAGATGCCTCTGCCTCTGTTACAGTTATACTGTCATGGCATACACACGCACACACAGAGTTGCTCCAAAAATTACTCAATAATTTTATTTCTTTAAAAAAAGTGCTGAAAAAGCTTAGTGTGTAATGGTTACATTACTGTAATGCAACTCTGTGCATTTAAGAGTCCCCACTGGATAATCTGTATGTAAATGAGACAGCATTAGTTGCACATATCTCTGGAAACTTAACTTGCTGCTCATTCTGAAGCTTAAGTAAAAACAGAACCCTAGGAGAGAACCCCTAATTACCACATAGCGAGAGCCTGATTAAAACCACCAGGGCAGGGTTCCTGTGTTTCACTAAATAAATATACCAAGTTCAGCTTTATTGTTATTTTAGCTGATGAAGGGAAAAAGTCTACCTCCACATGCATGAAATTACCTGAACTTATAGGCCTGCTGGCAACAAATATAGAATAATGCAGGATATATAATGTTTGCATTTAAGTAGTCCACTAGGCTTGCTTGGGTTAATGTTAAATACTGAAGCCTGATTAACCCTTCAAGCTTTTTAACATTCCACATGGAGCCATTTTTGTGAATTTTTAGTTCCAGTGCATAACTAATGCATGCTATATAAAAGACTATTTTTAAAAGTAATAACTTTCCACTCAAAGCAGGGGAAAAAAAATCAGAGAACACTTAGGCATAGTGGATAATGCTATAATATGTCATATATTTTCAGGGTCATTATTTTATTATTGCTCTCTGACTTCTGGAAAGGGCTGTAGTATTTACAATGACTTGCTATGATTGTGGGTGAATATTTTCAGCAAGGTTATTTCTGGATAATGTCTTCATGGAGAGCTACTCGAATTAGAGACAAATAGACATAAATTGTTAAGTAGGGAGCAAGTCTCCTGATGTTAACTGGCACTCAGTTTGGTAAGTCTCATGAGAGTGACAGGGCACTACTGAAATGGGAAAAAAAATACACTAGAGACTAAGTCACTTTCCTGGACACAAAGCTGTATAAATCACTTCTAAATAAAATGGATCAGTCAGAACAATCTGTGCTGATACTGGCATAGTTTGTAAAGGTCTTTGAAAGAAAAATCTTTACTCTCTTCTCTCTGGTCCCTCAGCTCCCAGTGCAACCATTTGGCATGATGGTAGTTAGCAACTTGCAGAAGCCACTCAGCAACTTTAAGGATAAATCTCCAATTAGTTTCTTTTCTTTTTTTTTAAATCTTCTGTCACTTGAATACAGCTTCATTTTAATTACAGGAGAGCTAAAAGTATATCAGACAACAGACATAGTCATAGGGAATAAGTCATTGCATAGAAAATTTACAATCCAGAAGGATGAGAGAAAATGGGAGAAATGCAAAGTTGGGAGAGTGGTGATTAGCTATATCTTGTTAGTTCCCAGATTATTATATAATGTTATATAATTCTGTATACATTATCTTAACTGCCCCTCAACCTAGTCATTATTATCCCTTATAATTTTACAAGCAATACTGCATCTGTATGAGTGTGTTCCAAAGAGTTACTTGAGGCAATGATGGTATCAGTCCCTGTATAAATGACCGACAGGAGTCAGGACAGCTTGGAATAGGAAAGTGATGCTGGTATGTAGGGCCTCTGGAACTACAAGCACCACTTATCCCATTTGATTTTGCTATGTAAAACAGGAGGCTCTCAAAGTGCTTCAGATGCTAAATTCATGAAGTCTGCATGGCGTATCATAGGATGGTGGGGCTGGAAGGGAACTCTTGTGGTCATCTAGTCCAACCCACATAGCCAGAACAGTAAAGTAGGGAAGAAATATTTTTTTACAGGTGGAAATACTGAGGTGCACAGAAAACTTAAGAACTCGATACTGCTCTTTTAGATTAGAGTTGTGGCAGCTGAAAAGTATGTCTGTGTGATAAAAGTGCTTGCTGAAGAAGGCTCTATGAAGATTAGACCAAGTGTTTTTCTGTATTTGTTTAGATATTAAGCTATAAGTTGTTCCTAAAGGCCTAATTATAGTTTAAGATGTAGTGAGGCCTTGTATAAAGTAAGACCTAGTAAATTTAGCAAAGCCTAGAAGTGGTAAGGCCCTGTGGCACAGTTAAAGTTACCTTATCAAAGGAATGCAAGGCTTGTACTGCTATTGGTCAGTCTAAGGACAGTTGAAGAAAAAGGTATCTAAGTGGTCATACGTTATCAGTGTCTTTCAGAAGCTATAAATTAGCTGAAATATCTGGAAACCATTCAGAAGGAAGATGCAGCTCTGTGAAAAGGATTAGTTAGCTGTTGCCTGGATCAGTGGGCCCGTGGCCCTCAAGGAGCTCAAGAACTGCATTCCAGGGTCCTTCCCGGCACCCCTCTGACAGCGTTGTTTGGGGATGCCTGACCTTGCTGAACTTTGTGGAAAGAGAAGCTTGCTGTGTATCAGGCATCAGAGGGACTGCCGATAAATTGCCAACGTGAATTGATTTTGTCCGTCATCGTTTGTCTTGTTACTACGCGTAGTTGTGGGGTTTTTTAAGTCATACCTTTCTCACCTTTCTACCCCCAACCACACTGTCAAACTAAACCCTCCACAGGTGGCTGGGACAACAGTGAAAGCCCAAATAAAGTAAGTGCTTTGCTCCCATGTCTGGGGGCAACTGGATTGAGCTAGATGTGCTTTAGGCAAAGGAAAACGGTGACAAAAACCAAATCACAACACATCCTAGGCATCTAAGTTCTACCCAACTAACTACACTTTGCTCTGATTCCACCCTAAGATATGACTGAGCAAATTTAACTTATGATTAGTAAAAAAATAGAACTCACTGAAGGGATGCGACTCGATATCAGCCAGGGGTTGCCTTTATGGCCAGATTTCAAAGGCTTGTTGTGCTGTAAGAAGTGTCTTTGTAATAAAAATGCTGACAGTGTTTTAAATATAGCTGCATGAATGCCAGTGTTGTAAGAGTCAACAGATTCTACTGGAAGGGAATTCAGCTGAGAGAGTTAAAAAGTGTGCAGGGACAAACGTGTGGCTGTGTTTAGTCATAGCTCAGCTGTGCTTAGATTTCAGAGATAGATGTAGCATATATTTTTAAATGTGATTGATACCATTTTGTAACATCAGCAGAATGTCAGAGAGCTTCTGTGTGGGAAATACTGCTTGTGGCAGCAGCAAACCAACCCTCTAGTAATTATTCTGTTTCTCACAACACCCTCAAGAGCAGCTGAAGTCTCAGCCCTTTGCTGTGGCAGGATGGGAAACTATATTTTGAATCCTGTATTTTGCTACATTTGTTTACTATGCAGAAAGCCACAGTCCAGACTACTACAAACATTTAGTTCACTCCCAGTTTCCTAGGAACACTTCATTAGCACGTACAGATGCACCCAACTATTGGAAAGAATCCAGAGAGCTTTCCTTTTGTGGTTCCTGTGGTGTCACCAATACCACAGATGCACTAGAGTGACTCCCGACGATACATGGCTCAATGAACTGGGGTGGGTTCACCTCCCTTTCTAAATGCTGGATGTATTTTTTTTTAAAGTTTGGGACTTAGCTATGTTAGTAAGTGTTTGTGCACTGGAGGCAGTGCAACATAGGGACAGACTGTGGAGGCTTGGGTTCTCTTCTTGATTGCCACAGAATTAGTATGCGACTTGGGACAAGCTGCTTCCCCTTTCCATGTATCAGTTTCTCCTCTTATACTTTTGTTTTCCCGTTTTTGGGGGATCTAGATGGTCTTTTACTATGTATTTGCAACACATTAGAGCTCTGATCTCAGTGTGGGTCTCCAAGCAACATTGTAATACAAGTACATGCACGCTGAATCTCCAAACATAGCAGGATTTCATCATTATGGCTAGGTGCAGACAGTCAAAAACCCCAGGTTGAATCGATTCAGCCTTTGCAGGTTAGTTTAAGCGGCACAAAATAAACTGAAATAGAAGTGAGCAGACAGTGGGACTCATGTTAGTACCATGGACTAAATTCTGCTTTCATTCACATTCAGACAACCTTACTGACATCACTGGAGCCCTGGGTAGAACAGAGACCCGAATTTAACCCACATATTTAGGACATTCGAAAACCTAAAACAAGCACACTGGACTCCACAGTACTTCTAATTCTCGTAGAACTCCATTTGTCTCTCATTTTGACAAGCTTTGGAAAGAGAAGCACAAAACTCAAAATGTATTTCTGTATAGTGAAATCCTGACTATTATGGGCAGAGCCAAATACAAAAGCAGTGTTTAATCCCTTCAGTGTTAAAGCTTGCTGAGTATGAATGTTGTTTCCAGATAGTGGCTGATTACCAACATTAAAGCCAGTTGAGGCTGAAGAATAATGGCTGCACAATAATTTTGACAGAAGAATACAGTGGGGTGAGATTCTGACCTCTGTTAAACTAGTGCAAATCTAGCACCAATTTTTCTGTGAATACAGGTCATTTTAGGGGTAAATGAGATAAGTCTGGCCCATAATCCTTAGCTGGCAACAAAACAGAATTCATTATTAGTGCTGATACAGAAAAATCATGATACAAGACTAAGTGACTACAGTTACTGATAGGTATGTTGGCTGTACAAGGCACGTACCCTCTGAAGGTAGAAAGGTGATTCACACCCCAGGATATTTCATTTTGGTTTCCCTCACATACTTTTACTAATAATTATGTCCAATTAGAACTACTGGTTTTGTGGACTACTGTGTACTGGGGGAATAGCGGAAAGAGACCACAGGCTTGACTGTATCTTTACCCTGGAATGAAATATTGGTCCAGTACTTTTCTTATAAACCAAGTAAATAAAGGCTTCAACCTCTCGGCAAATGGTGGGTAAAGTTATACCTGTATTTGATTGTAATATTCCTTGCACAGAACTTTAAAAAAAAAAACCCTCTTTTTTCTTTAAATCAGGATGCCCACTCTTTCTTCCCCCAACAAAATAATAATTTAAATGTTCATGGCTGTTGCAACAACACTTAAAATAACACACATTATACATAGAAATCTCTGCAATAGGCAATAGAAGGTATTAAGTGACTGTGATGTAGATGGGACTGTACAGGGAATGCATCTGACAATCTGCTGCAAGGAATTTAAAAATCTGAAAAAACAAGACTAGATGCTTTGATAGACATAATGGTGATTTTTTTGCCTCATACTGTATATTTTTCATTTGCTACTTGAGGGAAGTATTAAAGAAGAGGCAATTTCTGAATGATGATGGGTAGATGATCAATCAGTAAGAATGAAATGGGAATTTTACATGGCATCAATCAGCATGACTGAAAAAGTTCACAGCAGTCTTTTGCTTGGGCAGGTATTTATAATGACCTTGTTAGGCTTGTAAAATGCATGGAAGAAGTTTTAATTTCTCAACATGAATCTATTTGAGGGTTTCCCCCCCATGGTTTAAACCGACTTTCAACGAACAGCACTTAATAGTTAGAAGAAAGATTTAACAGATTCTCAATGTTCTTTATTGCATAAAAGTTATAGGAAAGACTTTAAGTAATTTGAAGTGAATTGTCTTCAAATTTTTGTAGAGAAAGGTCAAATTATATGATTAATGCAATCTTTAACACCTTATGCTGACTCCTAAAAAAAAAAAAAAGCTGCTTTATGTAAACTTGTTCATCTGTCTTTGACAGCAGCCACAAAAAACAAACCAGACACCCCCATTTAAACTCTCCAATGAGGTTGCTATTCCTGTGTCAGATAACAAGGTAAAAAATACCCTTCCATATCTGATTAATAGGGAAGTATTATGAGCCATTGTTTTGTGATCTGTATCATACACATTTTTAAGGATGGTTGCACCAATTCAAGTAAACTAAGTGGGAAACAATGTTAAAAAAAGAGAGAGAGAGAGAAATGAAAACGTAGCAAAAATCAACAAAACAGAATAAATGAATAGAGTTATTTCATGATTTACATGCATATGACTGAGATCAGAACTTCCTTTTGGGACTTCCCTGACATTTTTGGACTTAGACATATGTGACCAAATCCAATCCATCACCTCACTGAGCTCACCGGAATTACCCAGGGTTGAATTTGGCCCAGGATAACTAACAGAAATATTTTAACTTCCAAACATAGTTTTCCTCATTACTGATGATGCAAGTTATTTTTCAAAAATTAAGATGAGAAATATAATATTTTTAAAGAGTTCAAGGAACTAAGACCAAGGCAAGGATTTCTTAGGATGATATCTTTCATTGACCCAGCTATGTAGCTGGGATAAATTTAGACAAGCTTTCAAAAGCAACACATTCTTATTCCTGATGTCTTGCATCTGAAAGCTCGCCTAACTTTATCTCAACTATGTACAGCCCAATGAAAGATATCACCCTACAAAGTCCTTGCCTTTCATATTATTTCTGGACCATCGCAGGCTACAATATCACTCTTATGCTATAGAATTAAGAGGCAGTCATCAGGAAAAATACTGGCCCATGGGACACCTGCCACTGGATGATATCCAGGTCCACTTGTTTGACTGCCTAAATTATGAGTTTAAGACCAGTTGGCAAATTCCAGTTGCAGAAACTGCCAATGTAGATGTATGTATAGGCCCAAGGATGGTCCCCCAAGGCTCCGTCCTTGGGCCTATACTCTTTAACATCTTTATTAATGATGTAGACACCATATAAAGGGTGTACGTCAGGATCTGGGGGAACACCCGTTCACCAGAGCAGCCCAAGAGTTGACAAGGTCTAATGGTCACAAACTCCTCCAAGACCATTTCAGGCTGGACATAAGGACAAACTTTTTTACTGTCTGAGCCCCCAAAGCCTGGAATAGGTTCCCTTCAGAGGTAGTGCAAGTACCTTCTCTGGACTCTCAAGAAATGTTTGGACACCTATCTTGCTGGGATCATTTGACCTTAGCTGACTTCCTGCCCCTGGGGCGGGGGACTGGACTTGATCTTCCGAGTTCCTTTCCAGCCCTAATGTCTATGAAATCTATGAATTAGAAAATAGAGAGTTTTGTCTAAAATCTATTTTAAACAACTGCATCACTGCTGATGATATATGAAAATTATTTGGATTTATTTAAAGCAATTCTGAAAGGACAAATAGGAGAGGATGGGAGGATCATAATTACGTGGTTCAGTTTGGTTTCCTTTTTTCATAGCAGTCAGTATCTTGTAGATCTCTCACTGTAGGGTTTCTGAATGAGGAGTATTCAGTTCAGATTTCCTGTCGAGAGAAAAACTGTAGAATCTCCTTCATTGGAAGTTTTCAAGAGGAGGCTGGAGAAGCATGCATTTGGGATAGTTTAGAAATAGCAAATCCTGCATCTGCATCAGCTATTGGACTAGATGACCCTTGAGGTCCCTTCCAGTCCTATGATGTGATGATTCTGATGGTTGGTAGATAAAATTGCTTTTCAAAGTCGGAATAAACCCTGAAAAGGGATTTTCTGTCTTAAGTGTAACCACAGTTTTGAAAGATGGACTGAAATAGCATTTTAGCTTCTGCAGGCCATTTGGCATTGGCTTCTGCAGGCCATGCAGCATTGTTGTTTACTTGGATGTGAATGTGAAGTAATTCCACCATTGCCTTCATTGTGATTACTCCGATTTACACCACAATGATTTACTTCTGTCTATTACCACTCTCTGGGTCCGACCTTAGAGCCAATACCCTGGCCATCCGACTGTGATGTATCTGAGGCTGCAATTGGCCAATTTTTCCATGAGGAGATCATGGGACACTACATTGAAGACGTTTTTAAAATCAAGATATATGACGTCAATCTCTTCTCCCTTCTTCAGGTGATATGTCACCTGGTCATAGAAGGAGATAAGATTGGTCAGACAAGACCTAGCTGCAACAAACCCGTGCTGGCTATTCCTCAGGATATTGCCATCAGCCTGCTTGTCAAGAACGGTCTCTTTGCTAATTTTTTCCAAGTTCTTCCCCAGGATAGAAGTCAGGCTGATAGGCCTGTAGTTCCCCAGATCTACTTTCCTCCCTTTCTTGATGATAGGTACCACACTGACCTTCTTCCAATCTTTGGGCTCTTTACCTGAGTGCCATGAGTTCTCGAAGATCCATGCCAGTGGCTGAGCTATGATACCTGCCAGCTCCTTAAATATCCTGGGGTGTAAACTGTCCGCGCCAGCTGACTTGAAGGTGTCCAGCCTCACAAGGTGTTCCTTTATATAGTCTACTGACGTAGGGTAACAATTCTTCCTCACCCTGGCTGCCCCGTACCGTATTGAGCAGGGTGGTGCCTTGGGGCTGGTAAAAAACTGACACAAAATACCCATTTAGCAGGTTGGCTTTTTCTGGGCATCAGTTGTCTCATTTGGTTTAGCAAGGGTCCAATGTCACCCTTGCTTTTCTTTTGGCTCCTTACATATCTAAAAAAGGATTTTATATTGTCTTTGATATGCGTAGCCAGTTGGAGTTCAGTCGCAGCCTTGGTTCGTTCCCCACATGTCCGGACCAGTGCAGAATACTCCTCCTTTGAGGTGATTCCGGTCTTCCCCCTCCTTTATAGTTCTTTCTTTTTAGGCACAGGAGGTCCACAAGTTCCCTGCAGAGCCAAGGGGGCTGCTGTGCCTTTTCTTCTGAGATGGGATAGACATTGCCTGTGCTTTCAGGATCACTCCTTTGAGGAACAACCACTCATCCTGAACTCCCCTCCTCTCATCTTCCCAGCTGTCTTCCCCACCCCCCCCGGTTGAGAAATGAATTTGTAACTGAACAAGCTGTTTCTTTTTTCTTCCTGTCCCAGCGGTCACTACAGTAATGCAGAAGAAACACTTCTGACAGCAAAAGTAATATTAAAATGATGACCCCTAGTCTTCAGCAAACCTGTCAATATTATCCTGGAAAAGGCTCTAAAATGGTCACCTTATATATTACAACCCCCTCACTCCCTAGCCACTAATTCAGAATTCCATAGGAGAGGATGGTGAATGTCTGTAAAATTGAAGGCAAGTACAAAGAAAGCGTTAATACAGTGTAGCCTTTACTATATACCCTGCCTCCATTCAGAAACCTCATCATCTTCTCAGGTATTTCCATCCAGAGGTTTGGTTTATAGAGTTTGGATTTGCACCAAAGTTGCTAAAGTTAAAAGGTGTGGGCCCAGGGTTTCCAGGCTCACCTCTAAAATATAAATGGCTTTATATAAATATAAAACTTACTATAATGAGAGGGCAGAAGTTCAGCATCACACAACTTCTTGTCAAGAACAGAAGAGGAACCGAGTTTAGGAAACCCTGGCTTGCATTGCATGCTTCTTGTTAATTTGCAAATGTATCAAGGAATTTGTGAAACACAAGTTAAAAGATTTAATGGAACAATGTTAGTCTCCAACTGGAAACCTTACCCGCATAAGAAAGCTTCTCTTGATATATTTCCAAAGCTACATCTGCTGAGCACAAGCAGCATCCCCTACCCTTCCCTGCTGACAAGTTAGTCCATATTTCATGTAATAATTTCTCAAGCAAGATTTTAAAAAATGTGCCTCTTTATGAATGGGAAATTTTGGATACTTGGCTGCAGATTTTCAAGGAACTTACACTGAGGACTGCTGTGCTTTCAGGAAGCACTGTAGTTTTTTTTTTTTCCTGGAAGCAAAGGCTCAATGAATAGGGAGCACTGTGCATACAGAGGAGTTGCCTTGTGAAATAAAGTAAATCAATTTTGTGGGATTAATCCTGCCCAGTGCAGGTGCTGAGTGCTAAAGAGACAAGTTGAACAATGATAAAATGGACCAAGAGTGCAAAGAAATCTAATCCTGTATTGGGAACACAGTTGCTGCGCGGCTGGAAAGCTAAAAAGTAAAGTCAGAAAAACTTAAGAAAATTGCACTGAAGTCCTCAGTTGATCATCAGATACAGCCAGTGTCTACCCTTCTCTTGTATATTACCCTGCACACTTGCAAGAAAGAAAAGACATTAAAAAGGCTTGAGACTTTTGAGTGTTCATGCACAGCCTCTGATCACTCATGCTAAAGCACAAGAGCTTTGTGCTTGTTTGCTGCATACCATGCAAGGACCTATCAGGTCCAAACTTTTAACTTGAAAATACTAAACCAAACCAAGACAACCACAATGCTTTGGATGGGTAGAGGAGACCAATTCCTCCATGTGGATATTTGGTATACCTCATGACATTTGCTCCTGTTTTACACCAGTGCCACTCTGATTCAACAGCCATGCCAACATAAAATTGGAGAACTACAGTGGTGAATCAGGCCCCAGATATATAAATGGAATCATTTGAAATTACACAAATATTGCTTAATGTGGAAAAAATTCAAGTTTTAAAAAATGGGTATATAAAATATAAAGAGACTAAAAAAACAAGCCAGCTTTACTTTGCACTGCTTGTTCAGTAGAACAGATAGCCTGTTCTCTTGCTCTCTTTTAACTGCAAACCTTATACTAGTCGTGTATATCTTGGACCCTTTCCCATCCTACCATGATTTCCTGTCTGAGTCTGCAGCCCATGGCAACAGCAGAAAATTGAAGTGCAGGCTTTGCAGATGGTGCTAGGCCAACTAACTTGTGCCAATTTAGTATCTTCTTCCATAACACACGCATTATCTAAGTCTTGGCTACATGGCAAGAGTTACCCTCCTGCTAATAAATTCAATCTATCTTAATTTACAAACTGCACTTGCTTTAGGGGAGCTCTGACCTTTTTGTAGTTAGAAAAATATCTAATACACAAGAACACAAGAGAAAGAGGGATATTTAGATCTGGTGATTAAAACCAGGAAATTTAAGTTTTATCACTTGTAGTCTCAGTAGTATATCACCTGCTGGATGTAGTTTAAAAAAAATATATCATTTATTGATGTGCAGCACATACATCACACTGCAGAATAACTTATGACGAAAGCTACAATTCCACACGTCAGCAACAAAAATGTGACCCAAGATTATACACAGGCAAAAGGTGCCAGAAACAACTCCAGCATTTCTTTCCACTGGGAAATCCAGTCTTAATATGAATCTTCCTAAAGTGTTCTTAATGAAAGCCTTCACATCTGGCATTGCAAAAATAGAAGAAACAGTTTTTTCAATGGAGTGATCATCAACCAAGCCTTTTTCACACAAAATGATGTTAAGTCCTGCGCAAGAATACTAGGAAACTCTGTCTCATTTGATCATGCAGGTTTGAGCTTTAATGATTTCAATTAAAGTCCCATGTAACTGTGGCAGGGTAGATTCTGGCTCAGTTTTCTGACTAGCAAAACCATTTCTTAGTCTTTTCAATAAAACCACAGGCCATAAAAAGTCTCTTGGCCACAGCTGCATTCCTCAATGAAAAAAAAAGTCAGAGATAGAAGCTCTGCCTTCACAGCAGTGGTAAACAGACCTAAACTGGAAAGCTCCAGCTTTCATACATCATTAAACTGTACTAGCCTGTACAGGGGCTGAGCCATCCAACTGCCAGTCACTGACTTTTCTGCCCTTTTCCTTAATATTTTCTCTTCACATACCCCCAAATCCAAAATAATTAAGGTGGGAGCATTATTCTAGTTTCATAAAACAACTTTCTGAGAAAGTGCAGGGTTTTCAGTACACCACTAGATCATGTTTTTTCATTACCAAAAATTAGACTTTATCCTTCCCGTCAGAGATCAGATGGAAAATACAATAGATGAGAAAATCTGAAGGAAATGTATAGAGTTTGAACAACTTTGCTCTCAGATGCATTAAATCAGATCTATTCTTAGTGTGTACCACAGGTCCTATACATACCCTCATTAGACTCAAGGCACCTCTTGGAAAACTCTAGCTCTTAGTTTTCACTTTGATTAGAGAAAAATAAGATATTAGTTCGTTTTTGATTACAGAAAAATAAGATATCAGTTCTTCTGTTGTAAAGATCTGAGGAAAAAACCCACAATGGGTCAGAACATTTTTAACACTATAGATTTCTATTTAAAATCTCTGGGATTATTTTGTGAATCATGTTTGCAAGCCTAACAATACTCAAATGTGTGGCACCCAGCATCATCCTTGAAAAGATCTCAACATACCTCAGGGTCCTACAACACCCTGGTTAAGAATCACCACCCTATCCTGTTAATTACCAAGGAAAATTTTCCTTTAGCTCCAGGGAAAGTCTTTTACAATTCGAGAGCAGAAAGATACAGGATTTTTAACCTGACATTATCCTATTGCAGAGCAGAGTATCAGTATGAGATGGACTTATAAGAACAGCTGTCAAACCAAGTCTCCTTCCTCTACCCTTCTTCTTTACAACATAGAGCAGGAAATGTGGAAATTGGACTTGTTAAAGTGTGGTTTTCCTCAAATGAATGACTATGCAAAAAAGCACACCTTATGCATTGAACAGATAGATTTTTATGCATGCATTTGAGTCATGTATTTGAATCATACACTTAACTATTTACTGTAGACCTGACTCCACTTGTGATACTTTGTAATAAAAGATGTGCAGAATCTCCATCACTGTGGATGAGCTGCCATAGGAAAGCAAAGGGAGATCAGGTTCATTTTCAGAAACAAGTTTGAATTTGGAGGTGTACATGCATGTGTCTTTAGGGAGGGGGAGGGGCAAGATGACAGATAGACAAAGCCAGCCAAATTTGTGCAATGCCCCCTTCCCCCCTACCAAACCTATTTCCTATTCTGGAGCTGGATCCAGTATCCACTGAAGTCAGTGGAAAGACTTTCACTGGCTTATGCAGGTTTTGGATCAGGCCTTGTGATAAGCAGCAATTCCCATTCAAACACTAAGCTTGCTTTTTCTAAGGATCAGAGCAAACAATTTCACTGGTTCCTTCTAATTTAACCAGCTTCACTCTCAGGCATTTGCAGTTCAAACAGAACTCTGATGCCATCGTACTTGGAGCCAAAATTTCTAAGCACATTGCCACAGTACTGAGAGAAGTCCCATGGCATCACTTAAAAATGCTGTGTTTTTAGGCCGTCCTTAAAACACTTAGTATTTTGAAGGGGAAGAAAGTGACTTATAAAAACAACAAAGTTATTTAGTTTTAATTGGCTACAAATTACATTCAGTTTTTTTTGTTTCCTGCTTTAAATCAGCCAGTCACACAAAGGAAAATATCCATGGAAGTAACACACATGGTGTAAAAGCTTAAAAGAATGATAATTCACAAAAGAGATCATAGTAAAACTATGTCAGTGCAAGTCTATAGAGATTTTATGATCTCCAGACTAAACAAAACTGACAGTACAAGTCGAGGACAAAATTATTAAAGCATTCATCATCCAAACATTTTACTATACAAACCAAAAAGAAATAATCAGAAATGATATCCATACACAGAGGGGATATAAATTTGGATATTAAACTACTATTGTCCTTTAGCTTATTATTTTGCTAGGCATTGAATTACATACGGTTTTTCTCTTTGAATGATGGGAAATCTGTCTTTAGCCAGACAATATTATATATAAAGAGATAGGCAACTTCTGAAAACATTTACATTAGTATACTGTTACACACTATTTGGTGAAGGACTGCATACAGCATATGTAACAATGTCTACTGTCTAGTGCTATACAAAGTTTTCGTAGAAGAACCTGTTTTAATGCTCAGGCACTGCAAAAGCTGAGTTAAATCACGCAGAGACCAACACACTTGTACATGCTATGATGCTCTCTCAGTTGAACAAAGGAGGTATTAAATGGGGTAAGGATCCAGTACAATCATGCAGGTCCTCTACTAGACAACTACTCAAAGCCCTTCCCCACTCCCACCCTCCAGAAGTATTGTGGTATTCTTATTTGAGTCCTGCCTACAGTGCTACCCTGAATTACATTAAGACACCGTCACTTGCCATGGATCTCTTGATACAAACTTTAGGGATCCACAGAACAGTTCTCTAGTGAGTCTAATCCATAGATGATCCCTTAATCTACCTCTGCACATGACACAAGTATATGTCTATTATAATGGTATTTAGGTTAAATTTAACTATAGGTGAAGTCATTTTCCCTGACCTACTGTGTTCTCTTTCCTCCGAGTCTGGGTAGGACTCCAACTATACCACCACTTCTGTTTGGGGAACAATGAGCAGAAGAAAAAATGATAACCCTGCCATTTTTGACATTTAGCTATAGTATTTCACAGCTTTAAACCCTGTCAAACAAACAGGCTGTCAATTTTGGGATCACAGGATAATACCATGACATGATACACTGTGGTTCCAGGCAGCCTTAATTTGGCCGTAATCTAGCAACTCTGGCTGTTGCAGTAAATCAACCCATGTTGTTTTACAGATGATTTAGCACAAGCTACCTGACAGCACTTGCTAGGTCTAAAAGGATGGTGCAGTAGGGCGTAAAGTATCTGCTGTGGTGATACATATTTTGTGAATACCAGCATCAGTTGCATAAAATGAGCAGTTGGGCCACGTGTGCTCCTTCTTTCATCTCTTTCTCAGAAGTCTAGAGAAGAAAGGGTTTTTTCTATGTACAAGTAAATCAGTACCATGTAGCAGCTGAAGTGCTGAGTAACAATAACTTTTCTCCAGGTCACTGTCTGAACTGCCCTGTTTACAGTCCACTTATTTTTCTTTGCTCATAACTAAATTTAGTTACAGCCTGACAGCTCACAGGTGATAATGGAAAAAGGAAGATTTGGGAGTTTTTTCTAGGAGGGACTGTACAATATATGAAATAACCACTGCACTAATATATTGCACAAGAGACTATAGAGCACAAGGTACTGGTAATAGCCAAGCGAAGAGGTTGCATTCAGGATAATGAGATGTACGTGCCTAAGTGCCCAAATTACTTCTGAAAATTTCACTGCAGGATAATAGTGACTGCTGAAATAATGGAGTGTAAGACATTAGCCTTCTTATTTTAGTTCCTCAGGTACACGTAAGGGGATTAAAAATTGAGGACAGTGATTAGCACAGTGTTTTGCAGTGTCAGAGGAACGGCCCACTGATTGTTACAATCGCACCTACAGGTTTAGAGGTAAGGCACACAAATTGTGCCTAGGAAGACTGTATTGCCACTGTTTGTAGCTAGAGAACTTCAGGACTGTCACTCTACTGCCATGTAAAACTTCACAACTTCCACATCTCCAAACTTAATGTAGATCTCACTACACAGGTCACATCCACACGAGATGCTAACTGCAGAGTAGCTGAATAATACTGCGCAGTAGCATGTCACAACACCAACAGCGTTAATACGCTATTGAGCAGTATTATCTCAGGCTACTGCACAGTAACATCACTTAAAAGGCATTTGCCAGTAAATACTGCACAGTAACTCTATTTAACACACATTTAGTTAGTACTTGGTTATAGAAATACTAAATAAATGCACAGTAACCACATCATAGCAGCAACTTGTGTAGCTGTGCCAATAGAACACAATTTGATTATTATTTTATTATAACTGCACAATGACTAAAAAGCAATTTGTGAACCAAGATAGAGGATTAGGATTGAAATGGAGACGACAAGTTACAGACAGACAACCCAGAGCTGGAAAAACCTGAACCAACTCACGCTATAGCTCTGAAAACCTCTTAACTGTTGCTTGCACTCCGGAAAGGAATGAGCTAACTTTATACAGCCAAAGCCTGTATATACAGCCAGGCTGACTTGAGAAAGAGTTCTAGTTATTCACTTCTCAGGATTAGCCTCTTAGTTTGTGGAAATAGAAGAGCAAAACAAGGGGCTTTAGTCTCTAAACTACTTGTAGCTACATCTTTCTTCTTTTGATAGTTTAAATCAATGGATTAGACCATCAGCTATTCTCTTTTTATTTCACGCAACCTCCGCATAAGGTGTCCAGGTAGCCTGGACTGCCCAGAGTATTAGGCAGTCACCATTTGAAAGGAAACACCTTGAATAACTAATAAAAAGTTATTGAGATTCTAAAATGCAAGAATGGCTTGTAAAAATAAATAGCTAACTAGCCTATGTGCTCTAACCCTTAAGTAAGGTCCTACTCTGCCCCTTCAGTTGAAGGAGTATAATGTTTTATTCACAAATTATAAAATCTACGTAGTAAGAGGAATCCTACCTGCTATCATCTTGGAATTAGTCAAAAGCCAACAAAAGCTGTAAAGCGCCCAGCAAATACTTCAGGAGATGACTATCTGCATCTGCTTGTCAGATTTTATTTAAGAAGCCCAAAGTTAAACATGCAGTCAGGATCCTGATTTATTTTAGCTGCATTATCTTCAGAGTCAGGTCAGCATAGAAAGAGCAGAGAGAAGTAAGAATGCAAAGGGTAGGAAAGATGACAAAAATGCCCAGTATGGACTGTAACATTATAAACAGTGAGAAAAAGGTCACTAATGTTTACACTATTCCTCCTTTTCCCTCCTCCTAAAATATTACAAGGAACCCTTTCCTTTGAACTCCTTTGATCCTGCACTGCAATATGACTAAATGGTCTGATTTGGAGATGGTATAAATCCATATAGCACTGCAGAAGTCAGTTTTCACAGAGTGAGAATTTGATCCCAAGCATTTAGCTCAGCCCAATCTTCTGGCTCTATCCCAGGAGCTAGCCTTGCTTATCTAAACCAACCTGGTATCACTACAGTAGAGATGCTGTAGCTATCTAACAGACTGCTGAAAGATGTCAGAGGTTGGGAGGTGCTCGAAGAGTGTCTCTTTATTCCAGCTTGCTCTATTGCATCTTTTGGCCAGTGAAGACCAAGTGTATTTCCCCTAGCTTACTGTTTGAGTGCTGGAAGACTGTAAGATTTCTATTACCTTTGGGTCACTCAAGACACATCACTATCCTGTTTCCTGCACTCCCCAATGCCAAACAAACCTGGGACTCAAGGAATTTAATTTCTCTCATTCGCTAACAAATACAGTGACTAAAAAGTGTTTTGTGCCATTTGTATAATCATGCTATGTCCCTGCTCCATCAAATTACCACAATATATGGGAACACTAACCCTCTGTATAAAAACAGTGCAGCAGTTAGCTTGGGAAGAAAGCATCACATGAAACTAATTAATAACCGTTTAGACTGTCCATGGACAATATGGAATATACTTTGTCCTTCTACAGGTTCTTTTATCCTAGTGCCTCAAAGCATTTTGCAAACATTAATTAATTTAAGGCTTACATTCCCCTTCAGAAATTTGTATTATTACATCACCATTGCATGAATGGGGAAACAGAGCCACCAACAAGTGTCAGTACAGTCACAACAGTCAATATACTCTGATCTGATTAACCTCTACAATGACTAGAGGGGTGGACAGATTTTATGGTCTTTGCTGGTAGTCTATTTAGAGAAGACTTGTCTGTTAAGATGGTATCAGCATAGAATCCAAGCCAGACTGCCTAATAGCAAAATCCAGCACATAAAGCAGAATTGTAACTATATCCTTGAACAGTATGATCACAGCCTGAAAGGGCTGAAAGGAAATTATATTTCACAGGCAAGAAAAACATTCTAATAAGTGGCTATTTTACACTTTTAAATTCAATATACCTTAATTTTCAAAGGTTGAACCTTAGCCTTCACTAAAACAAAAGCTAGTAACTACAGTATAACCACCCTCATTATAAGCCACTTTTCCATACTTATTCTAAATTTAACTTTCACAAAACTGAAGAAAAAGTAGCAGTCTGCAGCTAGGCATAGCAGCCATATACCTCTGCTCTACCCTGTCCTGTCTTGTTCCCTCACTGCTATTCCAGCCCCAGGTTTCCTGATCAGGGCAACTTTGTCAAGCACACCTAACCCTCATGAAAGTTCACTAGGGACTAGGTTTAGATCAGGGATGTAGGTTGTTGTAGCCATGTTGGTTTAAGGACATAGGCAGACAAGGTTCTTTGGGTAAATCCAATATCTTTTGTTGGATCAATTCTGAGTTAAAAGATATCGGATTTATGCAGAGAACCCTGTCTGCCTAGATTTAGATCAGAAAATCTCTACTCTTACTTGTGACCTAAGTTAGAATCCAAGTTCAGACTGCTAGAGGTGAAAGGTACAGACATTAACTTCTATGAATGAGCAACCTCAAGTCTTTCTCTCTCCTTCATTCGTTTCCCTTTGATAAAGGCCTGAACTGCTAACAACAAAACTTAAAGAACTTTCCTCCTGTTGTTATCATTGTTTTGACACTCACATTGTTTCAATCAGTGCTTTCAAACGGGTGCAGCACGTTTTACAATTTTTCTAGCTCTTATTGTATTGATATCAGAAGTCCGGTGAGATAGTTTGCAATACTGACTTTTAAAGTGAGCTTGCATGAAAGCTCCACTGAGCTGGTTTTACTCACTGCCTCAGGCTTGCTTAGGTTTAGCCAGATGTCAAGTGTTAAGACAGTCGGATATTGAAAACAACATTCAGATTCATCTCATTAAACAGAAAGAGCAAAAGAAAAGCTCTGCTTGTTTTGTTTTTCCTCCAGCTAGTACAAACACACAGCACATTCTTCTGTTTACTACTTACAACAGAAGAGATTTCAAAGAGTGTTTCTGCTCGGACCTCTAGGAGAAAGTTCTCTTCTTTGACAAACAAATAGTTTGTAGGGCAGTCTTGGAAAAATCTTCTGTGCCTCCCTTGCTTCATTTATAAAAAACAATCTGCACAGCCTTATTGCCATAGAGGTGCTGCACAACTTACCATTGACAAGATTCACCAGGAGAGAAGCTAAAATCAGCAAAAGTGTAATGTATCACAATCCTGATCTTCAAACAGGCTCAAGAGAAAAATGGTAACAGCTGTGCATGATGACCACTTTTAAATACCAGGACGCTTTTATTGTCTTTGCTATATAAAGATTTTGTCTACCTTTTTTCTTTTTAAATTCTGCAGGCCTAACAGCTAAATCCTGAAGTCTTTATGTGCGTTAGTTACACTCTGATGGATTTCACTGGGATTTTATCCTAAGTGAGGATCGCTAATAAAGATTGCAAGATTTGGCCAATATGTTTCTACCAGCACTTGCTTCCATCCATTAGGGAAGCTCACTTCAAGGCCGGGTACAGACATTTGGGGAGGTTAGAGAGAGATTAGATGGAGTTAAAAATGGCTATCAGATCTAAGGTAAGTCAGGATAGGAGGCAGGGACAGACTGGAGCTGTCCACAGGTGGTTTGAGGAACAGGTAGGACCTACAGTGAGGGTTGCGGGGGTCATGTAAGATCAGCAAGAGGGATAGGAGGGATTGGCGGGGGACAAGAGGGGTCTGCAGGAGGGACTGGGGGAGCCTGTGAGGTCTGCAGGGCAAATGGGGGAGCAAGCAGGACCAGGTGACCTCTACATGGGAGGATCAGGGGGAGGCAAGCAGGGTCTGTGGGGAGAATTGGGGGGCCAAGTAGGGTCCATGGAGGTATTGGGGGACAGATGCAGTCCACAGGGTGTTGGTGGGGTTTGTACATTTGTGAGGGGTCTTGGGGGGATGGGATTGCTGTTGGGTCTGGGAGTTGGGGATTCCAGCTTCTTGCTGTGAGTTTGCAGCCCAGTCCTTGTGGCAATGCCACATCCCCCTCAGCCCAGCTCAATGCTACCCCCGCCCCCAGCTATTTTCAGAATGGAAGGGGGGAAAGGGAGCAGAGAGAGATGATTCTTGGGGTTTTGCAGTCAGCACTGGAGGGTGGTGTGGTTAGACTGGATTCTCCACCCGTACCTCGGGGGGGGGGGGGGGGGTGTTTCCAGTCCACCTGCCCCACCCTCCAGAACCAGGTGAAAAAATCCCAGACCAAACTCCCTCTGCTCCCTTTCCCCCTCCCCCCCACATTCTGAGAACAGTGACAGGCTGAGAGCTGCGCAGACACAAGTTACAGAACACAGTCAGCTTTGAAGCATGTACATCTGAATTGTCATGCAATGAGGGTTCAGATTTTCACAGGATCAGGCCCTTTTAAAGTGGTCTGAAACCGTGCACTTCTGTTTGGTCACAACTGTAGGCTGCTTTCTGGAGCCAGATCAGGTGAAAATTGTCACTTCTGTCTGTGCTGTAAGTTAGATCAGGTGGCTATTTTTAACACAATTTGACCTCCCTGAATGTCTGTATGCACCCTAAAGCAACAATACAAACTAGCTTTCGGTGCAAAATTTAGACTTTGGGCGCAATGTCTAAGTGATTTAAAAGCTGACACTGTATTTCTGAACAACAGAAACGCTTACAAAAATTCTGCCTTTGTTTAATAAAACAGAGGGAAGGAGTTTTGCAGAACCTATTAAAAAGTATTATAAGCATTTTTATTTCAACAAACATTGGGATTTTAAAATTTATTTTAAAACAGTACTAAAACACCTGGGTACTGATGCACAGTAAAGTATTTACACTTGACACAGACTGATCTATTTTCATTGCCAAAAGCCAAGTGAAATATGAAGGGTAAAACAGCACAACAGATAAGACATTTTGGAGTTTCTTAAAAATAATTTAAGATGATAGTAGCAAATTGATATGGATTTGGTTTTTAAATGAGTGCTATGTTGAAAACATCTCTCCCAAAATAAAAGAACACCCATTCAAGTCTCTCTTATAAAATATGCTGAAGTGTTACGAAACTGAGCGAACCAGGGCTTTGTATGTATACTTCCAACAATATAGCTATGAACAGGGCAAGTGTTAATCTTTCCTGTAATTACTGTAACTAGAGGAGAAAGCTTAAAATGGAAAAAATTTGAAATTAGTATGATAAAATACATTTTCTTGTAATATTTATTAACATTCAGTAGGATTAGATGGGTATATCAGAAACTCCAAACCAGCATGCTGTTTTGTGCACTAAAAGAGACAGGTTAATAGGGGGCTTTTGTAGTTAAAAATAGAATTAAAAGAAAACAAATCAGAACAGATCCATGAATCAAATTCATTAGCATTTCATGGGGTTTTGGATGACAGCTCATACCCTTTTAGGTTCTAAAATGTCTGGATTAAAGAAGTCAGAGAGACTTTTATTTTACTTCATATACTCCAGTATAGAAACACACGTGTGCTTTGCTACAGCATTTTCATGACCTGGAATGTAAAGAGTTAAAAGTGGCTCATTTCATGTTATTTTCATAGGCTTGAAAAAAATGCAGCAGTGTCATGTCTCACTGTTCAGTTTTGCACAAAATAAGTTTACCATATAATCTGAAAATACAGAAACCTGTTAGGTTTGCCACTCAGTATTTTGCATAATAAACAGCACTAGCTAGATTTAATCAGATTAAATTCCTATCTTGCTATCAACAGTACATACATACACAGTTCTAACTTCTTGTCTTGCGTAGTTTGGCTGTATTGATAACTTAAGAACAGTAACAATAAAACTTCATCCAAAACTTAACTATTTTTAGGGTTTTCTCTGAAGAGCTGCCTTTAGTGCAGGACCAATTTGTTTTACTTTAAAGGGATATGCCAAACCCTCTTATATCCTGATTACTCCTAACATTTTGGCGCACAGTTTTTGTATCATTAGTATACATTTACAGAGTTCCCCTTCTGTTTTAAGGTGACTGAACAGAGAAGTCCTTGATAGCCTGTTACACCAGGACAATAAAACCCAGTTTAACACTAATGACTTCAGCCCAGCACCAAACTGACAGTTTCACAGCATGAAATGGAAGTCTAAGGGTCAAAGTTTTCTCTGGCCTATACCCTGGTTCCCCTTGCACATAAGCAATGGTGTACAATGTTATGCAAACACACATGGCTCATACCTTTTGAGTTGCAAACATCTGGGTGCATGCTTTAAAAATGTCTATAGGTATTCAGAGCCCTAGAATATTTGTCTCAGCAGGTGTTGTGGGTATAAATTCTAACACTTGAATATGCAGATATTAGAAATGTCCAGGTGGATGTAAAAGTTGCACATACACAACGAAAAGCCAGCAAGTGTCACTCTGGGGAAAACCTACCTAGTATAACATGGACATGACAAGACAACTAGGGCAGTGAAAACACCCAAGTCCAGTGCTGGGGTACAGGAAGAATCTGAATATCCTACGGGCTGTAGACTGGGCTCTGTGCTTGCTCTGCCTTAGAAAAGAGGGGAGGGGAGGCCAAGGAAGAGATGAGGAATGGCCAGTATGCAATTATAATCATGTGGCCCAGGACTGTTGTACAGGCTGAATGCAAGGATGACAGCCCCGAGGCACCAGAGAGAACAGAAAGTTCCCTTTTAAACTGATTAGCAGCCCACTGATGGCACAGCTATAAGAATAGTCCTAATGCTTTTCCATTCTACTTACCTTATTGATCACATTTGCTGATTTGCAAACTGCAGCTATTATCCCCAAAATACACATCTCTTGATAACAGACAGCTTTTCTGAGCCGTTGTGAAGCCAATAGCTTATTAAAATTAATGAGACACTGTATGAACCCTCCAATTTGTTTGGTTCAGATAACCAGAAAGCAGTTTGAATAAATAGCACACATTACAAGGTAATTTCTTTGTTGAATGCATGGGTGCTACAAATGGATCTAAGCAAAGCACCATGATTATCCACTGAAGTATAAAATTGATCTTAAAATATTTGACATTAAACTCAAAAACCTAACTTTGAATAGCAAATGCCAGGAAATTAAAAGGAAGGCTGTTATGCCACTCTTAATTTATATGCAAGCGGGGAGAAATATAAAGTAAAATGGACTAAAGTTAATGACAGGATGTAGACTTTGAATTTCCAGACTTCTCTTGCGGTGTGCTTCAGCATTTAATGTGCTAACCATGTGCTAAAACAGAGAAGACCAAATTTATCTCTGGTTTAACTCCATTAATATTGACTCTGGCCTTCCTAAAGTATCTTGTAAGGAAAGGTTATCATTTTTAAAAGTTGAGAAACCAGTATAGCTTGTTTTGGAACCTTAATTCCTTGTTGCTCATGTGTTGGTACTTCAAAGGAATGTACCCATGATATCACCTCAACTAACTCTCCTCCAACAGGTGTATGCGAAAGCACTCAAGGCTAGTAGTGATTTTTTAGGTTTTAGATTCCTACAGCAGGGATGCTCAAACATGGGGCTGGGAATTTGGCAGTAGGGGAGTGGCAATTAATGCTACCATGGCTCCCCTGCCACCAAATTTCTGGGTCTTTGGGGAGTCCCATGGGCTGGTTAATGTGGTCCTGCACACTAGATCATGCCTTTAAGTAGGCAGGGGGCACACAGCCAGACTGGGCCAGTGCCCTGATCTTTGGCAGCATAAGGACAAATCAGGGCAGTGGGAAAAATGGAGCTAGATTCAGTAGGCAGATGGCATGCAGCTGGACCAGATCAGCATGAGGCTGGATTAGGGTGGTGGGCAACATGTGGCTGGATCAGGCTGGCAAACAGTCCAATGGGGGGGGGGGGCAGCAAATTGGGATGGCAGGTGGCCAAATTAGGGCACATGGGATCAGGTCCATGGGACTGACCCTACACAGGAATCCAGTCCATGGACCAACCCTGTGCAACTCATCTGGCCTGCAGGGCCAGAAGCTTGGGTGCCACTGTCCTATAGAATCTGCAGTACTACCAACTCTCCAAAATCTGTGGAATATTAAAGTGTGTCTAGTCCAT
Source organism: Crocodylus siamensis (assembly GCF_052110815.1). Classification (NCBI taxonomy): domain Eukaryota; kingdom Metazoa; phylum Chordata; order Crocodylia; family Crocodylidae; genus Crocodylus; species Crocodylus siamensis. The sequence continues at coordinate 210,040,160 of NC_143396.1, forward strand.
CATGCAGGTGCATTAGTGATCCCAGAATTACTTAAAAATAATCAGACAGTTAAGTATAGGACAGTCGTGTTTTACAAACTACTGAACGAATTTTAGTCCTTCGGGACTTTTTAAAACAGCTCAGCATGAATAATGCATAAACCAATTCATCTACACCAGAATTGTAATACAGCTGCATAAGAAATGCAAGGCTGACAATCACTTTAGAAGGTCCATATAGTCAAATATCCATTACCAGCCATGAACAGTATCAGTGACTTAAAAGTAAGCTGCAAAAAGTCCTCCAGGTGGGTGTTATTAAGGAAAGTTTCCTTCTAATCTCCAACAGTTACTGCTTTTATGTCCTGAAACATGATTTTTTTGTTATGCCTTTTAAAACTCTCATTTTTAATTAAGAAATTTACAGTAGAATAAGTGGCATTCACATGCTAAAAATGAATCACTTTCCAAATTAAGTATCTCTCTCTCTGTCTTACTAAGTCTCCCAAAGTATATTCAAAATAAAACCACTCTAATACTGAATGTTAGAAAAGCCCTCAAAACTCCTCTAAAATTATGACATTTTAAAGTATATTGGTGTAAATTTAAAATAGGCAAGCCAGTCTCCTACTCGCTGCACTTAGTTCTGGCTGAAAATCATGACATCTTTCCAAACCACATGAAAGCACTTATAAAAAAAAAAAAAGTTACAACCTAGAATTGTTTACTGATTTCTCACTGTTTTAAGGTGCTTGCCAATCTTTATTTTGCCAGCTCTAACTGGTTATGCATAATTTATACCACCACACCCAGACTCCATCTGGAAATTAAGTCCTTAAAGGAACAGTCCCCATCATGTTGTCTAAGACAGCTTTTCTCAACCTGTGCAAGAATATATGAAAGATTCTCCTTTAAAGGAGAAAAACATGGGAAACGGTACTTTTCCCTTGCAGGGTGGCAGATTTGCAGGCTACAAGTGACTGCTTGGGGCCTCCCCCACCCACCCCTATGTACTGGGGGGGTTGGGGCTGACCACTGATATTTACAAGCGAGTCCTGGTACAAAAAATGGTTGAGAACCACTGACCTTGGAGACTTTGCTGCATAGTTACCTGAAGAATACTGACCTTATACAGCAAATGTGCTGATCTTGGAGAGGTTAGACCCTCAGCTTTGACAGTGTTTTTGAAGCCAAGAGTTCAAATCTCACTCAAACTTCATATATCCAGGTTAAACTGAGCCCCAAGCAGCGTAGAGTCTGACTTTCCTCAGACTTAAATGATATGAAACCAGAAATCAAAACAGACCCTTAATATGTACAAGAATTTTGGAAACAATTTTAAATGAAGGTCTAATTTGCTCAGCATGCACATTACCAGCCTTAGCATAAGTTTTGGGTTTTTTTTGGAAAAACAAGAATTTGTCCCCATATCCCAATCTAATAGAAGTGACAAATAACTGCACCCTGGTTTATCCCTTTACCACAGCAGTTCTCAATCGGGGACAGTTGCACACTGGAGTATCACAAGATCCTTTTAAGGGTTGTGTGACATATCACACTAATATTAGCGCTATTAAGCAAGCAAACACCTAGACAACAAAAGACTGTTCTATTATCTTTTCGGTAGTCAAGAAACAAGTGAAAGCTAAGAGCTGGCAATTTCTGAGGGCTGCCTTGAGTATAAAAAGTTTAAGAACCACTGCTTTAACACATGATCCTGACAAGGGGCTATTATCTTGCACGCACAAACTTCCCATAAGCTTCAGTATGAAATATGAATGTGCGGGGATTGCAGAATCAGACTACAGGAGATGCATGTATCAGCTACTCTGCAAACTACAGCTAAATTAAAAGACTGTACAGAGAAGACTGATGGCTTTATCAAATTAGTAGAAACCCAGGCACAGCATTCCTGATCTTTTATCATCTTGATGGCTGTTTCAAATATTTATCATTTAATTTCATCATTCACATCTATGCTTTTGTTTCTCTGTAGCCAGCTTCTTCATTTATATTTAGTTTATCTTTGAAAATGTCCACTAGCAGCATCAAACTGCTGATACCTCCACTGGTGAGCCTTACAAACGCTTGTCTTGACACAAGGTTAGAATGGTCTAGGAAACGTCCAAAAGGCAAGGCTTTTTTGTGATATCTTTTATTGGACTAACTGTATAGTTGGGAGAGGTATTAGACAAACCTTTGGGCATCTGGTGCCCTTCCTCAGGGCTGAAGGAGCAGCAGATGCAGGCTGAGCTAAATATTACAGAAAAGACTCCATGTAAATATAAACAGTCTGCTTGGAGGGATGGAGGAGGGGCTGTGAACTATGAACGAAGAGATGAAAACAGGAACCCTTGTAAGACAAAAGACGCACAGTAGAATAAGCAATCTAGTTAGTGGCAGAGCAAGACCATTGAGATGGGGGTAGTTATTACCTGGGAAGCACAGGGAAATGATTAGCAGTGTTTGTAAGGTTGTATGAGACATAACACCACTGTGTATATTAAGTCCAGATTTTTTACTGTCCAATATAGTTATGAATTTCTGTTCCCAGGCATGTATTCTGGAAGTACCCTGTAAATTTTGTGACAGAATAACTACTCCCTAACCTCACCATCCTCGTGCACAAAGGGAATTTATTAAACCTGTACTGACACCACAATAGGTGTGAATTGCGTTAGCATATGGATTATCTTCCTTGATGTTTCCCCATTGGGAATTACTGGCTACATGAAAGGTCTCTTTTTCTACACCAGTGCTTTTATAGTGAAGTCTTCCAGACTGCTGAACATAATGGACCAAATTTTTTTTGGGTATTATTGTAAATATGATGGAGTCCTCTTGCTTTCAATGGATGTTCTCCATGTTTATACTAACATGACCAAAAGCAGAATATGGCTTAGTGGCTAAGCTGCTCCTAGGGAAAGAAAATTTGACTGTAGTTGCTTGAAAACAAAGGGATCTATTGGTTAGAGATTTATTTTCCCCAGTGCTTATTTTATCCAAATTCATAAAGCAGGGAATCTGGCTACCTCTTAATTTGTACACAATATTACATGATCTTTAATAGTGTGACAAGTACTGTATTCATTTGCTGCCCTACAGAGAGGGTACCATTTTACAAGCATTTTGCATTGAGCCAAATACTATTCAGAGAGACAGTGAGTAGTTACATGAATAAAAAGCAATTTACAACCTCCAACCTATCACAAAAAAATCTATCCAAAGTATTTACATATGTAGCAAGCCATTCTAAAGCATTTACAGATTTTGAAACCCTCCACCCTGCACGCAAGTTGGTACTAGAAATGTGTTCTCTATAATAAAGAATACAAAGTTTTGAGAGACTGGATTCATTTCTGTGGAAAATACAGGCTGGACTGTACCCAGTGTTCTTAATGAGAGATTTATGTGAATAAGGAATGTATGACCAGGCCATTGTATCTTGTGAAATTGTAGGGAGTTAGAGATTTGCTTAACGTTCAGACTCCAAGGAGGAATTGGAAAACATCCTGACATAAAATGTAAAACTCTATTATAAAGCCAAAAAGGACTATTAGGATCCTCCAATATAACTTCTTGCATAATAAACAAAGATTTCATCGGGATATTGGAAAGTCTGACTGGAACGTGAATGCCCCATCTTCAGCAACCTCAGTGATATAAGACAAAGCATGATAAATGTTCAACAAGCCTTATATGCAGAAGTTCTCCATTAACATGTTTTTGGTACAGAAGGAAAGCCAAGAGGACAGCAGCATTATCTGAACGCAGAGAGGTATTTGAATAAAGTATGGTATTGCTACTCAACATTCAGCTCTTGATCTACCCAGATGAAGACATCCTTTTAAGACATTTATCTCAAAACCGCTTTGTGTTGAAACTGCAAGGGATGGAGTTTAGAAGATTTCCTGACTTTTACATTTCAGGTCAGGCATTAAGACAGCACACTGTCAAACTGAATTAAATGCGCACAAAAGCACATTATAATCTTCAGGCATAACAAAAATAACTATATTTGTTTAAAGAGAGATCAGCAACAGAAGCAACAAAAAGGAGAAAGAAACCAGCCTTTTCCATGGCCAATCACTGCTTAGTATTCAACTACATGAGTGTTATCATAGCTGACCACTTGGCATTTTGAATATTTATAATGATTTCCTTGCATAGCTGTTTATGTTTCCGTCTAACACCAGGCTCCATTCATTCATTCATTGCTGGTCTTCCAATAGCAGATTTCTCTTCAGGCAAACGGACTTTAAAAATCAGCAATAGTGTGAATTAATACTCCCTTCTGCCTCCCTCTCTCCTCCTTATCTAACACAGAAACTGCATCACGGAAGTACTGAGCAGAGATCATAGACAGCTAGCACTAGCTTTTCTCTGTGGAACCACAACATGAAATATTCACTCCAGACAACGTGGACAGGGAGTGGAAGAGTAACTACAAATCCTCTCATGATCCACATAGGATTATCAGTTTTTATTTTGACAGTTAACAAAATATGCTAGGCTCTTTTCTAAAACCTCTGCAGTTGCTTCACCAAAGAGTTAAGGGTTTTAAAAACAGGCAAATGTGTGCACATATTCACTTGATGCAATTTACTGCAACAAATTTCGTCAGTGCCAAAGTAGCATTCCAAAAAAGCCATCAAGTTTTACAGACAATTCCACGATTTCAGCGTATTTGCTGTATTCCTCTCCCACACATTAGACAAAATCTTGCCGGTAGCTGATAGAGGCACCTATAGGGGAAGAAGGCATGGAGTGATGTTGGCTCGCATCTCCTGCCTAGCTAAGGTGATGTAGGAAGAAAATGCACTGATGGGCAATTTGCTTATGCATGGAGTAATGGGTAGGGAACTGCATAAGTCTTGTTCCCTACTGCACCTGTGCAGCGCAGGGCAGGTTTGGCCCTCCCCCCTCACCTTTTTTTCCCCCATGTAAGGCAAAAATGACAGAAAACCTTGCAGTGTAAACAATTCTTTTCTTTTTTAAACTAAAGGACTCTTAAAGTTTTCTAGAAGACATTGGTTGCTCTTAAGTATGCAAATGGCAACACTGCGGCTTCCCCGCAAGAGCTATCAAAATCTTAAACCTTTCAGTCTCGAGGGAAAATGCTGAGATTCCTCTACTATCTGCTTATTTGCTTAACTGCTTAACAACTGTCTCCTTTTTTAATCAGATTATAGAGGTAAGCATCTTAATGCTCTGCTATTCCAATTATTCCAGTACTATCCTATAATCCCCATTTTGATGGGTTAAGTGCAATTTTTATAGTTTACATTTACCCATTATGCAGCATGCCCTCTACAACAGCAGAGCCTAAATAACACATTTGATTGTTTGTTTGGTTTGGGGGGGGGGGGGTTGCCTTCTTTATTGGCTAGAAAACCAACTTCAAATTTGTTTTCCTCCTATGGATTGTATGTGAGGAACAGCCTACTTAAAATCACTAAGTCTGACCCCACAAAACTCTCAACATCTGTCATTATAGGATACCGGCACACTCTTCTTCAGAAGAAAATGAGTTATGTGTGTGATATGTGGATTTTTTAAAAATGAAAATATAATTCAAAGTTTGCTAATGCAACTTTCCCCTATGGGCACTTGGAGGCATACACACACACTCTCCTTCTCTGAAGTGTTAATTTTTTCAAAGGGCAGCTGGCAGGAAGTTTAATTACAGTTTCACATATGACTTTTTTTTAAATTGTTAATATCGTACAGCTTCGTATTCCACTGCCATCGCACCTCGTGTCACAATTTACATCTATGCTGCCCGTAATAGTACACCATTCTGATCTGGCAGTTTTACACCTCCTTTGCACCGGAGGTATCAACTGCTACACCACAGCGCAAGCTAAGCAATGGCTCTGGCATACCTATTTATTTTGAAGGAAAGAACACATTTAGCCAACATTAGGGTAACATACACATAACTGGGCCTTACCATTAGCGTTTTTCCCACAGATGAGATGCTCATAGGGTTGCAGTACTCCCCAAAGCTCAGCGTCATTGTTGATGACCATCTCTAGGACTTCAGCCGAGATCTCACCTCCACCTCCTCCTCCGTCTGGGCTCTGACTAGCCAGCACCCTGGCCTTGATCTCTTCCACCAGGTTCTCCATGCAGGCTGTCAAAGAGATGGCGGCGTACTCATGGATCCTAACCGAGATCCTAGTGTCCACCATCCACCTGAAAAACCTCCCGACAGAGAAGGTGAGACCACAGCGGGCTGACTTGCCTTTCCTCAGCCCGTCTCCAGCGCTCATGCTGTAGAGGGAAAGGGCCTTGACAGTCGCCAGGACGCAGCTTTCGGACAATGACCAGCTCTGGATGAGCTTGATGGCGCTTTGCACCTCAAACCTGGTGCATTTGGAGTGCATCACGCTCAGGCGCTGGGCCTCCCTGGAGACCCTGATCAGCGCCTTCCTCAGCAACTGCGACAGCCTCCTGACCGCTTCCTGAGAAAAGCTCCTGGGGCTGCCTTCCCCCTTCCCCTTGCGGAGGATCTTCCCCACGTCTTCATCCGCCCAAGGGTATTCCTCGAGATCTGGCAGCTTCGGACACTTGGCGAAGAGATCTGCCACCTCGGGGTCTTCAGGCAGGACGGTGTTCACAGTATCCCAGCTGTTATTCCTACTGTTCATGGAGCCAGAATAGCACCACCAGTTGCCTCGGTGCTGGGCTGACGGGAAGGCTTGGGAGATGGACTTAGAGGAAGAGAGGCTGAGGGATCTGCAGGAATCCCCTGCCCCATAACCAGAGTCCAAAGTGAGATCCTCCAGGGTCTTCAGAGTAGAGCTGTACGTCCCAGCCATAGGAAACAACGGCGATCCTCCCGGCCACAGCCAAAACCAACAACAAAAGCAGCAGACCCCTATCACTACTGCACCTTCAAGTGAGAAACTCAGATGGGTCAGCCTAGATATTGAGGCGGCGCGTCACGCGCTACCTCCATGCCCGGCCAGGCTGAGCGCACTCCCTCCAAATGAGGGTGAGCAACGCGGCGAGCGCGGACCAGCGGGTGGGCGAGGCAGCGGGCGCGGGACCGAGCTGCCGGAGCGCGGAGCCGAGCCCGGGAGCGCGGCGGGGCAGAGCCGAGAGGGACACCGGCCGCCCGCGACGCTGCCGGCAGCTCGCAGCCAACTCCCGCCTCGCGGCTCCCCCGGCCATGCAAATGACCTGCGGCTAGAGGCACCAATCAGAGGCTCCGGAGGGGGCTGCACCCGCCAGTCACATCCGAGCCGGGCGGCAGCTATGCAAATATACACACACACGCAAACAAGCACTCGCCCCTTCCCGGAGCGGAGCGAGCGGGGCGGTGCAGCAGCGCCGCCCCCGGGCGAGCTCGGGCAGGGTTACGGGTTTGTGCTGCTAGGCTGCGTGAGCGGGGGGGGGGCTGCTCTTGCTGCTGCTATGAAGTAAGTAGAACTTAAGAAGCTTTGGAGTTAGACCTCGAACTTGGTCAGCTGGTTGGTATCTGAACCTCAGAACCGGGATCTTCCCGAGCTTTAATCTGCAGGGCCTGTCCCCTGTGGTGGGGAGTTCTGTCAGCTGAGGGGTGGCCAGGCCCAGCGTCAAACTTCTGAGCCGTAGGGACTGTGGCAGCCAAGATCTTTAAGGCTGCGCGGTGCAGAGCCTGCTGCCTGGGCATCTTGGCTGCTTCTGGGGTGTGGGAAACCCCGCAATGCTGGAGATCTCAGCTGCTGCCATCCCTAGGGCTCCCCAGTGCAGGGAAGCCCCCCAGGGCCAGAGGATTGCTGTAGGGGTGATCCCCCTACCCCAGAGTGTGGGGAAACCTCCCACCACGAGGAGGGCCTCAACTGGGGTGCAATGTGTGGGACTCCCAGCCATGGAAGATGACTTCCTGCTGGTGCAGGAGGAGCAGGGCCGGATTAACGCACAGGCAAACTAGGCACATGCCTAGGGCCCTGAGCTGCAGGGGGGCCTTGTCGTTCCTTTTGCGGCAGTGGCGGGAAGCCCCATCTACCTTCCCTTCCCCTCTGCCAGCCTCTCCCCCCACAGCAGCTGCTTCCTAGTGGCAGCTCTGAGCCCCATTCCCCACGGGCAGTAGCGCCAGAATAGAGAGGGGGGTCTCGACCAGCTGGGGGCCCATGAGTTTGTTTGCCTAGGGCCCACTAAAGGGTTACTCCAGCTCTGAGGAGGAGATGGGGATCAGGTTCCCTCTGCACCTGCAATAAGGTTCAATGGGATCTAATTCAAGGTCCCACAGTTGTGCCTCCTGCCGGGCACATGTGGCATGGCAGGAGGCATGATTGTGTGAATCGCGCATTAGATCTCCTGCATTTATGTGTAGAGAGGGCCAAAGAAAGAGATATCGGCATATTCATCTTTATTAAAAAAAAACAGCAAAGCAACCCTTTGGATTATGGTTAAGGCTCTTAACAATAGTTCATCTGATTTTACTTGACATTGGTTCTACTTTCTTGCAAACAAATACACCAGACCAAAAGCCAAATGGAATCAGAAGTCACTGGACTTACCTATTTATTAGAACATTTAAAAAAAATCACTTCTCATTTTCTCTCTGATGGATGATGACTATTGAACAAACCACAGGGATCTGCTCAGACACTTAAAACACTCTAGCCACTCTACTATTTATTTCTGCTTAGTTTCTTACCATTGGACCTTATCTATTAAAAAGAGGTGCACAGATGAAGTTTATGTTTGTGTTGTTTTTTCTCTCCCAAACACAGCTCCCCGTTTTCCTTTTGTTTCAATGCATAGAAACATTTCCAATGATCTCCTTCTCTCTCCTATACGAACCCTTACTTCAGAATTGTAAGTTTCTTGGGAACTTTGCGTCCATGTCTTTCTCTGCGTGTGTGGGGTCTTTAACCTTCCTGCCACAGGTTTTAATCTTTAGTGTCTTCATTAGTTTTTAATAACCCTGTGATTTTTTGTTCTCACATCCAAGCCAAAAAAATCCAATGGTTCTTTATGCCTCCAGTAGATGGCACTACTAGTCATTCTTTGCAAGTGACCTTTAGCTCAGGATTTCCAAAGTCCAGTTCCAGCCTTCAGCTAATTAGTTTTGGGCAAAGATATCCAGCAATTTTTGGACTGAGTAGATGTCACATTACTCGTTTTATCATTAATTTTCTATGCAACTTTTGCCAAGCTAGACTAATGCTTTCAGAACTGTCACTGAAGTTGAATGTCTCATATTTTGGATGTCCAACCTGACACATTTCCACTTTAATCTGACGATAACAGTAGAATAGGGGTACCAATGCCTGTTTTGCATGGATATTGTGACGACTGATGTTTATAAAGTGCTTTGAAACCTTCAGATGGACAATGCCCAGAGAATTGCAAATAATAATGTATAATTTATCAAGCTGTATCTGGTGCTCATACATTGGAGAGGTAAAAGTAAATGTGTTTTTAAGTCATATTCTGCTACTCTGTGTAAGTTGCCCAGAGATAAATCTGTTACCACAATGTTCAAGCTGTTCCCCTCTAATGGGAATTTTACCTATCTCCATGAAACTGTAAGGAAGAGCCTTGTATACAGTTTGGTTTTTGGAGTGTGTGAGGGGAATAATCTGATGTGGGGCAGTCTTGGAATGTAGGATAGGAAACTCTATCTTCTGGATCATGGTATACACATAAGAAGTCTAGTCAGATGCACAGGGGCTAAGACACACCCCTTTTACAGGCAGTGTGGTGCAGGTGCAGTCCACCCCCCTGCATCTGGCTCATGGCTGCCCCGCAGCCCTCCGCATACAGCCAAGCTCAGCCTGCTCTGGCCTACCCACATGCATCCTGGCTCCAGCCAGCATACACAGCTTCCCGGCAGGGCTGCCTTCTACCTACTCACCTGTCTGCAGCTGGCTGCTCATTGCACTGGGCGGGCAGAGTGGGTGGAAGGCAGCCAGGAGCTGGAGCTGGAGCCCCATGCACTGGGGCACAAGTTGCCCAGCTGCAGCTTCCCTGTGCCCGGCTGTCACTTCCCTGCCCTACATGCTGCCTGGAGGAGGAAAAGGAGAAACCTCTGGAGGTGGTGGGAGCTAAGCAGTACCTGGGCATTGCAGGAGCAGCCCCACCAGAAAATTGTGTGTTCTGACCAGGGCTGGATCCATCTGGTGGGAGCATGGCACAGGTGCCCTGGGGGGCTTGGCCCCATGCAGAGCACTGTGGGGCAACCTCAGGCCAGATACAATCAGTTGGTGGCCCAGATCTGGCCTGTGGGCCTTATTTTGCTCACCCATAAGCTACAGACTCAACCTAGGTAGTGTGATGTGAGTGACCATTTTTTCAACTGTGTTCAACAGGGAGATATCTCTATAGTTGTCCCAGTCATTTCTGTCCCCTTTGTTTTAACATAATTGTATAAACTGAGCATCTTTGAAACCATACACAGAGTTTGCACTGGCTAGTAAACATGCAAATGTAGGATCAAATCATTACCCATAGAGGTGAATGACTTATCCCTGTACCTTTAAATAGATTTAATAGATTTCATAGATGTTTAGGATCAGAAGGGACCTTAGTAGATCATTGAGTCCAACCCCCTGCCCTGGGCAGGAAAGAGCGTTGAGGTCAGGTGACCCCAGCCAGGTGCTTGTCCATTCTCCTCTTAAAGACCTCCAAGGTAGGGGAGAGCACCACCTCCCTTAGAAGCCTATTCCAGATTCTGGTAACCCTTACCATAAAGAAGTTCTTCCTGATGTCTAATCTAAATCTACTCTCTGTTAGTTTGTGGCCATTGTTCCTAGTTACTCCAAGGGGTGCCCTGGTAAATAGAACATCTCCTATTCCTTGCTGCCCCCTCCCCCGATAAATTTGTAGATGGCCACTAGATCCCCTCTCAGCCTTCTCTTGCAGAGGCTAAGTATTATATGGGTAAGGTTCAGCCAGTTGAAGGAGGGATTAATTACAATCTAATTTCTCAGTAGTTGACATTTGAAAGAACTTTTTCTACACACTGAATCTCATTGTCATTGGTGTACTCCAACTAAAATATATGTCTCTCTGCTACCTAGTGTTCAAACTTTTCCTTTCTGGTTATATTTGAAAATGTGAAGTGCTTTTGCATTTCTTAGACTGTCAACCATATTTCATAAAATTGTAAGTCTCTCTCTTATTAAATCCATTTTGATTTTCTTGGCTGGTAATCACAACAGCTGATATTTGCATTTGTACTACATCCACATTTTTAGTATCTAATGTTAATACAGGTTTCCCTCACTTTATGTGGGTTCTGTATGTGCAAATTTGCTCTTATGCAATGACCCTTTTTCTTAACCAAAAATGTGTTATATGGAAGGTAAATTCACTCTTATGCAATCAGTAGTGTAGTGAAAGCCCTCAGTCAGCTGCTTTGTGCAGTACATTGTGGGAGTGACACGCACCAAAATATAGGCTCCTGTATGGATCTCTGCTCCTCCCTCGTTGTCTGTGACACGTGGTTCTGTAGTTGCCATCCCCATTATGGTAACATTCACCACCACTGCATGCATGTGTGTACTGTCTGCTGTTGGTGAGTACCAAAATTGTCTTGGAAAAGGGGTAGAAATGGGTCTGGGGGTCAGTACAGTCAAGGTGTTGGAATTTGCATGAAGTGGGCTCCCTTTGTGTAAATTTGAGTTATGCACCATTTTCCAGAAACACATGTACCACAGAAAACGAGAAAAACCTGTACCTTGGTAGCTATTATAGAGGCTAAAACAAACTCTACCTAAAACTTGGTCTTTTTTTGGAAAATTACTGAGCTGTTGGTGGATGTTACATCCCCTTCTCTCCACCAGCCGAAGAATGCTGAACTTGACGTGGACATTGCAGCTGATAGTATTCAGGATGAAGATCACTTGAATATAAAACAAGGAATTCTTGATGTAAGAAACCCAGTTTTGGAACTCTCCCCTGCATCATACCTCTGAGCCCCATGCATCCAGGCAGTTTTCCTGACTGACCATGCCTGCTTCCTTCAACATTCCTAAAAATTCATCCTTCTTTGGAATTCACCTGACTAGAACCGATTTGGCTTCTTAAGTCCTTCTTGGACTACTGCAATCTTTTCCTCTCTAATGTCACTGCCTATGACTCAGATCTGTTCAAATCACTGCTACTAAAATGGTCTTTCTCGCCTATCCCTAATCATATCACCATAAGCAGATCCAGGATTTTGTAAAGTGGGGTGCAGAAATAACAAGCAGCTCTGAACAAGTGGCTGCACCCCCACCCCCAGCTCCCCTCTGTGAGTTGGGCAGAGTGGGGAATTTTTTAAAGTCCCCAAATCAGGTAAAAATCCTGTCGTCATTCCTTCCCCTGCCCCCAGTATCAGCATACCAACCCTCCCCTACCATTCCCCCCTGCCTTGCTGCTGCTGTCCTTAGCTAATCCAGGTGTGGGGGGAGGATTCAGTGGGAACAGTGATGGTGGCAGGCAGGTTTCTCTTTTCTACCAGTCTCTCTGGGTGTTCCCTGCCCCTGGGAACAAATATGGCGCTGGGTAACCTGCTTGCCACTACTGCTGGTCCCTGCTGAGGTTGGCTGCAGCAGCTTTGGAGGCCCCCCCCCCAGAAATGAATTGGGAGGGTTGTTGGGGGCAGTCTCCAGAGCTACTGCAGCTGGGGACAGCAGAGGTTGCAGCGGTTTGCTGTTGGGCTGATAGGGAATACCTGGGGGGTATACAGAGAAGAGGAACCCCCTGTGCTGATACTGTTTCCATCTGGAGTGCAGGAGGAGCTGCTCTGGAGCACTTCCCCAGCCACCTGCAAGCTCCTGAATCAGCCAGGGACAGCAGGACCAGTGAGCAGGGAAAGGGACATGCTACTAAGGACAGAAGGGAATGGAGGAGGTGCTGAGAGCAGGCAGCAAATGGGATTCTTGCCTGCTTTGGGGACTTAAAAAAAGTCGCTGGCTGCTTCTCCAATGGCTTGGTCAAAAAGTGGGGTGATTCCACACCATTGATTCCTACCCTAACCCTGCATACCATACCTCCATCTGAGTTTCTCCATTACCTCCTAGAAAATTAATGCATTTGTGAAGTTTCTTGTCTTTTCAATATTAAACATAACTTGGAGCCACTCCCGAAATATCCATGCCTCAACAATACAGTTTTGCCAACTGCAGATATGCAAATAAAGTACACAAACCTATCATGACTTAAGCTCTAAAACACTCACAAGATTATTTTAATCTCAATTAGTTTTTATAATAAAGTCTTGGGCTCTTTTTACATCTAATTTTTGAGCCATTAAGGTTCAAGCTTCCTCTACCACAACCAGAGGGAAACTTTTTTTTGTTTAAATGAAAGCTGAGGTTTTCCCATAATCCAGTGTCTCAAGGAACTGTTGCTTTAAAGAAATTACTAAGTATTAGGAGATATATGAGAGCATGAAAGACCTGCTCTCATAGGGGAATCAAAGCAAGAAACCACCACCACAGCAGTCTAGAATTCATACTTTTGCCACAGCCAGTTAAAAATCGGACCTCAGATTATGAGCAACGTTCTAAATCTGAAAGTTTTAAGGGCTCGATTCAGGTACAAGAGATACACCTATATATAAAACTATCATAGAAACTAAAATGAATTAGATAAATTGAAACAAAGGCTGTAGGGCACAAACATTTCTTAAACTCTAGCTGATTTATAAGAATGTTTAGGTATGCGGGAAAACTAGGATAAGCTGGTTCTTCATGAGTCAAATAATCTCCAACCTCATGAACAGTAGATTGGTTTGGCACTAGTATCCCGTATTGAAGAAAGACTTTTATTTTAGAAACACACAATGGAATTATTTATGTGACCTAGAGTCTGATCTAGAGTCGGATTAGGGAAAGGGAAAGACACCAAAAAACACTTTAGCTTAAACAGAATGAAGGGTAAGTTACATAACAGTAGTGAAGATATCAGGATTTTTTAAATATATATGGATCTGATGCTTGGCATATACATATTAAGCTCTTTATTTGAAAGATTTCATCCACAGATGGTAAAATTCACCTGTACTTAGGTGAACTTCAAAGGGAACTTGTGCCATAACTGCCTTCAAGAGGGACTCAAAAGGATTGTGTAAAATAAACCATACAAAGACATAAGCCAGACTGTTAACAATGACACCTGTCAGAGTGGCCACACTCCATCCAGCTGCAACAGGTAAGTGATCTTACATGGAAACAGCAAGTATGTTGATTAGCCAAACAACTGATTAAACCTTTAATTAGATATGCAAGCTGATTAAACTAAATATTTTGGAAATTTACAATCCAAGGTGGTCTCCTGCTGACTAAATACAATAATTACTGGAATTCAAGTACAAAGATACACTTATCAGACACGCCATCACTTTTCAAGTAGAACTTCTAATACATTTTAACGAGGAATTCTATTTGGAAACTGATACCCAAGGTATTGCTCAATAATAGGAAATCCATTCCAAGAAGATGAAAGGACCTACTGTTCGTTGAGCTGTATTGACTTTAATCCATATAGCTATTTATTTAAAACTGCAATTTAATAAGCTGTATCCCTGATAGCAAAATCTTTCTCTCAAAATCAGGATGAGTGAAAATGAAAAGGTTGGGTCGAAGTTAAGGATGGATCTTTATCATAACTGATTAATCTTATTTTATCTATAACCAGTGCAAGAAGACTAAATGCAATTAAAAGGGCACCTAAAATGTACTCTACAGGTAAAGTGACTTGTCAGGATTTTACATCTTATGTATTTTATAGTGTACACATAGGCTAAGTACAGGCAGTCAAAAACCTTAACACTGAATCAATTCAATCTCTGCAGGTTAGTCTAAGCTGCATATATTGAACCAATAGCAAGTGAATAGAAATTCATTTTTAATACCGAAAATGCAGCCACATGCCTGCAGTGCTGCAAGCCAGAAGCCAGGGGGTGCTAAAGAATGTCCTCCTGCTCTGCTGGAGCGGACAGCTTGGGTCAAGACTAGCCAGCCCACTGGGGGCGGGGTTTGTGGGGGAACTGCAAAGCATGCTGGGGGACTGTGAGTTAACTTGAATCTAGAGGGGATCTGGGACAGAATTCAATAAACTAATTTAACCTAATCAGTTCAGTCTGACGCTTCGTCCATCTAGGTTTATCTTAAACTGGTTTCTGTCATTTTGAAAACAGTTTATGTGCACTGAACTTCTGTTGTATTACACATTTCAACCAGTTTCTGATCACTTATACTGGTTTATGTGCAATTTCTGTCCCTAGCTGTAGAGTCTTTTCCTAGAGGGGTAATGAATTCCCACTGGTTTCAATGGCAGTTGAGGGGCACAGTTCTACATGGTGCTGCATTCCCTAAAAACAAGTGATTATTGAAGATTATTGAGGTATAAATTGCATCCCCATGAACAAAATTACATAGTTTTGCATTAAAATAATTTGTCTTCCATTGCTTTAAAAAAAAATTTCCCCCCTCACAAATTACTGCCCTGACACCACTGAATAGATTTTCTGAGGATCTTTGTGCAATTTAGTTTGCTTAGGAGAAAACATTTTAACAAGTGAGCCCTGTAGGGAATGTAACCCCTTTATGCTGCTGTTAAATCATGGAGAGAAAATGCCCACAAAAATGCTGTTGCTATTTCAGTTTGATACAAGGTGGGGGAGAGGAGCAGTATTCTCTTTTGACTTTCTTGTTTAGTAATCATCTGTAATTTCTTTAAAAATTAAACAACACGCACACAAAATAAAAATACACACAAGAAATTCCCCAGACTTGAAACAGTATAGCAAGGACGTGGATAGGGAGCACATATTAGTAGGTATATGTATAGCCCTGGAGGTAAAACTGCAAAAAAAGACCAGCCAAAACTTGAGCACTCTTGACAGCAAGAACAGGAAAATAGGTTTCCATGCCTCACTGAAGAGTGCCTTGCTCACTGGGCTACAGAATCATGATCTCTCTTACTCCATGTCTGCATACATCATGAACTATGCTTCAACTGAGCTTCAGTTGGGCCACCTGGGGTGTCCACATCCAGAATCTTTTATAACTTGGTGTTTAGGGCACTCTCCTAGAAAGTGGGAGATACAGGTGTGTCCTTCAGGTTGTGAAGTGCCTAGAAATTATCTCCTACTTCCTGAGCAAGTTCTCTAATGAAAATGTGGGCACCACCAATATTCTGCATTCTCAGAGCACTATCTGTGAATAAGTGTGCTTTGTGTGGACTTCAGGCACTTCCCCAGTACTATCTGGATCCAAACAGAGCACCCAGCTGCTCAAACTGGATCCCTTCTGAGCATGCTCAAAAAGATGCATAGGAAATTTTTCAGGCCAAAATTGGGATATCTCATTCTAGGCACCTAACTTGTTTTGTTGCTACTAGAGTAGGTTTGATCAGAATTGTTTTTGTGACTTAAGCTGTTGACGGACTTTCTTTTAAAGGTGTGAAAGGATCTGATTCGCAATCCCAACAGGCATGCCTCCTGCCATGCCACACACACAATTTTGGGATTAGGGATTAGATCCAAATTTCACCTTACTTGCCAGTACGGAAGGGGCCTGCATGATCATGATCCCAGTAATGATCATGATCCCAGGCTCCCCCTGCACTAGCAAGCTGAAAGCTGGGTGCTCACAATTAACCAATTATCAACAGGGGCTGAGAACTGAACTGGGTCCTGGAACTGGCCCCAGTCTGGTTCAGGACTTAGCCAACAATCAGCTGATTGTCAAAGCCCTAGCTGGGTAGCACACGCAATTTTTACAAACCCAATCCCAGCTGTGGGTCACGCATGGGTTTTACAGGTCCTGGAACATGGGGACAGTTTGCTGGGAAGTATCCACCCCCAGAGAACATGTAAAGACACCTATAGTTTTTAAAGGTGTGGGATTCAGTTAACCCGAGATCAGGGAGATGCTCCCCAGTGTCAAGCTCAACTCACACCCCATCTGCCTCCAGGGGGTGAGAGGGGGTCTGGAGTTCAGGGACTGGTTTTGCCCCAAGCCCAAGTGAGTAGGGAACAGCTATGTTCCAAACCCTGAGGCTGCCCCATGCTGGATCCTGACACTCCCTGACACTGAATCCAGAGCATCAGAGTGGGTCATGGGCCAGCCCCAACCTGTCCCATATTTAATTTAAGGTGTGATACAAACAAGCCAAACAGTTGTTAACAAATTATGTGGATTAATTTTGTAAGTTGCTTACTGTATTATCATGCCTTAAACTGACTTGAA
Organism: Crocodylus siamensis; assembly: GCF_052110815.1. Lineage (NCBI taxonomy): Eukaryota > Metazoa > Chordata > Crocodylia > Crocodylidae > Crocodylus > Crocodylus siamensis. The sequence continues at coordinate 210,057,319 of NC_143396.1, forward strand.
CAAATGGCCAGGTTATTATTTAAGGCATGATTAACCTGCTAATCATCTCTTAAATGTAATGTGTCAGGGGCCTTATGCATCCACATTCCACCTAAATCCCATTTAAGACATATGAGAATGATTTGGACTTGCTCTGTGTGTACTAAAACTGATGCTCATATTTTCATGTTCCCTGACATGTTATCCTTTCCAACATTTGTTTGCTTTCTTCTTATGTTATTGTTTTTGTGTGGCATCAGATATCAATTTCTAAATCTATGAGCCACTGTCTAATATTATTGTTCAATGTGCAGATTCTATCTGCCCCATAATGAAAGGCCCATCTAGGTATTTGTAAAGATTGCAGCTTTTGATTAAGTGCTGTGCTTTTGTTGGACACTGCTTTCCCACAGGGGGCTGTCCAAGATATTCATTTTATAAAGTGTTGTTTTGAAGCATCCATACCCAGACCTCAGTCTGTTCAGCATGACCCAGGGGCCGGGGTGCTGGGCATCTGCCCTGGGGCTCTGCCCCGTAGCCCCCCTTCAGGGCTAGAAGACCCAAAATACCGTATATAGTTTTACCCTCGTATATAGTCTCCCACTTGTAAGTGGGTTTTTAATTGTTGGTGGGTGGGGAGGGTGGTGGAGGTGATTCTGTTTGTTGAGGGGGGGACAAGGGCGGGTGTTGTGAGGATAATCAAGTTTTTCTGTTTCAAGCATGTGCATGTCCTGAGAGTGGTGCTGGGGGTGGGGAGTGTGTGGGCAACGGGGCAGGTGGGCTGGAGTGGGGAGCGCAGGAGGAGGTGGTCAGGCAGGACCTCCTGCAGCCAGTGCCCTGGACGCTGCTGAGTGTGCATGGCTGTCCTAGAGCCTGGGTGGGAGGAAGGACCTGCTGGGGCCAGCAGCTGGGCAGTGGACATCTTTGGCAGGGCAGGGGCAGGGGCAGGGGATGGAGAAGCCCTGGTGCAAGGAGGCAGGGTGGGCAAGGAGGGAGCTGAGCGTGTTGTCCCTGTGCTGGGCAATGACTCCTGAGCAGGGAAGGGGCTGGCCAAGGATCAGAGGTTCCCAGATGGCTGCCAGGTGTTACCAGCTTATGGTCGGATGCTGAAGCTCCCCCAAAGGCCACAGGGACACATGGTAGGGCTGCAGGGACTTGAGACTAACTTTAGCGCCGAGTCTCTGTATGTGTAGACACCCGCCAAAAATCACTTAATGCGCATTAATTTAATGCACATTAAATGTAGTTGCACTTAAATGCATGTGTAGGCATGCCCTGTATGTGCAAGTTGTGTAGTCTGTTATAAGTCTCAGTGCACTATTAAGTACAGTGTTGAATTTTTTAGTGTGGCAACTTGTGGACCACACAGGATCACAATATTCTGCTGGGGCATATATCATTGTGAGTGTGGTGGTTTTGAGCACTTTGAAATTGGCACTCCATGTCATGCGAGCTGAACATCTTAAGGCAGCTACCCATACAGAGACTTTACTGCTGACATTCTGAATGTGATGTTTATAGGTAAGGGAACTGTCTAGTGTTAGTCCTAGGTTGGTTGGGGTATGCTCATGGGGAAGGACGTGGTTGCTTACTCTGATATTTAGTGTGCTCTTGGCTTGACAATTCTCTAGGTGGAAGAGTGATGATACTGATTTATTGATGCTCAACTTTAAGTGCCCCTTACAGAGAAAGTCAGTGAAGAGTTCCATGTTAGTACTCAGCACCTTTTCCAATTCTGTCATGTCATATCAGTTCCTTGGGCTACTAAGGCAACATTGTCAGCATACGTGTATTGCTTAGATGTATGTGGGAAGTCTGAGGTATATACATTGAAAAGTACTGGTGCTAGCACTGACCCTTGAGGGACTCTATTCTTCAGAGTGTGTACTCTGTTTATTTCTCCTTGGCTAGTAATGAGTTTAAATGATCTGCTGGAGATGATGTTCATGATGAAAGCATGTAGCTTGTAGTCAGGTATCATATATTTGAAGCCTTGGTGCCATACAGCATCATAGGCAGCTGTAAGGTCAATAAAGACTGTGTATGTTTTCTACCTTATTTCAAGTCGATTTTCTGTGTCACGTGTAAGTAATGTAACTTGGTCAGTGGTACACCACTTTTTCTTCTCATATTTTCTCCTGGCATAAGCCAAAAATTATACAGTATTTGGTGCTGGCATTGTCTTTCTTACATAGGAACACAATGTGATGACAGCCACTCAGTGTTACCACAACGGGTACAAGAAGTAACTACAACAGCATTCATAAGTGGTTATCAGCTCTTTTTTAAATCGGGGTATAGATGTATACCAGTATGCAAATTTATGGTTAGTTACTTGTATGGAAGATTTTTCAGGGATGTTTGCAGTGGTCTGCACCACATCCTGGAGTCCTATATCACACTCCTGCTATTACTTCTAAACACACTGAAGCCTCAGGATACAATGTGCTGTCATTTTTATGATAATCCTTATGGCAAAATTGCATTTACTGCGATACCATTTACCAGCTATGCTCTTAATATACAAACACCTCCCATGTGAAGCAATAACTAGAACAAATTACATATGTAGAACATGATGGGCATGTGTCATACTTCCTGAGTCTGGCCAATGCTGAAAAAAAATATGTAATGGTGTTTACAACTTTTGAATTGATGGGTATGAATGACAGAGAGACAGGAAGGGGACTGCTTTTTTGAACTGTGAAAACCTGAAATTTCCAATATGTTCTTGTTTTACATTGGGACAAAGTTAAAACATTTCTTTCTCTTTGAAAATGAAGGAAAACGAGAGACCTAAGAACACACTAGTGATTACACTGCTTGTTTGGAATGGGGTAGTCCTAGTTTCAGGGTTCTCATTTGCCCTCAACAGAGCAGGGGTTTGACCTAGAGTTTCCTACATGCCAGATAAATGCCCTAATCTTTGGTCTGTTGTCTAATCTGGAATAGGCATTGGTGAATTGTTGCTCTCTCTAGTTGGAATAGGTGTGGGTAAGTTGTGAACTCTCTAGCTGGAAGTCTTCCACTTTCTTATATAATTATTTACAGAGACAGAGAGAGGCTGAATCCATGGCCCATTAGTCACAATGCTCATTTGAAGGTGGAAGATTGAGGTTCAAGGATGTTCTTGTAAAATGTTTTAATGTCAGTGAATCAACATTTTTCCAACTCAAAGGGTTTTAGTTTTCTCCTTTCTTCAGGAGAGAAAAAAATTCCAAAAACTTAAAAAGAAATTTGCAGGGAGGGTGGGGAGGGCAGGGAGCACCTCAACTCAGCAAGGATTCAAGCCTCTTTGTCTACTGAGCTACCTTCTGTCTGACTAATCACCTCAGATCTGGGATTTTCCGTTTCCCACAGAAAAACAGAGTAAAACACAGGTTTCTTCCCTTACCATAGTAAAATGCAGATTTCTCATTTTAGAGGAGAAATCCGTGGATTTTGCAGTTTTGAAATGATCCCTCTGCAGGCTGGCAGAGTCCCAGCCTGCAGGGAGGGAGCGGGAGAAGGGTGATCAGTCAGGGCATGTAATATTCATGTACGTGGACATGGCCACCAGGCAGCCTGGAGAACAGGTCCATGAGGTAAGTTGGGGGTGGGGGGATTGGGGCCCCCCTAGGGAGGGAAGCAGGGAGGTGGGCAGTGCATGGGGCCTTGGGGCCACAATGCGTGGCCACAGGCTCCTAGCAGGAAGTGGGAAGGGGCCATGGGCAGCTTGTCCAGGGGGTGGGGGTGGGGCCAGCTCCCTGCCCCCAAGAGGAGCAGATCTGTGCCTCCAGATCTGTGCATAGGGTAGGGAGGGCGGGCTACCTCTGTAGGCTCTGGCTCCCACCATGCTGCCCTCTCCTAGGGCCTCTGCAGCCCAGCGGGTGTGATCCAACACTGGAGGGCAGAGCGGGGCCACACAGGAAAGCTGTTTGCCACTTTAAGCTCCTCCCTGCCTTGGCAACGCATCCCCTACACATGGGGCTGCAGTGAGGGTGGTGGCACGCAGTTGCGCCCCTCACTCAGCTGTGCACAGGGGACACATCGCCAGAGCGGTGGGGAGGTTGCAGCATCAGTGAGATCCGTGTGTGCCCCTACTGTTCTCTGCAGTACCGGGTCGCTCCCGCCAGACTGTGGAGGGCCCGGGGGATGGCAGCAGGGTGGGAGCCTGAGCCCTCAGCATGTACCCACCCCCACCCTGCACACAGATCTGGGGGGCACAGGCCCCTGCTTGTCCACCCCCAGGAGTGTGGGCAGCTATAGGGATCTGCCCACCACCCTCTACCCTGCCTGAGCACACAGCAGGCAGGCAGCAGGAGGGGAGCTGGGTTCTGCTCTGCTGCAGCAGCCACTGCCTTCTGTTGGGGGCAGGGGGCTATGGATCCAGGTCCCTGGCCCCATAGCCCTGGCAGCTGTGGGTCCCTCTGGCAGGCTGGAGTTGAGGGGTACCAGCAGGGTTGGGAGAGGGGGTGAGGGGCACCAGCAGGGCCAGGGGGCTGTCAGGGGGCCTTTATTTTTAATCATGGATTGTGGGGGTTTTATCAGAGAATCTGAATTTTTTTTATCAGCGAAACCCAGGATCCCTGCTAATCACTCATAACCCCAATTCTCCCTTCTACAATTTCCTTTTCCTTTTATACATTCCCAGGTTGGTTTCCTGAAAATCTAATGAGGTTCTAGGTGCTTCTGAACTCCATTAGATAACTTTGCTTGCGTAAAAAGAAACTTGGCTTAGGTTCCTAAGCTTTTCTATTCTGGATTTCTTTGTACAGTCTAGCACCCCAGACATATATTAACCCACCAACCTATCTACATCTGTGGATGACTGCCCAAAACATTAGACAATATTATGTCTAATTAAATAATAGGTTCATACCATATCAGTATGAAAAGACCATACATACTAAAACATGAAGTAACACTGGTAAGCCACTTGATATAATAAACTAACATACTGCAGATGGAAATTATATCCTTAGGAAACAGTGAACTGGATACTGATCAGATATTTCTTATAGCAGCATGCAAAAGCACCACAGTTTGTGTTACTGGTATTCCCTATTGATACAGAGAAGGGCTCATAAAGGTGAGCAAAATAAGTATAAAATTCTAATATGCCATTACCACAGTGTGCCTATTCACATACATCAGGCTGGCCACGACAAATTTGATTTATGTTATGTAAAATTATTTATATTTTTCTGCATCGTTTTTCCTGTATGGATTAGAACCTCTTCAAGATGCACTTTAGTGAACTGCAGAGTTTATGATCTGTGTACCCCAGTTGTGTTCTCCTGTCTCTCAAACAAATAACAGCAGATACTGTGAAGAATTTTAACGATAAGAATTCTTTTTTTTAAACACAGTATTTCAGCACAATAGCTAGTAGACTATGAAATATTGTCACTGATTTTAAACTGGACCTGAAAAAATAAATGAACAAAGAACATTTTCTGATGTATTACCCTTACACTTTTCATTTATGCTTGTTCCCAGTTATGTGATTAGCAGGATTCTACTGGATCTTTTTTGTTGTGAAGAGCCATATAGTGAATGTAAATGTCACTACATTCTTTGCTACTGCAAGACAAGGATATACATGATTTGTACCCAACAGATATCTCCATTTGAAAAGCCCAGCCTCATTGCAAGCACAGTGAACTACAGTCTGGCCTTCTTCCACAATTTCCACAATGCTCACCTCAGGTTACAGCAGTTTATGTAAAATGAGATGTCTGCTGGTGTTGTGACATGGGATCCCCACCTGGTCAACAGTCAGCTTTCCTAACCATGCTACCACTAACCTTCAATACTTATAAATGAATTCTGGTCACAGGATTGAATTGCTTTAGACCAAAGTCTCTGCTCACGTGTCTTTCAACAGGAAAGCCATGGATGCATGGAGGCAAAGCTATAACAAAACAAACAATGGATGAGGGTTATGTCAATAATTGTAAAATCCTTTTCCCGCCTCCCACAGCATTGACAGCACTGTAGACACATATAGAGACATGTCACCAATACTGGATGTAAACCGAACATCACAATGTAGGAGAGGACTCTCTTATGCAGAAGTAGTATTAGCCAATGCTTCTTACAAAAACATGAAAATAAGCTCCATGGTTTAGCCAAAAAAGACTTGTATGTAGCTTTGCCAAGATTGTAAGATAGAGGGCCCAACGACATGGCAAAACTGAAGTGACATACACTAAAAAATGAGTGGTTTGTGGACATCATGAGATAACTTACTAAGTTAGTAGTCAAAAACCCTTTAGCCCAAATACTTCAGAATCTTTAGGGTGGGTTGAAATCCATATGGGAATTTCAAGACAGATTTCACCAACTGGATATCTCAATTTCTAGATTCTCAAAAGGATTTAAAAAGAAGCAACAATAGATAGTTACAAACAAAAAATACCAGTTTGACACAATTAACAAAAATAGTAATAAAATAACTAGACTGAAGTAGAAATGACTGAATTATAGAGAACAAACCAATACAGTTTAGTAATTTTCCCATTTGCTATTCATGCACAAACAGAAACAGAGTTTTACTAATTCCATTTATTATAATAATTTAAATAGTATGAACAAACTTCAGTCATACAAATAAGTGCTCAGGACTGGTGAATAAAAAGAGGTACAAGCACAGCTAGGATGACATGTCATTTCAACTATCAGCTTTGGTAAAAATCCTATTTTTTTTGTTTTAGGGAGGGCAGATAGGAATTCTTATAGTAAACAGTATCTTACACTTTTCAGTACAAAACAGTGTAAGACTAACTAAATTTCTAAGTTACTTAGAAATCTGCTAAAAGTTTTAGGTTTTCATGCCACTTTCCAGTTTCAGACATCTTTTTAGAGGGATGGAGACCAGGGAAAGGGGAATTTTAATTAAGCTAATTTAGCCATTTTCATGGAAGAGTTTAAAGAGAATACATTGTTTTGCCTATATTAAAAAGAATTCCCCAGTTTGTTACAAAGCAGTGCCTTGGGGTAGTAACTTGAAGTTTAGCAAATATGTTGAATGTACCATTTGTGGTCCCTGGAAAGGTTTGCCCAAATTACAGGCCTCTGCCAAATTGTTCACATTCTCAGAGGTATGTTTTTGCACTTGAATTTGCTAAACACTGTTTCTGCACTGAGCACCCTCTATCTTAGAGTTGCAGGGGCTAACCAGGACATTTCTTGCAATATTCCTTCAAGCTACTGTTGACGCATCAGTGTTGGTAACTAGGAGCTTCTCTTTTGTGCACTGTGTGTGGAGGTAGGGATAAGCAGGAGCAAGTACAATGTGGGAAAAAAAAAATCACACATGGATTGGCGCTGTGAAAAAGTGTATATAATAGCATTATTTAGAACTGTATCATAAAGCATAAGGCATTTGACTTAAAATTGCACAGGTTATTTTCTCAATATTGGCATTTTCTAATTTTTATGCACCTGACAAAAAATGACACAACTGTAACCTTTTCTTTCAGAATGTAATTCCACATAAAGTCACAGAGAGTGCAGAGTGAATTACTATTGAAAATACCTAGAGAGGCTAGACTAATAGTATTTAGGACATGGGAGATATCTGCAGTGCTTATGATTGCTAATAATTACATATAATATGGCTACTGTGACAATCCCATTGTGAAAGTAGCCCATAGGCATTGACTCAGTGATGGTTGGAGGATCACTGTGTGAGCTCTCGCATGTTATTATGTGTTATTAGCTATAATTAGGTGCCTGTGCACTGACTAATCATTTGTGGGGGGGTTTTAAAAACTAATATTTCTAAGCCCATAAATCAAGTTATCCACTGGTCAATGCTAGTCTCCTATTTTAAGCTTCCCCGTTGTCTGTACAAAGCCTAAAAACATTCTAATAGCCATAAATTTAAATATCAAAATTAATAACTATGTCACTTCTAATTCTTTTAGCAAAACTTCCAAAGGATGGTTTTCCCCAATTCCAAACTACCTCTTATATCTTCCCAAATGCCAAGGCACCCCTTTAACCAAATGCTAAAATATATCAATCTTCTCCTCTGATAACTTCCACAAGACAGATTTTCAGCACAGTGAAGACAAAGTTTTTGAGAAGGGTAAAATGAATTGAAGCCAAATTAAATACTACAGGGAATATTGTAGTTATCACAGTGTTTTCATATTCCGTTAAATAAAATCTTCCATAATTTTATATTACCTGAACCTGCAGCAGGTTTGCCAGCCTGCACTGGAGCACTAAAGAAAGCGAGAGCTTTGTGACAAATGTTAGATCTTAATTCCTGATGAATACATAGAGCCTTGACTGTCACAAGGCCAAACAATTTATAATAAGCAATAGACCTTTGTTGTTTACTTTCTGTGAATCAGTCCAGTTAAAACACTAAGGGATTTATCCAGAAACTTTATTTCATATTAACAGAAATAACAAGTTGCCCAGAAGTTGTAGAAGCCACTTAGACAAAATAATGCAACATACCAAAGCCTCTAGCTAGTCGGTCTGAAAAGCTGCCTTAATCAGGATGACTGGGACAACAAGCCACATGCTGCCATTACATAGGACAGCTGTGAATGGAAGGTATTAGCAAGCTGCTGCCCATATGGGAGGTGCTGTAATGAGCCATTACTGAAGGTTAGAAGGAGCTGCTTTAGATTCAGCTAATAGGGCAACAACATCTCTACATTCAGCTGTGACTACATCCCTTGTTTGTTTGACTATAATAAGCACCCTGATAATAGCGTCATGCATTTATGTTATTTCCTTTTACTGTCAAAATTAAGACATGTAAGCAGATGGTGTGTAGACTCAAGTCTAGTTTTGCATCCTATTGTTGGACAAATGTATTGGGAATGGCAGTTTATCATAATGATAAAAAATAGAAGAATCTACAGATGACAAAAATATTCAAATCTGAGGGTCTAAGACTCTTTGTAAACATCCCAGGGGTGCTCCCAGGCCTCAAATCTCTTGGTGTGATAGGAGCGGTGTCTGTACATCTTCCTCCAGAATGCTACTCTAGGGCTACAGACCTCTTGTAATTCACTCCAATTAACCCACTAGGTTTGAGTTAGTTAAGCACCTGAAAATATGTTGTCTCTTTAGGCCAAAGACAGTGTTGACCACCTGGCTGTGACAAAGCACAGGACATTTTATTTTAGGACAAATGCATTATAGAGAAAACAACAGTAAACAGTCTACATGCATACTGAATTTATTAGGGTTTATCTATCATCAGTGTTGGATCTTGGCTGATACTGTATATAATTCATCAGTTCTTTGTTCCAATGAGCCTGACCTCCTCTTTTGTTCCAATGAGCCTGACCTCCTCTTATATCTGTAGGTCACTTTATACAGGGTGAAAGCCTTTCTTTGCTAGGTCTCTTGAACTAGATAAAATGAGTCAGGCATATTTTCCACATGGGACAAACCTGAAAAATACAATCTGTATTGGGAATCTGTATTAATTAACTTCTCTCAGGGATTCCATAAGAAACCTGCCCAGTGCCCAGGGAGTTAGGAAAACTAGACACATAAATTGCCTGTTGATACACTAGCTCATTTCTGCCCAATTTCTGAGTGGTCAGGGGCCACAGGCCCCCTAGCCACATGCCATGGGAGCTGCACACAGCACTGTATAGCTCCCACCCATGCTGTATTGCATCAATCCCTGATGCACTACATACACTTCCTTAGCCACACTACCCCAACTCCATGCACTGCACGAACTTCATACACGCACCCCCAATATGGTGAGCCTCTCCCTGGGCCAAGTGAGCCTCCTAAACTACATGCCCCACTCCCTGCACCATGCAGATGTGCTGCCTGCCTGCCTTGGCACCTCTGCATTCATGGGGTATAAGCTCCCTCTGACCTCCCTAGCCACAAGCTCTCTCAGCTTCACGGGCTAAGCCACTCTGCCCCTCCCCACAGGGGCAGGGGTACGTAGTGGAAGCCAAAGGAGGACTCCAGCCACAGCAACTGGAGAGCAAAAGGGAGACTGGCACCCTAACCAGGAGCCCAGGGGCCATGTTAACCCTTTGGGAGCCACATTCAGCCTATGGGCCACCAGTAACACAGTGCAGCAGTAGTCTATGAAGATCCCATGCACCTGCAGCATCCATCACACCACAGTAGAACAGTTTTTTATGGTTTCCATCCTTCTACAACTTTGTATCTATCACAAAATGTGTTGTCATTGAAAAAATATCAAGCCTTTTTTGTTTAGGTGCCTAAATATGGACCTAACTTTAAGCATGGAGGATTGAAAGTCTTGACCTGTTGGGTTGGCTTGGCTACATATGTAGGACAACATACATATGTAGGCTACCAAAGCTATTTGTCTGTGTCTCTTAGCCTAACCCATAAGCATTCTTGCTTCTTTTAGGTGCTGTGCATGCTGTATAATCTCATTGTGAAATTCTTGGTTGACCTGATTACAGCAAATACGTTCATTACCCCAAAAAACAGTCATTCAGCAGGTTTTTTCATAACACAACCATGTCTGAAACACTAGTGTTCACATCAGCGAGGCTGCCCCATTATAATTGTAGGAGTACATTCAGCAAAAAATCTGGATAGTTCTTTTATACTTCTTTAGTAGGGAATGGAGTAGGCAGAGGCCAAGGGAACAGGAAAGCAATCCTGTTACACAGGAACCTGGAAAAAAGGAAGAAAGAAATCAGTCAACTCTGATAACTATGGCTAGGTATTTAATCTATCCTACGAAATAATGTTAGAGTGCTTATAGGAGATAACCAGGAGTCATCTTAGTCTGTCGCTAGGGCAATATGGCTGGCTGTCATAGATCCTAAGCAAATATTAAAAATGACATAAATGGACAACCCCCCATAATTAGTACTATTCATGTTAGAAAAGTTACAAATTGAATTAGAAGTTGGAGCATAGGCAGGGGCTTGCATGCATTGTTTGCAGGCTTCATATATTTAATAGTCTTATAGGATGCATGCCAGGAGTATGATAAACATCGTTAATTGGAATTTCTTTTGATACTAAGTACAAAGCCTCATTACCTGAATTACAGACATATTTGTGGGTTGGCTACCAATTAAAGGAAGCAGGTGACAGGTCTACAGCCCAACCTTTTGTTTTTTATACCCAAAATCCCAGTATCTATGGGGCTGCCCATTAAAGTAGACCACAAGTTTCCACTTCTATACTCTCTGGGGAGGGCCAATATGGAGAAGATGGGATCATGCCAGCTGCAGGTCCTTTCTAAGGTTTCCTTTGCTCCTCTACTTTTCCCTGTCTTTATTCATATTAATAAATGTATATATATTCTAATATTATAAAAGCCTTAGTCTGTCTCTAATGCTTTATTCACACTCTGGTTGCCTCGGAAGCCAATCAGAGTGCTCTGGACAGACAGATACATGGCGGAGTGCCACCATGACAGTGGGGACTGAAGGGCTGGAGCAGGGGTGGCCTTGCCTCCCCTGCCCTGCTCCTTGGAGGCAGAGGGGTACAATGGGGACCAGAGTGCCACCATGACAGAGGCAGCGGGGGCACAGTGTACTGGCTACGCAGCACTGGCCTCCCCCTGCCCCACATGGTGGAGTGCCACCATAACAGTGAGGACCGGGGCCGGAGCTGGGCACCCCCTGAGAGCACCGGTGCACCCCCTGATTGGCTGTGCTTGCTGCTAAGGCGACGGGCAAGGGGGGCAGCCTGGTGCGCTGGTGCTCCCCCCTGCAAGCACCGACCAATTGCTGCAGCCATTTCTGGGAGTGGCTGTGGCTGCTTCTTGGATCAGCTGGAGCAATTGGCTGGTATTTGCTTCCAGAAGTGGCCAGCCATTCCCAAAAGTGGCTGTAGCAATCACAGCAATGGGCCACAGTGATCGGCCATTGCAGGATCAATCTCCCCCCTGGTCTGCAGGATTGGTCGGGGGGGAACCTCCCCCACCTGGTTGTTGGGACTGGTCGCAGAGGGGGCATGTGCCCCCCACGACTAAGGCGGCACCAGTCGCCCATGATCTCACAAGGACCCTTCCAGTCTCTAATGTCTATGAAATCTATGAAAAGTCACACAAGGTGGTCTTTCAGAGCCCAGTGGCGATGCATAGGGGATGCAGGGGGTATACCCCCTGAGCGGCCACAGCGATTGGCCAGCTCACGATCCTGGCTGTAGGGGTCAGCCGAGGGGGGACTCCCTCATCAGCAAGACTAGCCATGGGGGAACTCCCCCACATTGCTGGGAGGGCACGTGCCTTTCCTACGGCAGTACCAGTCACCCATGCCAGAGCCTAGCACACGTGCAGTGCCTACCACACCTGTGTGTGGTGCAGTCTGCCCATGTACCCCCTACGCATCGCCACTGTGTGAAATCATCGAGTCCACCCCGCCTGCCATAGGTAGGAAGTCTGCTGTAATATAAGCATCCAAATGCCTTTTGAATGAGTCCAGAGTAAGTGCTTACATCTCCTCTGGGGGGAGTCTGTTCCAAATCCTGGACACTCAGACTGTCAAGAAGTTTTTCCTTATGTCCAATCTAAATTGGACTTCAAAAAGTTTGTGGCCGTTAGACCTCATTATCCCTTGGGGAACAACTGTTCTCCCAGATCCTGGTGCACCCCTTATATACTTATAGGCTGCCACCAAGCCTCTCTCCAGGCTGAAGAGTCCCATGTCCCTCAGCCTCTGCTCGTAAGGCTTGCTCTACTGGCCTTTGATCATGTGGGTATCTTTCCTTTGCACTCTCTCAGTCTTACCCACGTCCCTCCTGAAGTGGGGGACCCAAAACTGGATACAGTACTCCAGCTGTGGCCTCACTAAAGCTGACTAAACTGAGAGGATGACGTTCCTGGTTTTGCTTCAGATGCATCAGTGGATGCATGCCAGAGTTTGGTTTGCTTTGCTGGCTGTGGCATCACATTGGTGGCTTATGTTCATATTGTGGTCAATCAAGACCCCCAAGTCTCTTTTGGTTGTGGTGCTAGTGAGCTTAGCACTGCCAAACCTATAAGTATGATGCTTGTTTTTCCTCCCATGGTGGAGCACCCTGCACTTCTCTATGTTGAATGCCATCAGGTTTTTGCAGGAGGGACAGAGCAGTGCCATGTAGTGAAAGATGTAGAATACACTTTCACAAGATGATGCAGATAAGAAGTGGGGCAGTGCTAGTGGAGTAGCCAGGCCTCAACAATCCCAGGACTTGATTACCCAGGACTTAATAACCAGTGCTGCACTGGTTATTAAAATGGCGGGCTTGTGGGGGTTGGGCAAGCAGCTGTGGTCCTTAGTACACTGTCCAGTGCCTTATCTCAAGATCTTGGCATGCAGCCAGGTGCAGGAGGGGAAGGCAGACGGGGAGAGGGATATCAGTAGCTCTTGCTCCAGTGCTGAGTGTACAGCATATATCTGATACACAATGTGTCAGTCAGGGTGTTACCATAACTGTTCCACAATTGACAGTGAAAGGAGAGGAACCCACAGCACAGAAAGACAGAATGATCTCTGTTATGGACTTACCTCCATAAGAAAATGACAGTGCTTAACTGCTTAGTTAAACCAAGGTGGTCTGCATGCACCCACACTCACATGGAATGAGGGTGTGGACAGTAGATTGCCATGAGGCTCAGTCTGGCATTCCTGCTCCCTTCCCAGGAACACATGCTGGTAATGTTTCCAGCCCCTTGCCAACCTCTTGTACTCTTGCTTTTGGCTGTGGTGCTAGCAAGCGTAGCACTGCCGAGCCTATAAGTGTAATGTGGGTTTTTTTTCCCAAGGTGTAGTACCTTGCATTTTTCAGTATTGAATATCATCAGGTTTTCATCCATGCATTTTCTGAGCCTGTCAAGTTTGGCCTGGATCACCAGCCTATCCCAAGGACCGGACGCTTTATCCCAAAGTTTGGTGTCATCGGTGAACTTGGCCAGTCTGCTTCTGACACCAATGTCCACATTGTTAATAAAGATGTTAAAGAGTATAGGTCCAAGGACAGAGCCTTGGGGGACCCCACTAGTCATGGAGGACCATGATGATTTACTTCTATCGATTACCACTCTCTGGGTCTGACCTCGGAGGCAATTCCCCAGCCATCAGACTGTGATATAGCCGAGGCCGCAGGTGGCCAATTTTTCCATGAGGAAATCATGGGACACCAAATCAAAGGCTTTTTTAAAGTCAAGCTATATGACATCAATCTCTTCTCTTTTGTCCAAGTGATATGTCACTTGATCACAGAAGGACACACCATTCTAAGCCAACAGAGTAAGGCTAGGATGTATAAAATAGATAAATGGGAAAAATGGTTTTATAATTAGGACATTGGACTAGGATCTAAGAGACCATGATTAACATGGATTTCACATGTGAACTCAGGTGGTTGGTTACTTTTGCTGTTGGCACTTTTTGCAGCTGTAAACCCCAATAATCTGACTTGGATTTAGGGTGGGCCAGTACAAGTGTTATAAAAATAGACTTTTTGCCTATTGCTTTTAATTTTATGTATTTTCTTGAGTTTTGCATTGCCTTAAGAAACTACAAAACTACATTTTGTATTGTTCTGTAGCTTGGTATAAGGGCTCAACCTTTTACTCTTGTATGCTGTATGGGTGAGAGCGTGTTTGTGGAAAAGGAAAACATCAGCTGGCGACTGGCTGAAGAATGCAGACAGATAAAAGACCAAACAAGAAAAATTCACCCCAGAACAGTGAGAGAACAACGGCAAGCGACCTTCAAGAAAGAACACAGTGATAACCCATCAAAAGCCCAGAGGACTGGGTGAGTTGACAAGGCTGTAAAAGATGGGATGAGACATATCAATTTTGAGTCTTGTTCTGCATGTCATCATGGAGCATCAGTTCATCTAACGAGATGGACTGGGAGAAGTCCAGCTCCTACTTGTGATCAACTTAGCTGGTCACTAAGTTGAACCGAGCACTGATCAAGACTGGTAATGTATACCAGCGCAGAACAGAAATTGGGGTATAAATGTGGTATGTGTGTGTATTAAGCACTTAATCAGTAAATGTGGCGTCTTGCCTTCTCTTCCCTCATAAGGTCTCACTCATGATTTGAGCAATTGGCAATTTGTGTAGTACAAGGGCCTCGCCCTCACTGCTGCTTCTCACTGCTACTCAGGGTCAGCATGGATGAAGCCTCCCCAGTCCTCTGCTGCTAAAGCCATGCATCGTCCAGCCACTGTGTGGTGTGATCAAAGTCCTTGCCCACTGAACTCCCATGCCACCTGGATCTTACAGTATCTACACCTATATTTTCCAGTCTCTTCTACTACTCTTGATATTTGAAAGAAAAAAATTCAGGACAAGGGCCTTGTGACTGATTCTATGCTCTTAGATGGTGCTTTTAGGCATAACTAGAATACAGAAAGGCTGACTCCTAAGTTCTTATTTAGATTTCCCAAAAAGCAATCTGACTTTTCTAACTATATGGGCATGTCCAGATGAGCCTGCACATGCCTCTTGCTGCGTCTCAAAGCAGTTTGACACATGACAAGAGGCACGCTGGGAACAAAAAATGTTCCTTGTGCTGCATATTTGCAGTGGGCATTCAAAATTTGATACCTGGATATCCAGGTGTCAAAAAACAAAAATCCTACAGAAAAAAAGCAGGGCAGGGCATGGTCCAGGACCGTGTCCTGAGGCAGCCAGAGGCTTGGGTCCTCCAAAGAGATACACTGGTAGCCAGCCAGAGCATCGCTATGGCAGTCCCTTGTGTGGGTCAGGAGTAAGGGGCCCGGGGTGGGGGGCAGGCTGTGGATTGAGAGTGAGGGGCAAGGGCAGGGCCAAGGCACTGGCATATCAATGCTGCTCAGTGCTACACATCTTGGTGAGCAAAGGGTGTAGAGGCAGTTCTGATTATTCAATGACAAAAAAGCTCAAAGTAAATGCCAAAGTGTATAGATATTTAGAATCTATTTTATTATAATGATAGAGGCACTGGTAAGCTATAGCCCCCCAACAGGGCCAAAGTCCCCCAACACGTGCCCACAGCCCCTGTTCCTGGGATGGTGAGGAGCACTGGTGGGGGGGAGCAGGCAGGGAGGGGAAACCCACCCTCCCCCCACTACTGCCATTGCTCTGCCACTACCCCTGGCTGAGCCTGGCTCCCTGTACAGCCTGGCTGGAGAATGGTAAGAGTGGCTCCGGAGCTCCCCCATCCCTGGGTCATCCATGGACAATGCAGCTGCAGTTTGTGGAATGGGAGGGGAGGGGAGATATGGGTAAGGGAGGAGATGCTGAAAGTAGAAAAGATTCATATCTTCTTCAGAGACTTAAAATAAGCCCCTGGTTGCTGCTCCACAGCATGGTACTAAAGGCAGGTACAACAATGCCATTGCACCTGCTCTGGATCCATCTCTTGCAAGATGCATCAAATACTGACGCCACCATATCAATCATAAGTACAACTAATTTTTAAGAATAATCATGAACTGCATTTACACCAGAAGGTACTAAGTATCTGAATTTCTCAAGGTTTATATGATTTATCAGTTACTGGATTCTCTCTTTGTTTGACACAGAACATATGTCTTTATGAATTTAGAACACCGGTTAAGATTAAAGTAAGTGTTTTATCAAAACAAGGACATAGATGTATATCATTATTTATACAGATGATACATAAAATGGGCTAAATTGAAAGTTTCTGTCTTTCATATTATAATTAAGATTATCTTTTCCCTACAATGGAAAAAACACCATTGTTCCTAGAACAAAGCTGCAAAAT
The DNA here is from genome assembly GCF_052110815.1 of Crocodylus siamensis. Taxonomy (NCBI): domain Eukaryota; kingdom Metazoa; phylum Chordata; order Crocodylia; family Crocodylidae; genus Crocodylus; species Crocodylus siamensis. The sequence continues at coordinate 210,073,986 of NC_143396.1, forward strand.
TTCACAAGTCAACTTTTAGTTTAAGACTACCCACCTCCAAGGAGGAATATTCTGTACTGGTCCATTCCTGCAGGGAGCGAACCAGGAAAGCCAAGGCTGCGACGGAACTCCAGCTAGCTATACATATCAAAGACAATAAAAAGACCCTTTTCAGATATGTGGGGAGCCAGAGAAAAAGCAAGGGCAATATTGGACCCCTGCTAAAACAAACTGGACAACTGACAACCAATGCCCAAGAAAAAGCCAACCATTTAAATGGGTACTTTGTGCTGTTCTTTCTTCAGTCCCACAGGACACTCATGCCCATTATTTCATAGATTTCATAGATTTCATAGGCATTAGGGCTGGAAGGGACCTCGGGAGATCATCAAGTCCAGCCCCCTGCCCAAAGGGCAGGAAGTCAGCTGGGGTCATAGGATCCCAGCAAGATAAGCATCCAATTTACTCTTGAAGGTGTTCAATGTAGGTGCTTGAACCACCTCCGCTGGCAGACTGTTCCAGACCTTGGGGGCTCGGACAGTAAAGAAATTCTTCCTTATGTCCAGCCTGAAACGGTCTTGCAGGAGTTTGTGACCATTTGACCTCGTCATCCCTTGGGGCGCTCTGGTGAACAAACGTTCCCCCAGATCCTGGTGGTCATCCCTGATAAACTTATAGGTGGCCATCAGATCACCCCTGAGCCTGCGCTTTTCCAGGCTAAAGAGTCCCATGGCTCTCAGCCTGTCATCGTAAGATCTGTTTTCCTGACCTCTGATCATGCGCGTGGCTCTCCTCTGGACTCTCTCAAGCTTCTCCACATCCTTTTTGAATTGTGGAGCCCAAAACTGGACGCAGTACTCCAGCTGCGGCCTCACCAAGGCCGAGTACAAGGGGAGAATGACGTCCCGGGATTTGCTTGAGAAGCATCTATGGATGCAAGCCAGCGTTTTGGTCACTTTACTAGCCGCAGCATCGCATTGCAGGCTCATGTTCATCTTGTGGTCAATGATGACCCCCAAGTCTCTTTCTTCTGTAGTGCTAACAAACGTAGCACTGCCGAGCCTATAAGGGTGCTGCAGGTTTTTCCTCCCAAGGTGGAGAACCTTGCATTTTTCGGTGTTAAACACCATCAGGTTCTTGTCTGCCCATTTGCTGAGCTTGTCCAGGTCAGCCTGGATAACCTGCCTGTCCTCTGGTGTGGATGCTTTGCCCCAAAGTTTGGTGTCATTGGCGAACTTAGCCAGTCCACTCCTGACTCCAATGTCCACATCGTTAATGAAGATGTTGAACAGTATGGGTCCAAGGACAGAGCCTTGAGGGACCCCACTGGTCACAGGGCACCACAATGAGTGACTGCCATCAATCACAACCCTCTGGGTCCGACCACGGAGCCAATTTCCCAGCCAGCGGATCGTGGTGGAGCCAAGGCCACAACTGGGCAGTTTGGCCAAGAGGTGATCATGGGATACCAGATCAAAAGCTTTTCTGAAGTCAAGATATATGACATCAACCTCTTCTCCCTTGTCCATGTGATAGGTCACCTGGTCATAGAAGGAAATGAGATTGGTCAAACATACACTTAAATCTACCCGCAACAAACCCATGCTGGCTATCCCTTAGAATGTTAGCCTGGGCCAGTCCCTCAAAGATGGCCTCCTTAATAAACTTTTCTAAGATCTTCCCCAGGATAGAAGTCAGGCTAATGGGCCTGTAGTTAGCCGGATCCACTCCCCTCCCTTTTTTGAAGATCGGCACCACATTGGCCTTCTTCCAGTCTTCAGGCACTACACCAGAGCGCCAGGAGTTTTCAAAGATCTGTGCCAGGGGCTGGGCTATGACGCTCGCCAGCTCCTTGAGTACCCTGGGGTGCAGATTGTCAGGGCCAGCTGACTTGAAGGTATCCAGCTTCTCAAGGTGTTCCTTCACGAGGTCAGCATTTATGGAGGGTAGGGGATCCCCCTCACCCAGATTTCCCTGTCCCATAGCAGGCATGGGCATCCCATGTGACTGATGAAAGACTGACGCAAAGTACCTATTTAATAGGTTGGCTTTTTCCTGGGCGTCAGTTGTCGGTTGCCCCATCTGGTTTAGCAGGGGTCCAACATTGCCCTTGCTTTTCCTCCGGCTCCCCACATATCTGAAAAAGGACTTTTTGTTGTCCTTGATGCCTGAAGCTAGTTGGAGTTCAGTTGCAGCCTTGGCTTTCCTGGTTTGCTCCCTGCAAGACTGGACCAGTGCGGAGTAATCCTCCTTGGAGATGAATCCCGTCCTCCATCCTTTGTAGGCTTTCCTTTTTAGCCACAGGAGGTCCGCTAGGTCCCTGGAGAGCCAGGAGGGCTGCTGTGCCTTCTTGCTGCCTTTCCTCCGTGTTGGAATACATTTAGCTTGTGCATTGAGGATCGCTTCCTTCAGAAGCAACCACTCTTCTTGAACTCCCATCTCCCTGGGGTCACGGTCGCTGAGGGCCTGACCGACAAGCCTCTTGAGCTTGTCAAAGTCGGCTTTTCTGAAGTCAAGGACTTCTGTGTTGCTGACTGACTTGCCAGCTTTACGGCGGATGGTGAAGGTGATCAGCTCGTGGTCGCTGTCACCCAGCTTCCCATCGATCACTAGGTCGCCGATTAGGTCGTCCCCCGTAGCCAGTACCAGGTCAAGCAGCGCTTTGCCTTTCGTTGGCCCATAGACTTCTTGAGTCAGGTAGAGGTCATCCACACATGAGAGAAAGCTTTGCGACCGCTCGGATTTTGCTGAGTGATCTTCCCACGAGATGTCCGGGTAATTGAAGTCACCCATGACAACCAAGGTCCTGGAGCAAGTGGCCTCAGTCAGTTCCCGGGCAAACTCCTGGTCAAGCTCAGGACTTTGAGTGGGAGGTCTGTAGTAGACTCCCACCGTTGTGTCCCCTGTGTCGTATTCCCCACGAATTTTTACCCAGAGGGTCTCTAGCTGTCCATGCCGGTCGCCAGCATCAGCTTGCAGGGACATGTAGCTTTCCTTCACATAGACAGCTACACCCCCGCCCCTTTTGTCAACACAATCCCTCCTGTACAGGGTATAGCCCTCTATACCCGTGGTCCAGTCATGGATGGAGTCCCACCAGGTCTCCGTTATCCCAATGACATCATAATTCTTTGCACTGAGCAGGAGGACGAGCTCGTCCTGCTTGTTGCCCAGGCTCCTGGCATTAGTGTACAGGCAGGCAAGCGTGCCCTTGGGGGCTCTTGCCTTGCCCAGAGATTGTGCCAGGGCTGGGGCAGGGGTGGGCTCCCTTAAGTGCCTTGGTCTGCTGGCTTTGCAAGGGTCGCTCTGCAGGCCAGCAGTGGCAGTAGTCCCCCCATCCCCCAGCGGGCTTAGTTTAAAGCCTGGTGGAGCAGGTCAGCCAGCCTGGCTGAGAAGAGCCTCCTCCCCAGGGGGGAGAGGTGGAGGCCATCTCTTCCCAGCAGCTCGCTGCCTCTCTCGCCAAAGAGCGGGCTGTGGTCATGGAAGCCAAAGCCTTCCCGATGACACCAGCGCCGCAGTCTTTGGTTTACTGCGTGGATCCTCCTCTCCCTCCTCAGCCCATAGCCCGAGACTGGGAGGATGGACGAAAACACCACCTGAGCTCCCAGAGCTCCCAGACCCCTAAGCCCCGCTCCCAAATCCCTGTAGCGCCTCAGGACCTGGCTGGGGGTGCTCCGAGCCGTGTCATAGGTGCCCACGTGAATAAGGAGCATGGGGTAGTGGTCTGTGGGCTGGAGGAGCTGCGGGATCCTCTCTGCAATGTCTCGGATGCGGGCCCCCGGGAAGCAGCAGACTTCCCGGGCTAAGGGGTTGGGGCGGCAGATTGCCCACTCGGTCCCCCACAGGATGGAGTCTCCCACAACAAACACCTTTCGCTTTGTCTTGGGGAGAGCGGGGGCAGTAGCTGTGGTTGAGCCTGGGTTGCCTGCGGGAGCCGGCAATTGAGCAGGCTCTGCCGGGGCTGCAAGAGGTGCGAACCTGTTGCTAAGCTCCGGCGAGGGAGGGGCCTTGGTGCAGTGGGCCTTGGGGCCTTTGACCACCTTGGTCCATGCCCCTGACTGGGCAGAGCAGGAGGTCCCAGAGTCCTCCTTAGTCGTGGAGAGATATGGAGCTCTTCCCTGCGGCTCCCGGGGGAGAAAGGCCTGGCAGTAGGAGTCTGTCTCCTGCTCGCAGTCCCTGATGGCACGCAGTCTCTGGACTGTGGCCTGGAGCTCCTCCAGCTGGCGCGCCAGAGACCCCAGTAGGGAGCAGACCCCGCAAGGGGAGGTGGCCATGCTCCCGGGTCCCAGAGCCTGAAAAAGGGACAGGCAGCCCCCACAGCCAAGAGCCAGGGGCTCCGTCTGCGTGGAGCCCGGAACGATGGGCTCCGTCTGGGTGGCCGTCTCTGAGGTGCCCGATGGGGAGGCCGCAGAGCCCGAGGGGATCCTCGGGGTGCAGCGCGTGCCCATCCGTGTCATGCCTCTGGTAGGCTGGCTACGGCTGGGGCTTGCTATAGCTGGGCGGGGGTCGCAGGTAGGGTCTCGTGCCCTCCTGCGTCCTCCCCTGCGTGAACTCCGCGCTAACTCGGGCGCCTGTTTGCGCAGCTCTGGTCGCGCGGCCCCCTGGGGGGCTGGGCCAAGTAGGGGCCTGGGCAGCGGCTTGACCCGGCCCGGCACCAGGCAGTGGCCTCCTCCCAGCAAGCAAGGAGTTAACCCCTTTCCACCACAAGCCCGCTTACCTCCAGCTGTGCTGGGGGTCGGCAGGGGGCTCGGCGGCTGCTAAGGGGGTGTCTGGGGGGCTTCGGCGGAACGGGGGCGCAGCGGGCTTCACCCGCGCGTCTCACCGCTCTGGAGCCTACCTGAGTGGTTGGGTTTTTTTTGTTGTTTTTTTTTCCCTGTTTGGCGGGCCCTTTTAAACTACGCGCATGCGCAGTGGGTCTGCCGTCGGGGGACGCTGACTTCTCAGGCCAGGGGGGCCCTGCCCAGAATTTGGGGGGCCCTGCCCTACAGGAGGGGGACTGGTGAGTACCCCCTCCTTCACTCCTCTCTCCCTGGGGTGCTGGGCCAAGTAGGGGCCTGGGCGGGGGCTTGACCCTGCCCGGCACCAGGCAGCGGCCTCCTCCCAGCAAGCGAGGAGTTAACCCCTTCCCACCACAAGCCTGCTTACCTCCGGCTGTGCTGGGGGTCGGCAGGGGGCTCAGTGGCTGCTGAGGGGCTGTCTGGGGGGCTTTGGGACAGGGAGGTCCGGGTGAGGGAGATTCCCTGCCCTCCATCAATGCTAACCTCGTGAAGGAACACCTTGAGAGGCTGGATACCTTCAGGTCAGCCGGGCCTGACAATCTACACCCCAGGGTACACAGGGAGGTGGGTAACATCATAGCCCAGGTCCTGGCATGGATCTTTGAGAACTCCTAGCGCTCTGGTGAAGTGCCTGAAGACTGGAAGAAGGCCAATGTGGTGCCTGTCTTCAAGAAGGGGAGGAAAGTGGATCTGGCAAACTACAGGCCCATCAGCCTGACCTCTATCCTGAGCAAGGTCTTGGAAAAGATTATCAAGGAGGCCATCCTTAACAGACTAGCTGATGGCAATATCCTGAGGGATACCCAGCATGGCTTTTCCTACATTCATGGATGTTAGGGTCAGAAGGGACCTCAATAGATCATCGAGTCCGACCCCCTGCATAGACAGGAAAGAGTGCTGGGTTCAGATGACCCCAGCCAGATGACCATCCAACCTCCTCTTGAAGAACCCTAGGGTAGGAGAGAGCACCACCTCCCTTGGGAGCCCATTCCAGACCTTGGCCACTCTAACTGTGAAAAAGTTCCTCCTAATATCCAGTCCAAATCTGCTCTCTGCTAGCTTATCGCCATTATTTCTTGTAACCCCCCCAGGGGCGCCTCGGTGAGTAGAGCCTCGCCAATTCCCTTCTGTACACCCATGATAAATTTATAGGCAGCCACAAAGTCGCCTCTCAACCTTCTCTTGCAGAGGCTGAAGGGGTCCAGGTGCCTTAGTCTCTCGTCGTAGGGCTTGGCCTGCAAGCCCTTAACCATATGAGTGGCCCTCCTCTGGACCCTCTCCAGGTTATCCACATCCCTCTTGAAGCGTGGCGCCCAAAACTGCATTCAGTACTCCAGCTGCAGCCTGACCAGTGCCCGATAGAGAGGAAGTATCATCTCCTTGGTTCTGTTTGTCATGCATCTGCTGATGCATGATAAAGTGCAGCTAGCTTTTCTGATGACTTCGTCACACTGGTGATTCATGTTCATCTTGGAGTCCACTAGGACTCCGAGATCCCTTTCCGCTTCTGTGCTACCAAGCAGGTCATTTCCTAGGCAGTAGGTGTGCTGGACATTTTTCCTCCCTAGGTGCAGCACTTTGCATTTCTCCTTGTTAAATGCATTCTATTGTTTTCTAATCATTTGTCCAACCAGTCCAGGTCTGCCTGTAGTTGTTCCCTGCCCTCTGGTGTGTCCACTTCTCCCCACAGTTTTGTATCATCCGCAAACTTGGATAGCGTACACTTCACTCCCTTATCCAAGTCACTGATGAAGACATTGAAGAGTATCGGTCCAAGAGCCGAGCCCTGCGGAACCCCACTACCCACTCCCAGGTCGATACCGACCCATCCACTACCACTCTCTGGGTAGGACCCCCTAGCCAATTTGCCACCCACCAGACTGTGTAATGATCCAAGTCACAGCCTCTTAACTTGTTCACCAGTATGGGGTGGGATACCATATCGAAGGCCTTCCTGAAGTCTAAGTAAACGATATCAACCCCTACTCCTGTGTCGAGGTGTTTTGTAACCTGGTCATAAAAAGAGACTAGATTAGTCAGGCATTAGTCACGTTTGTTGTGGGTAGATCTTGCTTGACCAATCTCATTTCCTTCTATGACCAGGTGACCTATCACCTGGACAAGGTAGAGGAGATTGATGTCATACATCTTGACTTCAAAAAAGCCTTCGATCTGGTATCCCATGATCACCTCTTGACAAAACTGGCCAACTGCGGCCTTGGGTCTACCACAATCTGCTGGCTGGGGAATTGGCTCCGTGGTCGGACCCAGAGGGTGGTGGTTGACGGAAGTCAATCAATATGGTGCCCTGTGACCAGTGGGGTCCCCCAAGGCTCTGTCCTTGGACCTGTATTGTTCAACATCTTCATTAATGATGTGGATATTAGGGGCCAGAAGTGGACTGGCCAAGTTCACTGACAATACCAAACTCTGGGGTAAAGCATCCACTCCTGAGGACAGGAGGGCGATCCAAGCTGACCTTGACAGGCTTAGGAAATGGGTGGATGAGACCATGATGGTGCTTAACACTGAAAAATGCAGGGTTCTCCACCTTGGGAGGAAAAACCTGCAGCATCCTCATAGGCTCGGCAGTGCTACGTTGGGTAGCACTACAGATGAAAAGGACTTGTGGGTCATGATTGACCACAAGATGAACATGAGCCTTCAATGTGATGCTGCCGCTAGTAAAGCGAGCAAAACACTAGCTTGCATCCATAGATGCTTCTCAAGCAAATCCTGGAACATTGTTCTTCCCTTGTATTCGGCCTTGGTGAAGCCGCAGCTGGAGTACTGTGTCCAGTTTTAGGCTCCACAATTCAAAAAGGATGTGGAGAAGCTTGAGAGAGTCCAGAGAAAAGCCATGCATGTAATCAGAGGTCAGGAAAACAGACCTTACGACAACAAGCTGAGAGCCATGGAAAAGCGCAGGCTCAGGGACAATCTGATGACCACCTATAAGTTTATCAGAGGTGTTCACCAGAATCTGGGCGAACGTTTGTTCACCAGAGCGCCCCAAGGGATGACAAGGTCGAACAGTTATAAACTCCAGCAAGACCGTTTCAGACTGGACGTAATGAAGAATTTCTTTACTGTCCAAGCCCCCAAGGTCTGGAATAGCCTGCCATTGAAGGTGGTTCAGGCACCCACACTGAATGCCTTCAAGAGAAATTTGGATGCTTATGTTGCTGGGATCCTATGACCCCAGCTGACTTCCTTCCCCTTGGGCAGGGGCTGGACTTGATGCTCTTCCGAGGTCCCTTCCAGCCCTAGTGTTTATGAAATCTATGAAATATGCATATTGATAACTGCTATCAAATGTTTTATATATCGCTGGAAATGTTGCAGTGAATTCACAAAGATGGTCTATAAATTTTAGTTTATTGGAACTCTGGCTAATAAATCCTCAGGAGTCAAAGGACAACATGAGTATAACACACATTCTATGATGTCTGCTGTAAAGAAGTTGTTTTCTGATGTTGTTTTCCAGCAGATATGTAAAACTCAAATATCCAGAGCACCAAGTAGGCTTGGAAGGGATCTCATGAGGTCATCTAGTTTAACCCCTTGCTCAAGGCAGAATCATCCCTGACTAAATGAACCCAGTCAGAGATGTCTAACCTATTCTTGAAAACTTCAAAGGATGGGAATTCCATGGATTCTTTAGTTAGCTTATTCCAATGCTTGACCACCCTCATAATCAGAAAGTTCCTTTTAATCTCCAAACTAAATTTTTCTTAATCACCTAAATGGTTGTCAGATGCAGTTTTCCTTTTGTGAAATGCATGTCCCTGAATGAATTAATTTAAAGAAAAAAATAATTTCTTACCTTGCCTACCTTGGCACTCACAATCCATGACTAGTAACTTTCACATTAAAGTGTGTTTGGTTTGTCTGTAGATATATAGCTGCTTTAGGATCATCAAATCTTATATGCTCCTGAGAAATTAAACAAATCTGAAGTACAGGAGAGGAAAACAAAGCAGGAAGAATAAGCAAGACCCCCCAGAAAACGGTGTGTTTCTCTCTCCCATCTCTGAATGGATAAAACTCACTCCCAAGCAACTTAAACAAGAGACCTGCCTTGAGAGTAGCACCAAAGCAGAATAGGAAAAGACATAAAAAACACAGTGAATTATTTGAAATAGGAACTGGTGCTCCTCATTTCTTACATCACTTTTTTTCTAGCTTCCCACATTTTTTTTTCCCTTTACCACTTTGCACCTTGCTGACTTGGTTTATAGATTCAAAGAACTCAACAGCAGGCTGCTGTGTGGCACTAAGTCCTAAAGCCTCTTTTGCCTCTTGCACTTTTACCCTTATTGCACCAGGCTCCAAGCAGTCCCATCCCATCACATAGACTTTTTTCCCCCACCCCATGTATTTTATTTTACATAGCAGGTTGTAATTTTTGTAATTTAAATTTTTTAACTAAACCACAGCAATAATAAGACAAATTACTGACCAATACATTTCCTAACATGTGACAGCTTATTTATTTGTACCCTGTTACAAGAATCATTCACATCTGTATATAGACACATGATTATTTGCTTCCCATTTTGCATTCCATCAGTCCTCAATACACACGTCACATATAATGGCTTAATATCAGCCCTTCAGAGCACCTTGTATATGTTCATCACCAGCCTCTAATGAAGCTTCTAATGAAACACAGCCTTGCCCTTGATTTTTATTTACTTGTACATTTCAATCTGGCATATCATACTTTTCTGCATGTGCTTGGAAGTGAGTGTGCATCTGGGTGCTAACAGGATTTCCTACCAGTGCATGCTGCAAGGATTTTACCTTGCTACTTACATGATAGCTCCTCTCTTCTATCATTTTGACCTACAATAATATAAACCCTTTTTCTTATCTGTTTGCATGCAGATTAAAAGTATTCTACTTCTTGTTCTCTTCTATTACAAGGGTATCAAAAGCATTCTATATTCCTCTTAAACTATCTTCTGTGTGTACAGGTTTCCCTTGCTTTATGTGTGTTCTGTATGTGCAAATTCGCACTTATGTGATGACCCTTTTTATATGAAAAATTCATTATATGCAGGGTAAATTCACTCTTATGTGATCAGTGTGGTGCAAGCCTGCAGTCAGCTGCTTTCTGTGGTGCATTGTGGGACTGACGTGCACCAAAATATAGTCTCCTATGTGGATCTGTTCTCTTCACTCGTCTGCAACACATATTTCTGTAGTTGCCATCCCCATCATGTTAATATTCACTACCACTGTGCTTGTGCATACTGTCTGCTGTTGGGGAGTACCAAAATTGTCTCGTAAAAGGGGTAGAAATGTGTTGGGGGGCGCTGATTTGCACTAGAAACTCATGCAAGAAGTGTTGCTATATGATACAACTAAGTGGAAGAGCAGTAGTTTTGGATCCACAGTAGTATATTGTTGATTTCAGTATTTTTGTTATCTCAAGCTTTTGAGAATATACTTATGGACTTCTGTTTGCATAAACTATGATTATAACTATTCTGTGAAGGTCTCAATTAACATACCAAAAACAGAAGCTATCATTCAGAACATTTTTGTGACCTCTAGATATGCTACAGCTTCTGACCTTTGCTGGATCTCTCTGGTCCTCCAGATTGTGTTTATGTTTTTTTGGCTTTTACTGACATCCTGGCTGTTAGGAGTTTCCCGTGGTGGTGATGTAGCTATGGTGATCCAGGGAATATGTGAAAAGCAAGATTTGTGAGGTAAGGTAATATCTTCTATTGGACTAGCTTTATAGTTTGGAGAGATGTGCTCCTCCCAGCTGTAAAATTTGTCCAATAAAAGATATTGTCTCACTTAATAAATCATGCTTCACAAGTTTCATAGCCAGAAATGCCTCAAGTGTGAAACTGATATTGAATGAACAATAAACACTGCCAAAACAATGTCCCCCCATCCATTCTTACTATTTATATGTTCAAAATGTATAATCATGAGCTACATCATCAAAACATTCAAGGTTCTTTGCCATTATTTTTCTTTACAACTGACAGAGAAGTATTCATTCTTTATGTTTCATACCATTTGTGTTTACAATATCAGTAAAATATGCTTCCTGCTAGGGTGCAGTCTTTCATGTAACTTCTTATTTAAAGCCAGCTCTGAAATATGGCTGTATATCTGAAGGCTCTTGTGCTGCCTCGTCATTTCCTCCCATTAGTGAGCACTAATACACATTCAGTTAACCACTGGCCTACTGGCAAGACTAGGCTGGGATTATTCCATATCCCTCTTGTTGAAGTCATGCAGCTCTGCAGCAAAGAAACCAAAATTCATGGGGCCAGAAAGTAAGAGGGGACATGATCATATAATCATAGAAAATTAGGGTTGGAAGGGACCTCAGGAGGTCATCTAGTCCAACCCCGTGCTCAAAGCAGAACCAGCCCCAACTAGATCATCCCAGCCAAGGCATTGTCTATCTGGGTCTTAAAAACCTCCAAGGGTGGAGATTCCACACGCTTTCCGGTGCTACATGACCCTCCTAGTGAGTTAGTTTTTCCTAATACCTAACGTAAACTTCCCATGCTGCAACTTGAGACTACTGCTCCTTGTTTTGTCATCTGCCACCATTGAGAACAGTCTAACTCCATCCTCTTTTGAACTCCGCTTCAGGTAGTTGAAGGCTGATATTAAATTCCCCCTCAGTCTTCTCTTCTCCAGACTAAGCCCAGTTTTCTTCAGTCTCTTCTCAGAAGTCACGTGCCCCAGCCCCCTAAACAATTTGTGTTGCCTTTTGCTGGACTCTTCCCAATTTGTCCACATCCTTTCTGTAGTGGGGGGTCCAAAACTGAACACAGTACTCCAGATGTGGCCTCAACAGTGCTGAGTACAGGGGAGTAATCAATTCTCTTGATCTGCTGGCAGCAATTCTGCTAATGAAGCCCAGTATGCCATTAGCCTCCTTCACAACAAAGGTACACTGATGGCTCATATTCAGCTTATTGTCCATGTGATTTGGCAGCCTAGCATTTTTTTTAGGAACTTTATGCAGTGATTGATCAATGCAAAATAATATAAGCATTGTTAGAAGCAGAACTGGAGCTCAAGGCTCCTTCCTTCCAGGTGACTGCTCTCATCATTGTGCTATGAACGCTTAATATTCTTAATAATTAATCTCACATTAATTAAAGCAGCTTAATTTAAGGGCGGAGTGTGGTTTGGATCATGTCTGAAAAAGACATGCACCTACAGAGATTCAGCCTTCTCAGGTAAATAAAGTTGATTAATTTTGGCTTGTTTGGAGTTCGGTTACTTCACTTATAGCAGGAGACTTACCCAGGCAAACAAGACGGTGCATTATTCCCAAATAAAAACATAAACCTGAGGAGGTTGTCTGGTTTTTATTTGAAACAATTTGTCATGTATAAAGTAAGGGTTATATTTACTCCAACCTCTCTCTTTTCTTCCATCACCCTGCCCAGCTTCTCAATCATTCCATCTTGTCTTCCACATGGACATGTTTCCAACATGCATTGTATTGCTTCTAGTCTATTCACAGGCCCCAGAGGCTCTCACTCTCAGTTCTGTTACCAGATTAAGCTTTTTTGCTATAAAGTCGCACCCATTTATCTCACAGTCTTTCAAATGCTGTTGTAACTGTTTTTTTTCAAGCTCCAGTTCCTGCTGTTCAAAACTCAAACCTGCCTCAGTCAGGGGATTCTTCCCATTGAAGCACTGTCTTTCTCAGGGTCATTTTCCCTTCTTCATTACCCTTCTCTATAACCTGCAGGTGAGCAGCTAAAGGGGTTTTTCCAGACATTTCCATTTCCCTTATCACACTAATGATTACCATCAATCACTCAGATCTCATGCTGACAGAGTATTACTCTAAAATCTTAGTTCTAAAGTACAACTCTTAACTCTTTATGGCACAGTCCTAAATTTATTCCAGCACAGTTCTTAACTTAAAAGTTACAGGAGCTTCTGTGAGAGAGGGACCTTGCTGAAGGAGCTTGGTCTGATGAGAAAGAAAAGAGAAAATTAAGAGAACAAAGAAAAAGGAAGAGAAAGCTCTCAGGTCTGTGCCTCAGTTTCCCACTCTGCAGCAACTATTCAACAATTACGTGATTAGGGTCATGTGCTGCCGGCCTTCTCCACCAATTTGTTACCAGATTTGCCCATCACTTTGGGGTGTGCTCATTTTTTAGGGATACGTTTCTAGGGTCTTTGTAATTCTATCAATGTGCTGCTTGTGTTACTTGTATTTCTGTATGGAGCTTTATCTCGCCCTTCTGCAAGCATGGTCAGGCTGACACCCTCATATGCCAGGAATCAGTTCAGACGCAAGCACACAGGTAAATGGAATGCCTCTGAATCCAGCTGGGTGTCTAGCTGACACCCTCATGGGCCAGTGTTCAGTTCGTTAAGGCACGTCTGAGCCAAATTGGGTCAATAAGCCTGTACAAGCTGATCCCCTTATGTGTCTTAAACTCAACACGTCCCACTCTTTTGCCCTAACTGTCCTATTAGTGGTAGCCTCTTGATGAGCTGACCCCACAGTACTTTTGGGCTTTGCAGGGATCTTTGGCTTAGGTAAAAGAAGCATTGCTGCAAAGCAAGTGGGGAAGGAGAAGCAGAGAAGGAAAAATATACCGGGTTACCACCAGTTTGACTATAAAAATTATTTATTGCTAAGTAAATGAAATTTATAATGGTACTAGTAGTAATAGACATGCAGGGGAAAACAAACACAAACAATTACAATACTACTCTGGTTTCACTGAGTATTTGGGGAAACCAAATACTCAATTAGGTTCATAAATCTAGGCCTAGAGAGAAAAAAAGAAAGAGAGCCAGAGCTGGGATTTCACCATTCCAATGCACTCAGGTTGTTTTCTGACAGGTAAAGTTGTTAACACGATAGTTGAAGGTTAAACAGATGACAGAAGGAGACAATCTGTTTCTTCCAGTTTCTCGAGAACAACAGCGGATGGTGTCAGAGAGATTTCTCTCTCTTGAAGCACTGTTTGTTGCTTTTACAGCTTTTTATATGCTTAGTCCAGCCTCTTCAAAGCATTCTTTTAATTGTGTAAATAATTATCTTTTCTAGTGACAAGGGGTTATCTGGTTTGGACCGTCTTAAGAAACTGATTAATAACCAGGAAAAACATAAGATTTTAAGGAGTAACAAGACACTTAGGACCCAGCTTGAAATTCTTATGAATAGAAGATATGCTGGATGGGATACCACATTGTTTTTTCTCAGACGCCCTAGCAATGCTTGCAGCATCAGGGTTTTGTATTTTACCTGTTATGAATAAGCCTCAGGTTACCGTGACTTCCAGATCTTACTTAAAGGGATTACTTGCTTGAAGTGTTCATAAACTTCATGGGGAGGACTTCTACCAGTCATCCCAGGAAAAGTATGACAGCATTTGTGGTCAGGGCTCCAAAGGCATGGACATTGTGATGAACCCTTAACCACTGTTCAAATGTTGTGCATACCCCCTCTGACTCGGTTTCTTGCCTCAGCATTCCCTAACCTGGCAACCAAATTTTAGTCATTAAAGTTTAAGTAGGCCTCCCATAGTGGGACTGGGGAGTGTATGGCCCGAGATGCCTATTAAATTTTTCTTCTGCCTAGTTCTGGTTAGATGAGGTGTGTGTGTGTATTGCGGCAGGGGGGAATAGAAAAAGTCCTTTGTAAATCCAGCAATCTGGGTGCCACACCTCCCTTAGGAAGACAGAGCTGGAAGGTGGGGTACCCAGGGCTCTCTCGGGGGGATTAAGGTGTCTCTTCACTAATGCAAGAAGCATGGGGAACAAGCAGGAGGAGCAAGTAGTAAAAATCGACCTGGTTGGCCTAGTGGAGACATGGTGGGATGAAACTTTTGACTGGGCACTAGACAAAGAGGGTTATAGGTTGTTTAGAAGAGATAGGAAGGGGAAAAAAGGTGGGGGGGTTGTGCCCTATGTTAGGGAACAGTATGCCAGTTCTACCTTCCAAATGGGACCAGAGGAAGGCTTAACTGAGACCTTCTGGGTCAAACTTCAAGGAGGGCGGGGGGAGAGGGATCTGGTGGTAGGGGTTTACTACAGGCCACCACACCAGGAGGAAGAGCTGGATCTGGAATTTTCCAGGCAGCTTGGGGAGGCCGTGCGTGCAAAGGAAGTTGTGGTCATGGGTGATATGAATTACCCTGACATCAACTGGGAGGAGCAGTCAGCCAGGTCTAGCCACTTGCGAAGGTTCCTGACGTGCGTACAGGACCTACACCTCGTGCAGGAGGTACTCGTCCCCACTAGGGGAAATGCCATACTGATTCTGGTGTTAGCCTCTGGGGATGAGCTGATGGGGAATGTGCTAGTACAAGGGAGGCTAGGGGACAGTGCTCATGAAATGATCCAGTTTGCTATTCAGAGAAAGGTGGGGAGGGTAACTAGCACAGCGCAAATGCTTGACTTTAGGAAAGTCAACTTCGATGTGCTCAGGGCAGTAGTCAGGGCGGCACTCGGAGCCCAGGGAGTTGCTAGTGTGGGGGTCCAGGAAAAGTGGTCCTTCCTCAAGGAGGCTATCCTTGGGGCGCAGCAGGACGCAATTCTTCTGCGCAGGAAGGCGGGAAAAGGGTCCAAGAAACCTTCATGGCTGAACGCGGATATCCAGGCTGGCCTGAGGGCAAAGAAAAAAGTGTACTGGCGGTGGAAGCAGGGGTCAGGGACAAAGGAGGAGTACACCTCCCTGACCCGAGCTTGTAGGGATTTGATAAGGAAGGCTAAAGCAGCACTAGATCTTAATTAGCTTCTGGGATTAAGGATAACAAAAAGTCCTTCTTCAAGTATATAGGTAGCCAGAAGAAGTCTCGGGGTAACATTGGACTCCTACGGGGCAGGGTAGGGCAAGGCAGGGCAGGGCAGGGCAGGGCAGGGCAGTTGGTGACAGACGCGCGAGAGAAGGCAGAACTCTTCAGCAAGTTCTTTGCCTCCGTGTTCCTGTCTGCTGACAATGGGGTGCTCTCAGGTGATAGCGTAGAGAGGCCCAGGAAGGATGTGAGTCCCCCAACTGTTAGCTCAGACCTAGTTAAGGATTACCTGGAGGGCTTAGATTTCATAGATTTCATAGACATTAGGGCTGGAAGGGACCTCGGGAGATCATCAAGTCCAGCCCCCTGCCCAAAGGGCAAGAAGTCAGCTGGGGTCATAGGATCCCAGCAAGATAAGCATCCAATTTACTCTTGAAGGTGTTCAATGTAGGCGCTTGAACCACCTCCGCTGGCAGACTGTTCCAGACCTTGGGGGCTCGGACAGTAAAGAAATTCTTCCTTATGTCCAGTCTGAAACGGTCTTGCAGGAGTTTGTGACCGTTCGACCTCGTCATCCCATGGGGCGCTCTGGTAAACAGATGTTCCCCCAGATCCTGGTGGTCACCCCTGATAAACTTATAGGTGGCCATCAGATTACCCCTGAGCCTGCGCTTTTCCAGGCTAAAGAGTCCCATGGCTCTCAGCCTGTCATCGTAAGATCTGTTTTCCTGACCTCTGATCATGCGCGTGGCTCTCCTCTGGACTCTCTCAAGCTTCTCCACATCCTTTTTGATGTGTCCAAGTCGGTGGGCCCAGATGACCTTCATCCCCGGGTGCTGAAGGAATTGGCTGGTGTCATTGCAGAGCCATTGGCACAGCTGTTTGAGGACTCCTGGTGCTTGGGCCAAGTCCCTGAGGACTGGAAAAGGGCCAATGTGGTCCCTATTTTCAAGAAGGGGAGGAAGGAAGAGCCTGGCAACTACAAGCCAGTCAGCCTCACTTCTATCCTGGGGAAGGTCTTTGAAAAAATTATCAAGGGCCACATTTGTGAGAGCCCTGCAGGAGAAGTGATGTTGAGGGATAACCAACATGGGTTCGTGCAAGGCTGAACCTGCCTGACTAACCTGGTCTCTTTCTTTGACCAGGTAACAAAGAGCTTAGATGTGAAGGAGGAAGTCGATGTCATCTTCTTGGACTTCCAGAAGGCCTTCGACAGTGGCCCATCCAATTCTGGTGGGCAAGCTGAGGGACTGCGGCATTGACGAATGCACAGTCACACGGATGGCAAACTGGCTCCAGGGGTGCACCCGGAGGGTGGTGGTGGACGGGTTGATGTTGACCTGGGAGGGTGTGGGCAGCGGAGTCCCCAGGGCTCAGTCCTTGGACCGGTGATGTTCAACATCTTTATTAGCGACCTGGACCTGTGGAGAGCACCCTGTTCAAGTTCACTGATTACACCAAGCTGTGGAGTAAAGTGAATACACCGGCAGGCAGGGACCGCATCCAGGCAGACCTGGATAGGTTAGAGAAGTGGGCGGATCTGAACAGGATGTGGTTCAACAAGGACAAGTGCAGGGTGCTGCACCTGGGGAGAGAGAACCAGCATTATGGTTATAGGTTAGGGGCTGCCCCTCTCAGCAGCACAGAGGCAGAGAGGGATCTTGGAGTCAGGATTGACTCCAGGATGAATATGAGTCACCAATGCGATGATGCAATAGGCAGAGCCAACTGCACCCTGTCATGCATCAACAGGGGCATCACTAACAGGTCCAGAGAGGTCTTGCTCCCCCTCTATGTGGCACTGGTCAGGTCGCAGCTGGAGCACTGTGTCCAGTTCTGGGCACCGCACTTCAAGAAGGATGCGGAGAACCTGGAGAGGGTCCAGAGGAGGGCCACTCGCATGGTCGGGGGCCTCTGTGGCCAACCCTATGAGGAGAGGCTGAGGGACCTGAATTTCTTCAGTCTCCGCAAGAGGAGACTGAGGGGGGATCTTGTGGCTGCCTACAGCCTTCTCAGGGGTTAGCAGCAGGGACTCGGGGAAAGTCTGTTCACCAGGGCCCCCCTTGGAGTCACCAGGAACAGTGGCCACAAGCTGAGGTAGGATAGGTTTAGGTTAGATATTAGGAAGAACTACTTCACTCTAAGGGTGGCCAAAGACTGCAGTAGGCTTCCCAGAGAGGTGGTGCTCTCACCTTCCCTGGAAATCTTCAAGAGGAGACTGGATAGGCACCTGGCTGGGGTCTTATGACCCCTGCCACCCCCAGTGCTCCTTCCTGCCCATGGCAGGTGTTGGACTAGATGATTTGTCTAGGTCCCTTCTGACTCATTGATTCTATGATTCTATGACAGGTAACAGTTCAGTCCCTCTTACAGACACACTTTCATTCTGTTGCTTACAAGTAAATAAAATTGATTTTTAAATAATTTGCGTACTGTTCTATTTCCTCATTTTTTTTCCTTCTTTTTGATGAGTCCTTAGAAGGGTTAGTCCTTTCATAGTGACTGGAAATCATTGGTGGATCCAGTAATATGAAAAGAGGGGCGTGGGAGAAGCCATGGTTCTGCAGGGGTGATTACAGCCCAGCTGTGCCTAGGGATAGATTGTGCCATGAGAGCAGCTGTTGATGACACTTTGAATCCCCAAAGCAGGTACAATTCCCTCCCCCTCCAACTCTTGGCACTCTATCCCCTCCAGCACAGACACCATCACTCCCCTCCCCTTCTCCAGCAGGGTTTGCCTCTGGGTGCAGAAAGGGAGACCCACTGTCACCATTGTCCCCAGCTGACCCGGGGTTGAGGGGAAGACCCAGAGTTCCTCCTGCCCCACTCCAGCCAGGGCTACTGTAGCACAGGGTGCTGGGCTTCTTTACCTGTTCCCTGCCTGCTGCCCCAGGTCCCTCACCAGCTCTGCTTCGGACACTGCTTGGGAAACAGGCCTGTGGGGCTAGGGGAACTGGAGCTCCCAGCATGTTGCCTATGATGTAGAAGGCGAATGCATGTGACCATGCCATTGTCCCCTCCAGATGGATGAATTCCTCCCCTGCTGGAATGCACCATGATGGCTACAGTTGCTCAAAGGAGGGACTCCATTCATTACTTGTCGCTTAATAGTATGTTGTTAAATTGACCCCCTTTCCAACTAATTCCTTAGATGACTAGAAGATGATTTGAACAATCCAAATAGACTTGATTAGTATAGCACTAAACATCCACCACAACAACAGAAAGGAAAATAGTATAAGAAAGTCAAAGGCAAAAGTTTCCTACTTTTCCTTTGGAGTTGCAGAGCACAGGGGTGGAATATTTATCCAAATCCATTCTGAAAGTGAGGGCTCAAGGGTTAAGTTTTATATGGAATGTTACTATGCTGGAACATTCAGGAAGTCCCTTTGTTTTGAGATCTTGGAAAAAAAAAGCTCAAACTACTTTTCAAGTGGTCATTGTAATGGTTTTTAATGGACATGTCTACAACAGTGGTTCTCAACTTTTTAGATTTAAGGCACTTCTCAGAAAATACCAGGTCTCAGCTTTTACTCATTTCTTGACAATGTGTTTTTGACATTATAGATTCTTATTTGAAATCTCTAGGTTTAACTTGTGATTCACCCTTAAATAGGTGCTGTACCACACTAATTGAGATTCACTAGTCTACGTTCCTATTATCTTGGGAGAACTTGGGAGTGGCACTGGAGTGGTGCTCAGAGGCACTCTGAGCCATTCAGTACTACACTGAGCTGAATCAAGTCTAACTGGGGTCACCTGAAAGGAAATTAGTAGGCAGGACTTATTTTGTTGGTGGTAGACCAATCCACTTAAACAATACTCTGACAAATCTAATAGCAGAAACTTCTTATCTTTGGCATTACCTTTAATTGTAGCTACTTAGGCAGGACTTGTTTCCTCATCCATCTATTGTTTTAATAATGTTTCTGTATCTGAGGGCTTGGCTGTATATCACAGCTTTCTTGGTGTGTTCAGGGTGATTGCTGGTTCTGTGCTGATATGTACGTTGGTCTGTCTGTTTTTTGTATAACATGGTCTGTATTTTACCATTCTGGATACTGATTATTATGTCTAAAAAGGAGATGTTGGTGCTGGAATATTCAAGAGATAGTCAGATGGAGGGATGATGATTGTTGAATTTCTGATGGAACTCAATCAGAGATTGAAGGTTTTCAGTCCAAATGATAAAGAAGACATCAATATATCAGATACCACTGAATTTACACTGAGGAGAACACCCAGGATTACCACCTCGCCAATCTTAAAAAAGCTTTCACCCAACAAGGAGACTCCTCCAGAGAGAGAGATCGCATGTTTGAAAGAGCCACCGGATATCACATGATGAATTGCTGCAGTACAGAAGAAACCCAACCATGAATTGCATGCTGTTGGTTATGACATATCACCCCTCCCTTGAACCCATACAGAAAATCCTCAAACAATTGCAACCCATACTAGAAGGAGGCCCTATTCTTAAAGAGATCTTCCCAGAATCACCCATTCTAGCCTTCAAACAAGCACCGAACCTCATTAACCTCGTCACCAGAAGCAAACTTCCCTAGGCCCAGAATACACCGAATAGATCCAGTCCATGCCATGACAAGAAATGCAAAACCTGCCAACACATCTCCACCACCCCCACAATTACTACACCCTACAACAGACCCATCAGCATTCCTGGGTCTTACAGCTACACCTCCAGAAATGTAATATATCTCATCCAGTGCACCAAATGTCCTGATGGAAAATATGTATAAGAGACCAAACAACAACTGCACACCAGAATGAATGGACACCAGAAATCTATCCAAGACAAGAATACCCAATTACTGGTGGGGGGCACATTTCTCACAAGAAAACCACTCTCTCTCCAGTCTCTCAGTTCTAATCTTCAAAGATAACTTACAAAACACCTCTCAGAGATGAGCCTATGAACTTCACTACATCAACCTCCTGGATACTAAAAATTATGGACTAAATGTAGACATTGGATTTATGACACATCATAACCTGTCTGACATCTGACTCCCAAGGTACCTCTCCACTATTTAACTGCTTAGATTCATCCCCCTTCTCCCCACCACCCAGCCTGTCTCTCACCCGCTGACTCCTCAATTTACATCTTCACTGATTGCCTATCTTGCATGTAGACCAACCTAGCCTTTTTACTATTCATTTCATCCACAAAGAGCACACACCAACTGCAGAGACTTCCTCAGCCTGACAAAGGGTTTTTAAACCCGAAAGCTTGCTAAAATTTTTTTTCTCAACTATTTAAGTTGGTTTAATAAAAGATATCATATTCACCCAATGAACCTTGTCTGTCTTAGTAGTTCAGCACTTTCAGTTCACTGGGCCTGCCCCGGGAACTGAGTTGGTCAAGGCCTCTACAAAAGTAAAATCATAATATAGTACTACATATGGTAAACTGCATATAATTATATAATCCCAAGATGCTACCAAAGGGAATGGACTGATGCTGAATAAGTATGGGCTGGAAATGATTAGGGTTCTATCAGAGGAGCACAGTTCTAGTAGGGGTGGTAAAATGAATGTTGGAACATGTGTGTTTCAGGTTTCTTTGGAAGCTTTTATGTTTTTAAAATGGTCTGACCAGTACATCAAAAGGATCATAGGGAGTGGTTGCCTGTGACAGCAGGGGATTGGATTGAACCTCCTGGGTCATTATGTTTCTAGGGGAGAAGTGGGCAATTATTTCAGGTGGAGGGCCACTTCATGACTTTTGGTGAGCTGTCGAGGGCCACATGGGTAGCCCCACTCCTTGACAGTTGTCCCGCTCCCTGGTTGCCATCTTGTGGCTGGAAGTCCTACCCCTAACCCTACCCTTTGCCAGTGGATGTCCCTCTCTTTGCCCCCAGAAGTACTCCTTCTGGGTGGGGGTAGTAGGGCCTTGGAACTAGAAGTTATACTCTGTCACATGGTCTATGTCAGGGGTAGGCAATGTTTTTTGGCTGGAGTGCCAAAATCCACACCCTGTCTACCCTGTAAGGCACTGGAGTGCTGGCATGTCGAATAAACAAAACTGGGGCAGGGGGTATGTGGCAGGATATTAATATAGTTAATAATCATAAACGTTTCTGTTTTATGGTAAATACCAGATTTTCTAAAAATTCTAAACCTGGTGACCATAAATAAAACTTTATAGAGGGAAGAGAGAGGGAAGAAAAAATAGAGGGAAGAGAGAGGGAAGGAAGGAGAGAGGCATGGAAAGAAGCAGGTGCATGGGGAGGCACTTGGGAAGGTGGCAGCTGGAGGAGAGGGGGGCCAGGAGGGGAGTGGAGACTGCCTCAGAGCTCCACAGACTGGGCTACATCTGAGCCCCCAGCAGCACCCAAAGTGGAGCCTGGCCTGGCCCACACAGCTCTGTGGGATGGGGTGCAACTAACCTGCCCTGCCCACAAGAGGATGCTGCCTAGCAGGGGCAGGATGCTGGGCTTGGGGGGCTCCTGGCTCAGCCTCTAGGTACACAGGGCACAGCATGAGTGGAGCAGAGTTCCCTGGGCCACGGCAAGAGCCCCCAGGGGTCTGGGAACAGCTGTGCGAAGCTGTGCACTTACCTCCGCTGGCCTGGCATGTCCAATCCCAAGCAGCACATGGCCCAGCCACCAATTCTCTTTGCTAGTGCTGACTTGGCCGGGTCTGTTGCATTCCAAGCAGCATGCAGGGAAGCAGCGGCTAGGCCAGCTTTGCTGCGTGCTGCTTGGGATGGAACAGCCCGGCCAGGCCACCACTGGCAAGGAAAAACAGCAGCTGAGCCAGCTGACCTGTGTGCTGCTTCCTAGAATGCTGCTTGGCACAGGCTGAGTCACAGTTTTTTGCCCTTCTGGTGCCAACCTGCCCCAAGCGGTGCAAGGAAGTGGCACGTGGCTCAGCTGCTGCTTCTTGCTGGTGCCAACCCAGCCGGTCCTGTCCTGACCCCTCGAGTGGCACGTGGCAAAGCCAGCCCAGCCACTGCTTTCCCACATGCTGCTCGGAATGAGATGGGCGCAGCTGGGTCAGTACTGGCAAAAAGCAGCAGCTGAGTGGCGCATGCTCCCGCCACTCCCCACAGCCCCCACTGCTTCCAAGCCCTCCCCACTTGGCTGCAGCAACTTCCCTCCGCCACCCTGTTTCCAGCCTGGCCCAGGATGCACCAGGGGCTCCCCCTGCTCCATCCAATATGGCTTTACTTTCTACTCGAATGAGGGTGGGGAGCCACTCCAGGGTCCACAGAAGCTTCAGACCCTGTGGGGCTGAGGATGAGAGGGGCAGGGCAGAGCCAGGCTCGCCTTGCTGCTCCGCCACAGGTTCCTACTGGGTCCTGCTGCCACTGTCTCCCTGTCATCTTTGACGGGCAGTGAGGGGCAGATAAAAATTAATTTTCTGAAATTTTTAGAGGCCCCACAGGCTGGAGAGAATGAGCTGGTGGGCCACATCCAGTCCATGGGCTGTATTTTGCCCATCCCTGTCCTAGGGTACTAGGTTCACTGCTGCAAAAACAACAGCAATTAGAACTGTAGCTTGTCCCTCTGCTTTTGGAGCAGCATTTCTCAATCTGTGAGTTGTGACCCAAAAGTGGGTTGCAGAAATATACAAAAGGGTTGTGAACTGACTTGAAAAATGGATTCTCTTTTAAAAGAGAAAAATGTGGGAAATGGCAGGTTTCTCCTTGTAGGCTGGCAGAGTTCCAGCTTGCAAGGGGCTGCAGGGAGTGGGAGGAGGGCGATCAAGCAGGGGGCACCACTTGGACATGCGGCAGTCAGCAGAGTGGACAGCAGCTCCAGCAACTCCCTGCCATGGTCCAGGCACTGCTGTCGCTCTCCTCTAGGCCATGCCTTTACACAGAAGAAGAGGTGGGGTGGCAGGCAGCAAGTCTTGCCGCTCTGCTTCATCCTCCTGCATCAGGTCCTGCCTGCTGGGACATGGAGGTGGCTCCTGCCCATGTCAGTTCAGCCAGGCTGCAGTCCTGTGCCCACTGTGGGTGCACAAATCTGGGGGAGTATGTGCCCCCCCACCCCACACACACGGAGGCTGGGACCTGAGGGCAGTGGGTTGGGAGTGAAGGGCATCCACAGGGCTGGGGGTGTGGGGGGCTGTGGGTTGGGAATTAGGAGCACCTGCAGGGCTAAGGGCATTGTTTTCTACTTAAACTATTTATTGGGTCAGGACTGGCTATGGATGTTTACAAATGGGTCCTAGCACAAAAAAGGTTGAGAACCAGTACTTTAAAGCAACCCAATCCAGCAAAAGCTACTCCAAAACCCAGGAGGGGGGAAAAAGTGGGGGAGAGGGTGCTGGAAAGATACAGTAGTTACTCCAACTAATGGAGTAATCTCAGGGCTGGACTTGTGTGGGGTTAAAAAATCCTCCCATTTTCAGCTAACTCAAGGGAAAGAGATGTTGCTGACTGGGCAAAAGGTCCACAGGTCCCAGTGCAAACTGAACGGATCGCGAGACTGTGGACACAGGCCAAACAGCGGTTTAATCTTTCCCCCTTCAAGATAAGGCAGAAAACAAGCTATGCTACTAAAAATACGACTTGCCAGCCCAAGTGCTGGTAAACAACTCGTCCTGCAGGGGTCTGTGGGCGGCAGGGGGTGCTTCCCACTCCCTCCTACTCGGGCACCATGAAGGTGGAAGAGCAGAAACAGCTCTCAACTCCCAAACGGTGCACTTGGCAAGGGAGATACCAGGGTTCCCCCGCCCCACAAGAACTCATGGAGGCTGTACAGCTTGCCCAGGGTCTCCTCTGTGCTCAACCCCTGCAGCAGCTCCGCCGTCACGAAAGCAATCAAGCAGTGAGACAAGCTACACCTCCAGCCATGGCGAGCACGGGCTCATCACAAACACTGCGAAACCCACCCCGCCCCCTGGAGAGGCGGTTCCTTCTCGCTAATTGGCGCACGCCGCACCCAATCAGAGCCCGAAGTGGCGAAGCTACTGACCAATGAGGGGCTGTCTACGAGTGACAGTGGCAGCCGCCCGCGGCGGTGATCTTATAAGTGCCTGTCAGAGGCGAGCGAGGAGCTACCGCTGTTCTGAGCTGTGCTTCCCTCTGCGCTTCGCAGGCGACAGCTGGCTTGCTCGTAGCGCCTCGCTTCCTCTAGCCCGCCCGGGGGTCTCGGAGCCCGCAACATGGCCGGCAGCTCGGACCACGCCTCGCAGCAGCTTAAGCAGTGGCGGGACCAGCACGGCTCGCAGGTAGCGCGCGGCACCCTGCCGCCTCCCCCCACCTCCCGCCGCGGCCGTTGGCTTCTTAACCGACCGCGCGCGGCGCAGCCACCCGTGCCGGACGTAGGGACATCGACATGGCAGCGGCTATTGTGAGATGGAACCTTCCGGGGGGAGGCGGGGTCGGCGACATGGCTGCGGCTGGAGTGCGGGATGGAACGTTCCGCGGTGGGCGGGGGGTCGGTGATATGGCAGCAGCCGCTGTGAAGGGGGGGTCGGGGCCCGCGACTGAGGAGTATCGGGGGCGGAGCCAGGACGCTGGGCGCCCGCTGTAGACGTTACCGGGGGGGGCGCCGGCCCCTTGCAGGATGGAGTTCAGAGGCCCCGGCTGGGCTGGTCCTGCTTTGAGCAGGGGTTGGACTAGATCAGCGGTTCTCAGCCTTTTCTTGTTTTTTACCAGGTCCCATTTGTAAACATCGATGGCTAGTCCTGACCCAGTAAATAGTTTAAGTTGAAAACAGCCCCTGGTCCCTCGCTGTTGCCCTGCTGGCGCCAGCCCTCCCAATGTGTGGGGCAGGGGGAGCCTCAAGCAGCCCCTGGCAAGCTACAATTCTGCCAGCCTGCAAGGGAAATCCTGCCGTTTCCCATGTTTTTCTCCTTGAAAGGAGAATCCATTTCTAAAGTTTGTTTGGGACCCTTTCTATACTGTTGTGACCCACTTTTGAGTTGTGACTCACGGGTTGGGAAACGCTGGACTAGATGCCCTCCCAAGGACCCTTCCAGCCCTTGCTTTCTATGATTCTGTGACAGTTGTAGTGCTGATAACACCTTCTAATAGTGCTTAAAGTCCTGCACGGACAATAGGTTTGCCCAAGTGATGGTGCCCTGCAGTGCTTCTGTTACTTACCTCCCAGGCAGGCATCAAATTAGAGCAGAGGTTTTGCTTTTTTTCCCCAGCTTGATGTTTTGTGAGGCTGGGGAGTTGGAGTGAAGTGCCAAGACAGTATCCAGCTACTAATGAATATAAGCATTTACTATCCTTTAAACTAAATAGCACTGGTTTGATAGGTGGGTTGATCCCCAGTGTCTGAATGAAGTTAAATTTAAGAATTGTTGTAGAAAACTGAGGTTCTAATAGGAGACGGATCAATAAAGAGTTGAGTTGGGCTTTCACAAGATGATTAGTACACATCACAACATGGATTTTTGGTTTTTGGAGTAACGTTTGCTACAGAACAGATTGTAGGTATTACGTTTATCGTGGTTGTCATGCAGACACATTGGAGGTATGAAGAAGTGCAGTGGAAATTAGAGAAAGGACATTTTAAAAAAAGCCTGTGTAAGGCACTAGTACAACTCAAAAGGTATTCAAGGCTCTTCAATCTAGATAACTTCTCTTTGCTGGGTGGTTTTGACAACTGCAGTGTCCTCCTGGACTCTGTTACAGTGTTAATTCTTCATGGTAAACAAAGAAGGAAGGCAAACTTACAGATTTAAAAGGCTTAGTCCTGCAGGCTGTTGAATCAGTATTAAGTCTTCCAAAAGTCAAGAAATGTTGTACGCACTTCAGAAAATCTCTGTCTCAACGCTTTTTTAAAACAATCACTTGATCAAACAAGAAAACTGGTCAAAGTTTGTTCAGACTGCCCTTTTCAAGTGCCCTATCCTAAAACTTAGCGTAGTTTATTAAATAGTTTGTCTGTGTTTCTTTCTGTTCTTCTGTTCGTTGTGCTGATTGTATACAGCAGTGGTTCTCAACCTGTTTAAAGTTGAGGCACCCCTTGTTTGACTCAAGGTACCGCTTGGACTCAAGGCACTCCTCCATAACTTGTGTGAATTCAACAGCACCACATTTCAAAACTAATTTATGGGAGCTGATACCAATAGCCAATTTTTAAGGAGGCATATTGGCTGATGGTGATCCGATTTCTGATATGCAGCTGGGTTTGAAGAGCTGTGTGCAACTGGTAAGTCTGTTGTGGTGGAAGGGGAGGGAGAAGGAAGGAGTTTGTGGGAGGTCAGATCAAGGCCCCCACAGTGAGAGAGGAGTGGCGTAGGGGTTAGGGCAGGCGCTGGGCAGGATCACGGGGAGGGGGAATGGCTTCCCCTGCTGCCCGCATCCTGGGAGAGCATGGGGAACACGTGCCTCGGATCTGTGTGGGGTGGCTGCAGCTGTGGCCTGGGGTCAGGGCGGTGCCAGCCTCTTCCTGGTGGGTGCTGGGCCGGAGCTTTGCTCTAGGCAGGTGGAGGCAGTGCTGGGAGAGGAGTTATGAGGGGGTGGGAATGCAGCCACCCCAAAATTTGCCATAGTCCCACCATTGCCCTCCTCTGAGCACCGCTGCTGCCCGCCTCGAGCGTAGTCCCGGCCCAACCCCCCATCTCGTGCACTGGTAAGAGCCTGGTGTAGCCCCAGCCTGCAGCTGCAGCCCACCCCACCCCACCCCGCAGAGATCCTGGGGCACATGTCCCACCCATGCCTTCTCTCCCTCACTGCAGGGGCCTTTACCTGCCCTCCCTACACCCCTTCCTTCCCTCTTCCCCTTTCACTACAACAGACTTACCAGCTGCATGCAACTCTTCAAGCTGCCAGGCCGTGTTCATCTCTGCCTGCGTGCTGTGGTGTGGCTGTGCACATGCACAGGCATTTAATTGGCCAAATGAGGCCAATTTCCGATACAGTAAATTTTCTTTAAATCAGTGCCAATCTGATATTGGATCAATGTATCGGTGCACCTCTACTCTAGAAGGGTTTACCTCCTTGCTGATGGGCAAGGAAGTTGAGGCAGGGCAGTGGCCAGGCAAGGATGAGCCTGATCTTGCCCTTATGTCCTCGCATCTTGCGGCGCCCAAGATTTTGTGGCATCCCGGGGTGCCTGACATACAAGGTACCTGGCATCCAAGATATGCTTCATCAAGGGGAACCAGACTGACTGAGAATGGGGAATGGGGGGCAGGGGGCTATGAAACTGGGTTCTCACAAAGTACTGCAAAAACATAAACAGTAAAACACAATAGCACAGAAATTAAGTTTCATTTCTTTTAGTTGTAGCAATAAAGGGAACGTGGTTTAAGAAAAAATAATTTATTTTTGTTTCCTTCATATATTTTCATATCTCTTCCTCCTTCTACCACTCTCCACAGTTAATCACTATGAAATTTTGAAACTGATGTTCTTTTTCTTATCCCATTAGATAAAAAGACCTTCACTAACTGTTTGTAACTGGGTAGCAAATATATTTAAAAAAGAAAAGTTCTTCGTTGCTCTTTCTCTTTTTCCATCTCTCACATAGGCTTTGTAAAACAGTGGCAGGCTGGTGTTGGTCAGACTCGCTAGCTTTGTCAGTACTCATGAAAGCTACAGGCCTTTTGAGGATTTATGGAAAGCAGTAGGAGCCCTGTTCATTTTGGGGCTGGCTATGTTGTACCTTTATCATTTTTTAATTCTAATATTATAAAAGCCTTTGTCTGTCCATAATGCTTTATTCACACTCTGATTGGTTGCTTTGGCAGCCAATCGGAGTGCACTGGACAGAGAGACACATGGCGGAGCGCTGCCATGACAGCAGGGACTGACGTGTCAGAGCAGGGTAGGGCGAGGCAGAGGGGGACAATAGGAATTGGAGCGCCGCCATGACAGAGGGGATGGAGCGCAGTGGTGGCGGAGGCGTGGAGTGCTGGCTGCTTAGCGCTGGCCTCATCCTGCTCCACATGGCAGAGCGCTGCCATACCAGCGGGGACTGGGACCGGAGTGGACTGGTGGCTCCGTCCCCATCCTAAAGTGGTGTGGAGGGTGGGGAATGGCCTTGGTCCGAAACAGCAGTGGCATGCAGGGGAGCAGCTCCTGCCCAAAGCGGTGGGGGGGAGTGACCCCGGTCTTGGCCTCAACCTGAAGTGGAGTGGAGGAGGGAGGTGACAGCCCTGGCAAGCGGCAGGGGGGAGGCAGGGAAGAGCTGCGGCCCTGGCCCAAGGTCGGGGGGGAGTGGGGGAGAGGTCCGGATGCAGGCCCCTGTCCCTGCCCCCCCCCAATCATTCTTGATGGGCAGTTTGCTAGTATATTAGAACATAGTCTCTCAACCTGTGGTACGCGTACCTCTAGGGGTACGCAAGACACAGGCAGGGGGTATGAGAGAGAGAGAGATGGAGGAAGAGGGTGAGAGAGTGTTATGGCTCAGTTAGGCTCCGGAGCGGTGAGAGACGCGTGGGTGAAGCCCGCTGCGCCCCCCACTCCCCCGAAGCCCCCCAGGCACCCCTCAGCAGCCGCAGAGCCCCCTGCCCATCCCCAGCACAGCCGGAGGTAAGCGGGCTCGTGGTGGGAAGGGGTTAACTCCTCGCTCCCTGGGAGGAGGCCGCTGCCTGGTGCCGGGCTGGGACAAGCCCCCGCCCAGGCCCCTACTTGGCCCAGCCCCCCAGGGAGTGACAAGAGAGTGAGTGGGGTACTCACCAGTCCCCCTCCTGTAGGGCAGGGCCCCCCTGGCCTGAGAAACCAGCGTACCCCGACAGCAGGCCCACTGCGCATGTGCGCCGTTTAAAAGGGCCCGCCAAACGGGGGGGGGGGGGGGGGGGGGGGAAAAAGAGCTCAGTTAGGCTCCGGAGCGGTGAGAGACGCGCGGGTGAAGCCTGCTGTGCCCCAGCTCCCCCGGAGCCCCCCAGACACCCCTCAGCAGCCGCAGAGCCCCCCTGCCGACCCCCAGCACAGCCAGAGGTGAGCGGGCTTGTGGTGGGAAGGGGTTAACTCCTCGCTCCCTGGGAGGAGGCCGCTGCCTGGTGCCAGGCTGGGTCAAGCCCCCGCTCAGGACCCTACTTGGCCCAGCCCTCCACGGAACCACGCGACCGGAGCCGTGCGAACAGGCTGCGTAAGCAGGCGCTCGAGTTAGCGCGGAGTTCATGCAGGGGAGGGCACAAGACCCAGAGTAGTCAGCCCTAGCTGTAGCCAGCCTACCAGAGGCATGACATGGATGGGCACATGCTGCACCCCGAGGGTCCCCTCGGGCTCTGCGGCCCCCCCCATTGGGCACCTCAGAGACGGCCACCCAGACGGAGCCCATGGTTCCGGGCTCCACACAGACGGAGCCCCTGGCTCTTGGCTGCGGGGGCTGCCTGTCCCTTTTTCAGGCTCTGGGACCCGGGAGCATGGCCACCTCCCCTTGCGGGGTCTGCTCCCTACTGGGGTCTCTGGCGCGCCAGCTGGAGGAGCTCCAGGCCACAGTCCAGAGACTGCATGCCATCAGGGACTGCGAGCAGGAGAGAGACTCCTACTGCCAGGCCCTTCTCCCCTGGGAGCTGCAGGGGAGAGCACCGTCTCCCTCCACGACTAAGGAGGACTCTGGGACCTCCTGCTCTGCCCAGTCAGGGGCATGGACCAAGGTGGTCAAGGGCCCGAAGGCCTGCCGCACCAAGGCCCCTCCCTTGCCGGAGCTTAGCAACAGGTTCGCACCTCTTGCAGCCCCAGCAGAGCCTGCTCAGTTGCTAGCTCCCGCAGGCAACCCAGGCTCAACCACAGCTACTGCCCCTGCTCTCCCCAAGTCAAAGCGAAAGGTGTTTGTTGTAGGAGACTCCATCCTGCGGGGCACTAAGGGGGCAATCTGCCGCCCCGACCCCTTAGCCCGGGAAGTCTGCTGCTTCCCAAGGGCCCGCATCCGAGACATTGCGGAGAGGATCCCGCAGCTCCTCCGGCCCACAGACCACTACCCCATGCTCCTTATTCATGTGGGCACCAATGACACGGCTCGGAGCTCCCCCAGCCAGGTCATGAGGCGCTACAGGGATTTGGGAGCGGGGCTTAGGGGTCTGGGAGCTCAGGTGATGTTTTCGTCCATCCTCCCAGTCTCGGGCTATGGGCTGAGGAGGGAGAGGAGGATCCACGCAGTGAACCAAAGACTGCGGCGCTGGTGTCATCGGAAAGGCTTTGGCTTCCATGACCACAGCCCGCTCTTTGACAAGAGAGGCAGCGAGCTGCTGGGAAGAGATGGCCTCCACCTCTCTCCCCTGGGGAGGAGGCTCTTCTCAGCCAGGCTGGCTGACCTGCTCCACTGGGCTTTAAACTAAGCCCGCTGGGGGATGGGGGGACTACTGCCACTGCTGGCCCGCTGAGCGACCCTTGCAAAGCCAGCAGACCAAGGCACTTAAGGGAGCCCAGCCCTGGCACAATCTGTGGGCAAGGCAAGAGCCCCCAAGGGCACACTTGCCTGCCTGTACACTAATGCCAGGAGCCTGGGCAACAAGCAGGAGGAGCTCGTCCATTGCTCAGTGCAAAGAATTATGATGTCATTGGGATAACAGAGACCTGGTGGGACTCCACCCATGACTGGACCACGGGTATAGAGGGCTATACCCTGTACAGGAGGGATCGTGTTGACAAAAGGGGCGGGGGTGTAGCTCTCTATGTGAAGGAAAGCTACATGTCCCTGCAAGCTGATGTTGGCGACTGGCATGGACAGCTAGAGACCCTCTGGGTAAAAATTCGTGGGGAATACGGCACAGGGGACACAACAGTGGGAGTCTACTACAGACCTCCCACTTAAAGTCCCGAGCTTGACCAGGAGTTTGCCCGGGAACTGACTGAGGCCGCTTGCTCCAGGACCTTGGTTGTCATGGGTGACTTCAATTACCCGGACATCTCGTGGGAAGATCACTCAGCAAAATCCGAGCGGTCGCAAAGCTTTCTCTCGTGCGTGGATGACCTCTACCTGACTCAAGAAATCTATGGGCCAACGAGAGGCAAAGCGCTGCGCGACCTGGTACTGGCTACGGGGGACGACCTAATCGGCGACCTAGTGATCGATGGGAAGCTGGGTGACAGCGACCACGAGCTGATCACCTTCACCATCCCGCGTAAAGCTGGCAAGTCAGTCAGCAACACAGAAGTCCTTGACTTCAGAAAAGCCGACTTTGACAAGCTCAAGAGGCTTGTCGGTCAGGCCCTCAGAGACCGTGACCCCAGGGAGATGGGAGTTCAAGAAGAGTGGTTGCTTCTGAAGGAAGCGATCCTCAATGCACAAGCTAAATGTATTCCAACACGGAGGAAAGGCAACAAGAAGGCACAGCAGCCCTCCTGGCTCTCCAGGGACCTAGCGGACCTCCTGCGGATAAAAAGGAAAGCCTACAAAGGATGGAGGATGGGATTCACCTCCAAGGAGGATTATTCTGCACTGGTCCGGTCCTGCAGGGAGCAAACCAGGAAAGCCAAGGCTGCAACTGAACTCCAACTAGCTTCAAGCATCAAGGACAACAAAAAGTCCTTTTTCAGATATGTGGGGAGCCGGAGGAAAAGCAAGGGCAATGTTGGACCCCTGCTAAACCAGATGGGGCAACTGACAACTGACGCCCAGGAAAAAGCCAACCTATTAAATAGGTACTTTGCGTCAGTCTTTCATCAGTCACATGGGATGCCCATGCCTGCTATGGGACAGGGAGATCCGGGTGATGGGGATCCCCTACCCTCCATCAATGCTGACCTCGTGAAGGAACACCTTGAGAAGCTGGATACCTTCAAGTCAGCTGGCCCTGACAATCTGCACCCCAGGGTACTCAAGGAGCTGGCGAGCGTCATAGCCCAGCCCCTGGCACAGATCTTTGAAAACTCCTGGCGCTCTGGTGTAGTGTCTGAAGACTAGAAGAAGGCCAATGTGGTGCCTATCTTCAAAAAAGGGAGGAGAGTGGATCCGGCTAACTACAGGCCCATTAGCCTGACTTCTATGCTGGGGAAGATCTTAGAAAAGTTTATTAAGGAGGCCATCCTTGATGGACTGGCCCAGGCTAACATTCTAAGGGACAGCCAGCACGGGTTTGTTGCGGGTAGGTCTTGTTTGACCAATCTCATTTCCTTCTATGACTAGGTGACTTATCACCTGGACAAGGGAGAAGAGATTGATGTCATATATCTTGACTTCAGAAAAGCTTTTGATCTGGTATCCCATGATCACCTCTTGGCCAAACTGCCCAGTTGTGGCCTTGGCTCCACCACGATCCGCTGGCTGGGAAACTGGCTTCGTGGTCGGACCCAGAGGGTTGTATTTGATGGTAGTCACTCATCGTGGTGCCCTGTGACCAGTGGGGTCCCTCAAGGCTCTGTCCTTGGACCCATACTGTTCAACACCTTCATTAATGATGTGGACATTGGAGTCAGGAGTGGACTGGCCAAGTTCGCCGATGACACCAAACTTTGGGGCAAAGCATCTACGCAAGAAGATAGGCGGGTGATCCAGGCTGACCTGGACAAGCTCAGCAAATGGGCAGACGAGAACCTGATGGTGTTTAACACCGAAAAATGCAAGGTTCTCCACCTTGGGAGGAAAAACCTGCAGCACCCTTATACGCTCAGCAGTGCTACGTTGGAATCGCAGTACAGAAGAAAAAGACTTGGGGGTCATCGTTGACTACAAGATGAACATGAGCCTGCAATGCGATGCTGTGGCTAGTAAAGCAACCAAAATGCTGGCTTGCATCTGTAGATGCTTCTCGAGCAAATCCCGGGACATCATTCTCCCCTTGTACTCGGCCTTGGTGAGGCCGCAGCTGGAGTACTGCATCCAGTTTTGGGCTCCACAATTCAAAAAGGATGTGGAGAAGCTTGAGAGAGTCCAGAGGAGAGCCATGTGCATGATCAGAGGTCAGGAAAACAGATCTTACGATGACAGGCTGAGAGCCACGGGACTCTTTAGCCTGGAAAAGCGCAGGCTCAGGGGTGATCTGATGGCCACCTATAAGTTTATCAGGGGTGACCACCAGGATCTGGGGGAACGTTTGTTCATCGGAGCGCCCCAAGGGATGACGAGGTCGAACGGTCACAAACTGCTGCAAGACCGTTTCAGGCTGGACATAAGGAAGAATTTCTTTACTGTCCGAGCCCCCAAGGTCTGGAACAGTCTGCCAGCGGAGGTGGTTCAAGCGCCTACATTGAACACCTTCAAGAGTAAATTGGATGCTTATCTTGCTGGGATCCTATGTCCCCAGCTGACTTCCTGCCCTTTGGGCAGGGGGCTGGACTCAATGATCTCCCGAGGTCCCTTCCAGCCCTAATGTCTATGAAATCTATGAAATTACTAGGTTAATATTCTAACAGAGTCTGTTAGAAGTAACTTAAAGATTCATATCCATCTTGGACTAGGAAACTACCAGATGTTACCATATCAAAATTGGATTGTCCAGCCCAATTTTTGAGAGCCATCCGTGGCACAGTTATTTGAATGCTTTGTTCTATCACTTTTCAAGTTGTGGCATGTATGACTCTACTCTGCATCCCCCGAACCTTTCAAATGATGACCAAAGAGTCCTGTTCCATGTGTGAATGTGATATACAAACACCAGACTCAAGTTGTTCCCAAAGAATAAAGGCCTACCTAGAAATCAAGAAGTGGATCATCAGTCCTCATGAACTTTTAGTTTACAGCTATATTCCTTCTCTGTCTGTTTCACAGAATCATAATGTTGTTTTTAATAAAAGAGAATTAATCTAATATCATGGCCCATGGAAGTCTCCACAAAAGAGCACAAAGATAAAGTAATAAGAACCTTGTAAAGGAGTATGGTCTTTATTCAAAATGTGGATGCATGTTATCAAATACTATCTTTCATTTGACTGTTAATGTATTTTTGAATGATGAAAAGATATATTGCATTGCTCACTTCAGTTTGTGTCATTCAGAACGAGAAGTAAGCATAGGTATGACTCATTGTTTTTCTCCAGTCTTGTGACTTTGTATTTGAAAAAACCCTTGGAGCTAGTCCTACACAGCATAGATTCCCATGAACTTTGAATGGAAATTTTGCCTGCATAGAATGGCAGAATCAGAACCATTACATTAAAAAATATGTAGTTATTAATAAGTATGTCAGGAGACCTGAAATGCTCAAGCACAGTGAGGCAGATTTCCTTGCCAAGAATTAAATACTTACAGGATGCATTTACATGTTCATTAATATACTTGTGCGTATTAAATTTAGTGCCTCTAATGTGAGGGCACTTTCATATGCATTCTGGACGTGGGTAATGCTGCACTTTAGAGCAGCTCAGAGAGCTCCTCTAATTAAAGCACAGCAGCAATGTCTCCTGTACCACTGTCCCTGTGCTTAAAAATGGCAGCAGGGGTGCTTGAATTAAAGCTTGTTTGATGCTGATACATGAGGCATGGGAGGCTGCTGGAGCACGGTAATTACTATGCACTGTAATTACAGCGTGTCAGGGCAGCCTCCATGTTTGTGTACAGGCACCCAGAGGCAATGGTGATGTGTAGGGGGCGTATGTGCACCTCCTGAGAGTGCCGGTGCACCCCCTGGCTGGCCACGCTCACTGCTTAGGCAACAGAAGGGGGATCGGGGGGGCAGGCGGGAGCGCCAGTAACACCCCCCTGCAAGCACTAGCTGGGGAGTGGGAGCACTGTGACACTCCCAGAAGTGGCCGCAGTGATTGGACGCGCATGGGGGATCCCTGTCATTTTCCGCCCCCCTCCCCAACCCTTTCCCTGGTCGGTGCAGTCCCTGGAGGGATACCCCCCCCCAGTTGCTGGCTGGTTGCTGGTGGGGAGCACATGGCTGCCCTGACTAAGGCAGCACCAGTCGCTCATGCCCAGAGGTACTAAATAAATGCACATTAGGCTGCCCTAATGCACAGTAACAAAAACGCACACAGTGCTATATGATTGTCAGCACCACAACTGAAAGAGACCTGGGAGTTGTGACAGATCACAGAATGAACTTGAGCCACCAATACAATGACATACATTGGTAGACTCACTCATCCAGCTATCTCGGCATGGATGGAGAAATCTGCTTCAGCTGCCTTAAGAGTGAGCAGACTAATATGTGTATTAAAATGTGGTGTGGAAAGAAGAGTATTTCCTTTCAACACCTTGTTCTGTTCTTCTGAACAGCTTATTAACTCAAGTATTAAAAATCTAGCGTTTTGGAGGGCTGCCCTTTTGGCTCAGAGTTTAAACAAATAAAAATATTAAATGAACACTAGCATGCTCTTTGTAGCTTAGGTCACTGCCACCCTTCCAATGACTTTAACAAGTCTAGTTGTGCCTCTTCTGTTACATGAGGGCTGAAGACTTATTGCTAAAGATCTGCAGACAGAAGGAAGCAGAAAAATCTGCAGATCTCTAACAGTACAGGAGAGGACAGTTTTGGGAAAGCCTAAATAAGTGTTTGCTGTATAATAGGTGTCCTGCTTAGAACTAAGGAAAGGGTGTCAGTCTGATCCATGGAGGAAATATCGGGGGCAGGGAAAGATTTTTTTTTTGCATGAACAAGTATAGAGATGATTTTCCAGATACATTAGATTTTTTCATATCTGCAAGTTGACTCTAAATAACTAAGAACTTAACTATCCTGAAGGCAAGTACCATTTTACCAGTAGATCTACGCAGTCTTTTAAAGAAGAAAACCTTTTATCGAAATAGCTTGTAATATAACATTTACCTGAAGGATCTCTAAGATGATTCCTATACAGACTTTTTCACTTAAAGAAACTAGTGTCCCGGTAAAATTATACCCAACAAAATCCTGTCAAGGAGCTATTCATGATGTCCTGTTACCTGACTTACCTGGAAGGACTGCATTTTGAAGATAAGGAAATATTAAATTTATTTTAAGTGAGCATTATAATATTTACCCATTAGTCTGGTCATCAAAAAACTCTCAAATTAGAAGTGTCACTGTCCTGAAAAAATTGCAGCAAGTTCTGCAACCATTATTACCATCTGAAGTGGTCTGCAGAGCAATGAAGAGGAGAAAATCTTGTGTGCAGTTATGCAAGAGGTTTTTGTGCTCAAGTGGGTGGAGTTGTGACTGCTTAAGGGGCTTTGAAATTTTTAATGGAGCATTGTGGCTGTTGTTTTGGTGTTTACAGATGGTTCTAATGAAAAGTGGTCTTTATGTATTGAAAGAAAGGCAAATAATTGCACTTGCGTCAATAAATGTTTAAATTTAACTACCCATTCACTCCCATAGACCAACCATTTCAGCCTGTTTTGAGAGCATAGGAAAGCTGTGTTTGAGAACATGAAATCACTTAAGTCTTTAGATGGAAAAATGGATTTAAAACAGTTTTTCCAAGTAGCAGCCCCTGAGAGGTTAACCAGGCTCCTGATCCAGGCGCCTTCTCATAGATTGTAGAGTTGAAAGGGACCCCAGAGGATCATCATGTCTGACCCCCTGCCCCAGGCAGGAAAGAGGACCAAGGTGCCTATCTAGCCTCCTCCTGCTCCTGAAGGAGGCTAGATAACCCACCTTTTCAAGGACGGCTACAGTACTAGCCATTTCCTGCCTGCGTTGGTTATTAGTGCCCTAATGCAGGAGGAGTGTGCATGGGGCAGATAACTGGCCGCTTCTGTCATGAGACCAGTGCCTGTGTTGCAGCACTTCCAAGTGTGCCAGAAAACCTTTTTTGAGAATCAAAGGATTACAGGAAAGCATTTAAGCAAAATAGACTGTAGGTAGTTCCTAGTTGGATGACGGCAGTTGAGAGAGTGTAATAATTTACCTGCCTCTGAATGCTAGAGCTTTCAGTTACTAAGTCCAGTCTATATTTAAAAAAAAAAACAAACCCAAAAACAAAACCTGGACTTTTTATTGAAATTGGATTTTTTAAAATTTTTTTAATTTTTTTTTTATTAGGATGCTTTTCTTTGAAAAAGTAAACCTATATAAAATAGTTCTAATTTAAGATATGGTAAAGCTCAAAGATAGAGATTATTAGCCCACAGTGGGAACTGCCTCTGCCGGACACAGATCAGGGGGCACGTGTCCCCCCAAATGTAGGGCAGTGTGGGTAACTGCAGCAGTGGTAAGAGGGAGCAGGGGCAGGGCGAGACAGAGATGTGAGTGGCTTCTCGGGGGGGTACACACCCTGGGAGGGTATGGGGGGGCACATACCCCTGGTGTTGGGTGGGGTGGGCTGCAGCTGCTGGCTGGGGCTGGGCTGTTCCCAACAGAAGCTGGGGTTGTACTGGGGC
Organism: Crocodylus siamensis; assembly: GCF_052110815.1. Taxonomy (NCBI): domain Eukaryota; kingdom Metazoa; phylum Chordata; order Crocodylia; family Crocodylidae; genus Crocodylus; species Crocodylus siamensis. The sequence goes on from NC_143396.1 coordinate 210,111,627, forward strand.
TGCGGTGGTGCTGGAAGGCGGGGTTGGAGGGGCTACATGACCCCTTCTCCCACAGAATTACCTGCTGGGTAGGCTTGCCCCCAAATAATTTTTTTATCCCTCTGCCTTGATCTGCCCCCTCCCCACACACTTACCTGCTGGGCGGGGTGGCGGCACAGGTTAGATCTCAGGATCCTTTTAAATTCCAAATGTGATCTCTGACTTAAGGTTAGAGACTGTAGGTCTACAAGATCCTATTAAGTATCTCTGTGAAGTTTGCTTTAGTTCTCAAACTGTTGATTTGTGTCTCCAGAGATAACATCCTTGTTAACAGCAGTATATAGAGATGAGAGATAATAGACCTGATTTACCTACCCATCAGCCCTATGGTCTCTCTGCAAGTTTGTGTATACAGTCAAGCCCTTACCTTTCCCTGAAAGTGCAGTTTCAAGAAGTTAAATGAATGAAGGATATCAAACAACAAGAATGCACTTTTTTGTAGAAAACAATGATTAAGTTGCGATTTAAGTAAAATCCACCCTGTTTAAAATACTACTGTTAGTCTTAAATATTAGCACACGTTTTGAAAGTTGGTCATTCTCTCCTCCTCCACAATAACCTTTCTGATGAAGTAATCCATTCTGATACAGTTGCTTCAGGTTCAGGAGGCATGTTACTCTAGACGTCTCTGATTAATCTGGCATATCTTTTATTATATACTGAATCATATTATTTGGTTAACTGCTTAAGGCTTAGAAGAGTCTATCTCCATCACTGTAATTTGAAAGGGTTTTTTGTTTGTTTTTGTTTAGAAGCCAGATGCTTTGACTACTGGTGCTGGGATCCCAGTAGGGGATAAACTTAACCTCATGACAGCAGGACCAAGGGGACCTCTTCTGGTTCAAGATGTGGTTTTCACTGATGAGATGGCTCATTTCGACAGAGAGAGGATTCCTGAAAGAGTTGTGCATGCAAAAGGAGCAGGTGGGTTTAACACACACTTTTTGTTCTTTACTTGTATTAATCAACTAGAGAAAACAAATGACTTAAGTCTGTAATGAAGAATCCCTGTAAGCAAATGGTGATGAGTTTGAGCTTCATCTCTCCTTCTTCTATCTTTAAGAGCAAAAGTTATGGAAATGTGGTAGAAAATTTTGAGAGAAATATTCCTAGTCACATATGTAAAACTTGAAGTGTTGATGACACTCAATTTTGTTTTGACATAATTTCATTACAGATATGAACACTGAGTTAGATTCTATCTACCTTATAAAGCTGATAATATAACCTTGTAGTTTGTGTCATGTAGAGCAGCCCTCAGGATAAGTAACCATCAATTTAAAAAAAGTTCCAGAGGAAATATAGTTTATATACAAAACTTGATTAATATTTTAAATACTTTATTCCATGATGTATACTTCAGAGGAAAAACTCAATCATCTATATTTCTGTAGTTATTTTTATACCTTGCATATAGGAAGAGATCTGTCTTTTTGTCAATTCAGGATGGCCCCTCATGCTTTGTATAGCATGCCTGTAAGAGTCTGCAGTTCTTTTGTACCTTGATAGATTAGACCTCCATCTAGAGGCAGACAGGCACAGTAGTAATTGGAGATGGGTCAAAACTTTTTTATAGGGTGTGAGAGAGAATCTCTGGTCTAGGGGGAAATGAAAACAACATTATTCTTCCCACTTGACAGACAGGTAAACTATCTATTGCATCATGAAGAAGGGCGAAAGGTGCTCTATTTGTACCAAGCAGCTAGGTGTATTTTTAAATGGACAAGTGTTTAGTCAGTCAGGTGGAAGAAGAGAAGAAGTAGGTGAAATCTTGGGAAGGGCATCCAAAGAAGTTCCTGTGCAAGTTAGAAGGGCCTGTAGTGCTACTGGGAATATTTAGCTACTGACAGGAAAAAAATAAAAATTGCTTTATTATATTTGCTACATGTAATAAAATATCAAATGCCACAATTTAAAAATAATGTAGGCTATTCTGTAACCATACTGCATCTTATATGATTAAGTTCTATTTAAAATCAAATGCATTTAACATCTTGATTTATTGGAAGGCATGCATTTGATGTTGGAGTATATGAATTTTTGTCTGTTGCATTATGACATGGCAATTTAAAAATACCCTAGAGATCCGCATTTTATTAAGCTCTTTTTCGCTTTGTAGACCAAAACCTTCACTGAATTTTTGCTAGCTTGTGTCCCATGTGTAGATGTGCAAGTTTGACATAACTGGGGAAAAATTAAACTTAAGTTACATTCATTATTTTTACACCACTTACTCACACAGCTGTCTGTCTCCTTAGGAACATAGTTGCCAACTACCTGATATTACTTACAGCTGCAATGTATTAGGTAGAAAGCATTTAATAATAAAACCACTTTAATTTATAATCCCCGCTCTTCATAAATCGGTAAGTAAGAAAAAAAAAAAAGGGGGTTAGATGGACTACATAGCATAAAGAGAAACAGAAACATCATTTAAACCCCAAGAAAAACTCCATCAAGTCAGATTAATCATGGGTTTGTAATTAAGACCTCTTAAAAAGAAATTTCCTTTGAATTGTTTTTGCTTTCAACAGTGCTTCCTAGTTGCAATCATTCTTTTTCCTTGCTTCGTAAAAAATATGAAGACATGAGCTTACTAACATAAGCATGCGGTATTACTGAAACTGAGATAGCTACAGGCTATGTTTCTTTGTAAATCAAGGCTTTGCTCTTCCCATGGCGAAAGTACATACCACTCTTGAATAGAGGACTTAACTTAATTCCAGTTAAGAAATAGGGAGGAGAAGCAAGAAAAGTGAAACTTTAACTGTACTTGGCTTACTACACAGCATGTCCCACATCCTGAAGAAAAGATCACATCTATCACATTAGTGTTTTGATTGGGCCTTGATATATTTATACATCTATGTTCCAGCTATCTACGTATGCCTTGGAATATTTTCCCTACCTTTCCCATCAGCCATTTCCTGTCAAACCTGCAAAGTTGTGTCAAAGATCTACTCAAGCTACAAAACACTATACAAATGTCTTAATCATCTTTGTCAGAAAGCATACAAATAGCAAATATAAAACTAAAATGCCACATTCAAATTGGGTCACATATTCAAAAAGTACATTAGAAAATGCCACATATCCAAACAGTACCCACAACATATCAGTCCTGTTGAATACTAAACCAACTTGAGATATTATGTTCCAGCTCATTTTAAGTATTAAGGATTCTTGATAGCCCTGTGGTGACCAGTCGTGGTCTTGGGATAAATTCTCAGAAATCTGTTGCTCACAGTAGCATAGGGTCCTCAATGTGCATGTGTTTTTTCCCTCCCCCTGGGCACTGTCATGCTCCAGTGAACTCCTGTAGACAAAGGTACAATAAGTTAGGGGTATGCCATATCTACATTGCATCTGAGCTTTAGAAACCACTGTTTTTTTTGAGGATTGTGCAGTAATCTAATTAGAAAGTGTAGTGCCAGAACCTAGCCCGGTTGAAATGGGGGGGAAAAAAAATCACATCATAAGTTGGAGTGGTAGAGTGAAGGAATACTGCAAAAGAAGTCAAGTATCTAGTAGCCAAAGGCTGAGGTGAAGACATGCTAGTGGTGACTCAAGGTAGAAAAGGAGATCATAAAAATTTTTTTCAGCTGCTAGAATTAGCCTTTTCCTCAGCTCTCCTTCAGCTCCTACTTTGGCAGTGGCGTTTGATATTGGCAAAGGCATTTGATCCCTTTCTTCATTCAACACTGTTCATCCAGTCATGTGTAAAAGCTTTTTTTTTTTCCTCTCCCACAGGTGCCTTTGGCTATTTTGAGGTGACTCATGATATTACCAAATATTGTAAGGCGAAGGTGTTTGAGCACATTGGAAAAAGAACTCCACTTGCTATTCGATTCTCTACTGTTGGTAAGACTGTGTAATTAGCGTGTTTTTGAATATCTGATCTCCATTAAAAAAATTGTAGAACCATATGACAAATTTATTATGTACTTTTGACTTTGTCCTCTGCTAAATAATTTCTCTGATCTTTTTCATTCCTTTAAAATTCTAAAACCCTGAGTAATGTTTAGCAGCTACCACTTACCTGAACTGCAGCCTACTATAGATATTTTTTTGTGGAAGTATGAAATGAAGGGTGGTCTTCCGTGGAAAACTCAGTTCTGTTCATAGATGTAGAGTCGGAAGGGACTCAAGTAGATCATCAAGTCCGACCACCTGCCCTGGGCAGGAGAGAATACTGGGCTCATATGACCCCAGCTAGGTAATTATCAAGCCTCCTCTTAAAGACCTTCAAGGTAGGAGCCAGCACCACTTCCCTTGGAAGTTGGTTCCAGATCCTAGCCACCCTGACTGTGAAGTAGTGCCTTCTAATGTCCAGTCTGAACCTACTCTCAAATAACTTATGGCCATTATTTCTTGTTACTCCGGGAGGTGCTCGGGGGGAACAGGGTCTTTCCCATTCCCCGCTGGTCCCCCCTGGTAAGTTTATAGATGGCTACCAGGTCCCCTCTCAACCTTCTCTTGGACACTTGAACCATAAAGAAGTTTTTCCTTGTGTCCCATCTAAAGTAATCCTCTAGCAATTGATGACCATTATTACTTGTCTTCCCCTGGGGTGCCTTGATGAACAGATGCTCCCCCAGACCCTGATGTGTGTCACAGGCCAGCTGGGCACTGTGAGTGTATCAGTTTAGTTGCAGGCTGACTGGGTGCTGCAACTGTATCAGCCACTGAGCTGTTTGGTTCAGGATCGAGGAGGCAGAGTTGGGAGTGAAGCAAAGGCAAATTTATTATAGCTTACACACACAACAGTTAACAGAAGGATAAATGCAGTAAGCAGATAATGCAATATTAAAGAGCTAATGGTAAATAGTAACAACAGATAGATGAATCGATTCTGTCGCAGGCCAACTGGCATTACGAGGGTATCAGCCACTAGGCTGTTCAAAACAATAGATAGACAGACATGGGTTGGCAACTTATCGATAGTCCCTTGATGTCAGGTGCGTGGCAAGTGATCTCAGCAAAGTCGGACGTCCCCAATCGACGCTGTCGGAGGGATTACCGGGGAAGTTCCCTTGATCAGAATCCGATCCTCACTCACACCAGGAGTCCAGAGTCCGGGCTTGGAATAGTAATGACCATTCTGTTCCATCCTTCCTTCTGGTCACCTGACGCACATGCTTTTTATACCAGCTCTTCATTTTAAGAAATAGGTTATGTACAGTTTGATAAGATACCAAGAGCTTTTGGGAATACCTGATCATCATAAAATGGATTATTACAGTTGTCTGAATAGGAGGCTACTACAGAGACTACATTGTGAGAAGTACTATAAGTCTTTTATGCTAGATAACTAGACCATTTTGAAATCAACACTCCTGTGACTTAGCGTTAACTGTTTGTCTCTGAAACCAGTTAATTTTTCTGTACCATCCAGCTCAATGCTAGTAACAGATCATAATTTTCCGTTTTTATTCCAGTTTACCTGAGCAGCAGTGATAGAGGACTAGTTCAGAGTTTGTTTATAGTCTGTTGATGTAAAGACAAGATCACAGCTTCATTAGTGTGATCCATCACCATTCAGTTTCCAGCAGAGAATACCAGTGAAGAAGGGAGTGTCTTGCCAACTATTGCCTCTGTTGCATCTGTTACCAGTACTACCCACCTGTTGGGAATGTCCCAAGGGAGAGAGGAGTTGGATCAGAGCTGCACTACCAGCTACACTACACTACAAGTTCTTCATTAGCCTAACATTTCTAGGGACTTAGTATTATTGGCATAAGTTAGATCAACTCCTTTCCTGGGTTAAGTTCAGATAGCATAGGCTTATGGACCTGTAGCTAGATTTCCAGTTGTCCTCCCCACCCCCCGCTTCACCTCTGCTGACCAGAGAGATTCTATGGATAGACTATCCTAAGAGGATAAATAAACAGGAATGCAGATCTTGCTGCAAAGTTGACAGCCGTTAATTCATTCTGTTGAGCAGAGGAGATCCTGTCCACACTTAAAGCAGTTCTGATGTTCAGGTCTTTTAAGAGATTGGCTTCTAATAATGCAAGTTATTTGGTACTGTAAGAATTATCCATGGAACTGCAATGTGAGGGTTTACTTTGTGCCAGCAGTCCACGATCAAGTACAAACATGCTTGAAATGGTGCTGAAAATATACTAAAATTGTCCATTGTGGATCAGGTTGTAAATAATAAATGCCTAAAAATACTTAAGTAGTAAATGTGGTCTCCTGCCTTTCTGATTATCTTAATGCTAGACTTGTGGGAACATGCATTTCTGTCTTGATATTTATATATAAGTTATTAAAATGCTTCTTCCAGCTGGAGAATCAGGTTCAGCAGACACAGTTCGTGACCCTCGAGGCTTTGCAATGAAATTCTATACAGAAGATGGGAACTGGGATCTAGTAGGAAACAACACTCCCATTTTCTTTGTCCGAGATGCAATGTTGGTGAGTGCAAACTATGGGTTGCAGCAGTTTGAGAAAGTGATGAAAACAAACTAGGGTCAGTGCCAATAGTGAAGAAGTGGTATAGAGAAGCATAAAATACTAACTAATTGTATTTTATCCATCATTGAATTACTGTTCATTTTTCAGTTCCAGTTGTTTTTGATTGAAAATGAAGTTAATGTTTTTGAAAGCAGATGTATGGCTGTGTGCCATTGAACAGCAAACCAAAATCAGAATAAGTAGTAAACCTGTTTCAGTGTTTTTACGTAGGTTGGTATATGCTGTGTTTTTACCTCTTGTGATCATTTTAATCAGTTTTGGGTCTTTGAACTTGAGGATTATTTCTAAAATGTTCACTTTTTAAAAGTTGTTATAACTTGCTTTTAGTATCAAAACAGGAATTTAGACCTTGCTTATCACTCATCATCCATTTCTGTTAACATGATAAAATGGTGGATTTGGTAGTGCTTGTGGGTTTGCTAAATTGATACTGTAACAACAAATAAAGTAGAGGCCTATATTTGACTTAGCTGTTTCAAGTTACTTTAAGATATTTCAGGTACTTACCTAATCTGTCTTTGTTTCAGTCAGGGTTAAAGACTGATATTAGTCTGTCATGCAAATAGATATATAGAGTTGAGATCATGTAAATATCTTTATCAGTTTAATTTTAAGGTGCCCTGTGGTTTTGTTTTATTTTGTTTTTTTTATTTTTGTTAGTTTCCTTCTTGCAATATCATGGGGCAAATTAAATACAATCTTACCACAGTAAGAGTAAACAGAGCCCCAGCTGTTTGTGGGTTAGATCAAATGGCTCCACAGGCCTGATCTGGCTAATGGGCTGTAGGTTACCAACTCCCAGTTTGAAATGTACTAAAAAATTAAACAGACCACATCTTACTGAAACTGACATATATTCAGATAGAATTGCAATCTATTTTCTTGAAATGCAGTTAAAGAATTTACAAATGGACTTTCAGAATAATTGTAGAAAACAATTGAAAGTAATTGAAGAATTGACATACTTCAAAAGAAGCTTCAGTTCCATTATATTCATCATACTTTTTTTTTAATTTGAATTAGTTTCCATCCTTTATCCATAGTCAAAAGAGGAACCCTCAGACTCATTTGAAGGATCCAGACATGATGTGGGACTTCTGGAGCCTTCGTCCTGAAAGCCTGCACCAGGTGGGTCCTTTTTTAACTCAATTTATTCTTGCATTAATACATTATATTAATATGTTAGTGTGAATTGTACAGTTGGAAAACTGATAAAAAGTAAACATTAAAAATGTATCTATATAGCCAATGTTGCAAAGCCTTGCTTAATAACTTTAAGAAAAAAATGTCTTTGGGGGATATGTTCACACTTAATTCAAGGACAAAAGGCATTTTCCATAGTTATTAAATGATGCACATGGTGGTATCTCTTGTCTTTTAATAAAAGCAGTTTGCTCAGGATATAAAACTTTTAATTTTTATAAGCTCGAAGTAAATGGATTACTAGAAAAGCCATTACCTTTTCTCTAAAATTAATAAAGTAGCATCTGATGAAGTGGGTTGTTGCCTATGAAATCTCTTGCCTCTCTGAACCAGTTAAGGTCCCAGCTTGCCCTACCTTCTGCTCTAAAATTAAATAGGACTAACTAACTTATCCCTATTAGAAAGTCATTGCAATGTAACACTACTTCATTCATTACTTCAAGCAGATTTAGTACATCAACATGTGCAACACCTTGAAGGACCCAGTTATCAAAGCAGTTCTTAGAGTGTTAGAAATCTTCAAACACTCAAGCTCAAAATCAATAAAGCTGGTCTTGATACACAGGCCTCTATTATGGTTTGCAGCATGAAGACCATTTCTGCTGATGCTGTTTGATTTAATAAAGAATGAAAGTGCTTTATACATTCATTAATTCTTTTATATTAGGGCAGTTTTCTAATATTGACTATGCCTTTTTCTGTAGGTATCTTTCTTGTTCAGTGATCGTGGTATTCCAGATGGATTTCGCCATATGAATGGATATGGGTCACACACTTTTAAAATGATTAATGCTAATGGAAGAGCAATTTACTGCAAATTCCATGCTAAGGTATTGGTTTTAAATACAACTACTTAGTCTATAGTTTAGCTCTTATCCAGAATGATGTATATCTAAGAATGCTACAGGAGCAAATGTTTTATAATGGTTTCTTCAGAATGTTTATGCAAGTATCAATAAGTCATGGAAATATCATGTACTCTTGCAGTTCTCATTCAGGAAAAGTCTTAGGGGTATTGATATATATTTTGATCTGAGAGACTAGCTGATGTAGATTCAAAGGACAACCACTGCAAATGTTCAACAATTGCGAGATCCACAAAGGTGTTCCCTCTGATTTACAGGCACTTTTTTCTACAAGGACCTCATTATATTATCTCTTTAAAGGAACAGATGTGATTTCCCATGTTAGTCTTTGCATGATATCTAACAAAGTTGGTTCTTGCCAATGAAAGCTTATACTTCTTTGAATCAGTTTTTAAGGCTGGAAGTAGATGTTGCTTTTGTGTCACCATAACACTTTTAAGGTGGTAAAGGCCAAACAAACAGATATCTGCATCCTTTGTTGTGCCACAAATGCTCCAAATTTGTGACTGTGACATAGATAGTATAAAACTATAAGTCTTTTGCAGTAGAATTCCATTTATATTATGGCAAGAGAGTCCAGGCAGCTTGGAGTTGCTTATGCTCTCTAGCCATCCCACTCTTGGGACTTCAGGTTCCCAATCCTGAACGCTTCTAGGATTTCTATTCCCAGGGCATGCAGGATTAGGCTTCCAAACCCCAGGAGTACTTGCCCAGCTTCTCCCATTTGCAGAGGTTTGCTCCAAGTTAAGGGTGCAGCAGCACAATATGCACACCCAGAGAATCCTCTGCCAGGGTGCCAGGCAGATTCCAGGGCTTACATTTGCAAGTAGGAAACCTGGGGTTCCCTTATTTGCAGTTTTCCTGCAGGATTGGATCCCTGAAATGCTGGGAGCTGGAGGGACCTGATTCTTCAGGAAAACAAGTGATGTCTGTGTGTCCCAATGAAGTGGATCAGCTGTGCTGGAACACAGCTTGTTACCCCTGTTCTGGGAAGCAGGGCAATGCAGGGTACTTACCGGCACCCCTGAATGATGCACATAGAGAACAGCGGGAGGAACCCGCGTGGCTCATGAGCCAACTCTATGTACAGCTGCGGCCGGCCGGTGATGTCAGCACCAGATGCCGGCCGGCAAAGTTAAAAATGGCGGCTGCTGCAGGAGAGGGGGCAGATAGCCCAGAGAGAGAGCTCCTGCAAGCAACTCCTGAAGGGCAAGGTCTGCTGCAGCTAACATCGCTGGAGGAGCAAGCCTCATTGCTGCATCCGCCGCCGGAAGAGTGAGCAGGGCTGCTGCGGACACCGTCGGGGAAGCGAGCAGTACGGCTGCAAATGCTGCCTGAGGAACGAGCCACGCTGCAGCCACTGGAGGAGCGAGCCTTGGAAGAGGAACCAGAGGAGGCTGGTGAGCTGGAACCTGGGCTGTGGGAGAGAGAGGCACCCCATCGAGATCCCTCACCAGGCACCGCTGAAGTGAGTACTGACATGAAGGGGGAGGAGCGGAGGTGTCTACACGGAAGCCTCAAGACAAGGGTGGAGTGGTGGGCTGGTGGGGTGAAGGACGGCACGTCGGTGGACAAACACCTGAGACAACCCAGATGAGGGGTTGGGGTGAGACGGGGTCATCGAGGCCCCGGAAGGCTAGTGGAGCTGACCTGAACTCTGAGGCCAAGCAAAGGGAGATTCACGGGATGTGGTGAAGGTGCAGTGAGTCTTGGCAGCTGCAGGCGAAGTTCCCCGAGGAGGGGGAGTCTAGGGTGAGGGCACTTAGGATATGGGCATAGGGAAGCTAGGAGGCAGTTCCTGGGAGTAAGCGTCCCGTGGGGCAGGATTAGGAGGGAGACTGGGCTGGGGGCTCAGCCCACCCAACATCACGTCAGTGTGCAAGTTGGGTGGGCGTGATCTGTCGGAGGACGTCATCAAGGTGACCAGCAAGGTGGCGTGAGGCCGGGGTGTAGGGGTGGTGGAGCCCTGTGAACAGCTGCCGGGCTGGACCCGGGTATCGAGAAACCTGCCAGGCACCCCGCCCATTGCGGAACAACAAGACGTGGCAGGCGAGTGCAGGGTCTACTGCATGGGAGGATAGAACTACGTCGAGGTTACTGAGGGTCCAGAAGAGGCATAAGATCCGAAGAGAGGTCTGAGCCACCACCCAGTGGCTAGAGACGGTCCAGCGGCCATAACCTCTGATCTTTTTCATTTGGTAATATCTGTTTATAGCCTAACCCTTCACTTTGTAGGATTCAAATGGTGCTTGTACAGTGAGCTTTCAGAACCTTCTAGCAAAAGTGTCAGCAGCCTGTATCCGGCCCACAGAGCTGAGGTTTTGGCAATGGGCAGATTCATGTGTCCATGCTGCACTACAGCCAGGAAGCTGGGTCACCTGGAGAAATGATGGAAGAGGTGACTGGGTCCTAGTGTTGGCCCATCTCAGACCTGAGCTGTTAGAAAGTGGTGCTGATCACTGTTCTAGAAAGTTAGGTTCACTGAACCAGTTTTGGCTCTGCCCCGCTGACACTAAATGATATGGGCACAAGGTGTAATAAAGGGGGAACAATTCCAACCATCCTTCTTGTCACCAGTCAGTGCAGTGCAGGTACTCTTAGTTCTGTACATGTTTAACCTGGCTGTACATTTTTCCTAAATACCCTTCATATATTTTTTTTAAGCCTTAAGCATTCTTTTTATGTGATGAATACAGATGCTAGGGTTGGAAGGGACCTCAACAGATTACGACTGACCTTCTGCCTGGGCAGGAAAGAGTGTGAGGGTCAGGTAACCCCAGCCAGATGCCTATCCAGCCTTCTCTTAAAGACTCCCAGGGTAGGGGAGAGCACCACCTCCCTTGGAAGCCCATTCCAAATTTTGGCTACCCTCAATGTGAAGAAGTTCTAGAATTATGAATTTAGAACATGTTAGAATTTTTATGGCACCTTAGTTTAATGTGTGTGATGCACACAGTTGCATAGTTTGCACAGGGTTCAGCTGAGAGGGATTTAGTAGGGGCAGCTCTTGACCAGCACTTTTCTTGGTTCTGATGCTCACTTCTAGGTTTTTTTGTTTGTTTTGCTTTGTGGAACCCTGTGCTCTGGCTGGGTATGAGGTATGTTGAACTTTCACAGTTAAGTTATGTATAAAGACTGTCAGGCAAGCTTTTAGGCTGTCCTAGTACTGAATCTAGTACAGCAAAACTCTGAGTTCCATTGCTGGAATTCCATAAGGTCTGAATTGGCTAGTTTTGACTCCTAAAGTCTCTACCTCCACCTTCTAAGATCACTTAAGCCAGGAGGCTAAACAATCCTTGGACCTCCTTCTATCTTTGAGGTAACTGAACCTTTCTTTCCATGCTTTGAAACACAAAGAAATGAGAAGACTGGTCTTCAGCACTGAGAGCCATTTCCAAATTTAAAAATACAGTCTTCAGAAACATACCTAAAATCCAAGTTTTTCAGCACCAAAGACGCACTCGCACTCACACATTCTATAAAGGAGGCTGGTGGTCTGGTGTAAAACAACTCCAGTTTTTAGGAAAACTCAGTGACTCCTGCTTCATTCATGGCCTTTTTGTGCTGACGGAATAGTTTAAAACAGCCTTGGCAAAATATCACATTTTCTTACTAGTATCATTGGTACTTGGAGGAGAAGACGATTGGGAACAGCTATCTTGGATTCACCAAGGGCAAATCATGCCTGACCAACCTGATCACCTCCTATGATGAGATGACTGGCTCTTTGGATGTAGAGAGACCAGAGGACATGGTATATCTTGATTTTTAGCAAGACGAGGTTCTTTGGGTAAATCTGATATCTTTCATTAGACCAACTCTTATAATTGGACAAATTCTTCTTGGCAAGCTTTCGAGCACAAACTCAATTCTTCAGATGCTTCCTCAGCAGATGAGGGTGTTTGTGCCTGGAAGCTTGCTAAGAAGAATTTTTCCAGCTATTTGAGTTGGGTTAATGAAAGATATCAGATTTACCCAAAGGACTTTTGTCTGCCTATGTCCTTAGACTAATACAGCTACAATCTACACCCCTGAAACATGGATTGATTTTAACACAGCTTTTGATATGGTCTCCCTTAGCATTCTCACAGGCAAGCTAAGGAAGTATGGACTGGATGAATGGACTGTAAAGTGGTTAGAAAACTGGCTGGATCATCATGCTCAGAGGGTAGTAGTCAATGGCTCGATGTCTAGTTGGCAGCTGGTATCAAGTAGAGTGCCCCAGAGGTTGGTCCTGTGGCTTGTTTTGTTCAATCTCTGCATCAGTGTCCTGGAAGATGGCATAGAGTGCACCCTCAGCAAGTTTGCAGATAACAGCAAGCTGGTGGGAGTAGCGAATGTGCTTGGGGGTAGGGCTAGAGTTCAGAGACACCTTGACAAATTGGACCAAAAGAAATCTCATGAGGTTCAATAAGGACACGTGCAGAGTCCCGCACTTAGGATGGAGTAGTTCCATGCACCAGGACAGACTGGGGTCTGACTGGCTGGGCAGCAACTTTTGCAGAAAAGGACCCGGGGGGTTACAATGGACAATAAGCTGAATGAGCCAACACTGCGCCCTTGTTGCCAAGAAGGCTAACAGCATACTAGGCTGCATTGGGAGGAGTGTTGCCAGCAGATCGAGGGAAGTGATTATTCCCCTCTATTTGGTACTGGTGAGGCCACATCTGGAGTACTGTGTCCAGTTTTGGGACCTCCACTACAGAAAGGATCTGGACAAATTGGAGAGAGTTCAATGGAGAGCAGGGCACATGATTTATGAGAGAGGCTGAGGGAGCTGGGCTTTTTTAGTCTAGAGAACAAGACCGAGAGGGGATTTAATAGCAGCCTTTAACTACCTGAAAAGGGTGGTTTGAAAGAGGATGGAGCAGCTAGACTGTTCTCCATGTTGGCAGATGACGGAACAAAGAGAAACAGTCTCAAGTTGCAGCAAGGTAAGTTTAGGTGAGATATATTAGAAAGAACTTTCTCTCTAGGAGGGTAGTAAAACGCTATAGAAAGGATGTGGTTGTGGACTCTCCATCCTTGCAGGTTTTTAAGACCCAGTTAGACAAAGCCTTGGCTGGGATGATCTAGTTGGGGATGGTCCTGCTTTGAGCATGGAGTTGGACTAGATGACCTCCAGAGGTCCCTTCCAGCCCTAATTTTCTACGATTCTACATTAGTAATATTAAGCAATTACTTTCAAATTAAAAATGTTAGATAGTTTGTTATTTTGCTGATCTCAAACTCGTAAAGAAGGCAGCGATTAAAATATACTGTTTAGTAGAATGTGTGATTTTATTTCTTCTAGAATTCAGATCCAAGGTGGAACATTATGCACAATTCTTAAAGTACCTCAGTTTCTCCCATATAACACACACCGTTTCCCCCCCAAAACCAGCTGGTGGAAATTTGCATGTGCATTATATGTGAGAAATAGGGATCTCTACAGGTCCAGCAATTTGGTTGCAGGGGGAGAATGGCAGTGTTAATTGCCAGAGCTCTGGGAGCCATGGCAGCTAACACTGCTACTCCTACCACCAAATTTTCAGGCTGACATCGGCCAGCCAGTGGGATTGGTTTGGCCAGACCCAACATGCAGCTGTGGACCCAGTACACAGCCACAGACCCAGTTTGCCAGATTAGACAAGGTTGATTTGCAGGCCCCATCTGGCGCACAGCGCAGGCAGCAGGTTTGGCTGTCTAGCTGCTGCTTTTCCTTTCCACCCCCCGCCTCCCTTTCTACTGCCTTTTCAAAAACAGGGTGAAAGTTATATTCCAAGGTGGGCTATGTGAGCAAAAGTGAAGTTTTTACTTCTATAATATTCCACAGCTAGCCTCGTTTAATTCTGTTGTAATGAATATCACTTCATTGATTTATTTTCAGACTGACCAGGGCATCAAAAACCTTCCTGTCAAACAAGCAGAACAGCTGGCTTCCACTGATCCTGACTATGCACTGCGTGATCTTTACAATGCCATTGCCAAAGGAAACTATCCATCTTGGTCTTTCTACATTCAGGTTATGACATTTGAAGAAGCAGAAAAGTTCCCATTTAATCCTTTTGATGTAACCAAGGTAACCTTCATACTAATGTGTGTATAATACATGCAGTACAGAAAAACCCATGTTAAGGTTGGCAGTCCATATATTTGGAAGCTAGGAAATGTCATATTTGAAGGTGTTCCCTTTTATCACGTACCCACACTTGGCAATATAATTGGTACTCAGGGTCGTATAAGAAATGTGCAATAGAGCCAACAATAGAACGTTGCCGTCTCAATTCCAGTGCCTTAAACGCAAAAGAGTCTAACTTCTTTTCTGTTATCATTCTGTTGTGTGCACTGCATCAGACAGGTGTCTTGAAGAACAACTAATACGTGATCATATAGGGAAAAGCATATTATGCAGTGTGGCCAGAATAAAGTTGCATGGGTGATCTTAATTGTAGTATTTTGTAACTCTTGAATGCTGGGATTGCCACCTGAATGTGTTTTTTTTTTTTTTTTTTTTTTTTTTTTTTTATATGCAGTTTCCTAAATTTAAGAAAATGGAATAGTACTGGGAACTGAGGAGAGGTTAAGCCCAGGTTTTTCTAGTGTTCTGTATGCACTGCAGTCCAGAAATGAGCAGTTAATATTCTGGAACTAGATAGTTTTGCTACTGATAATACTGAAATCTATGCTACTGCACTATGGGTTGAAAAAAAACCCATTCAGGGCCATGGATAAATATCATAGAATAAGTCCTATGCTTCTGTGGCTGCATTAACTGTAACAAGGCCATCTATTTTAAACTAGGTTGGGTATGTCTATACAAGCTGGAGTTGTATCTTTTGTTTTTTCAGTGTAGACATACTTAGATGTGTAGCCCAAACTTCTACCACTAAAATTACAGGAGTAACAAATTTTGGGAAATGGGTATTGTACACTATGAGAGGGGCTGGCAACATGTGGTCCATGGGTCAGATCCAGTCGAGAGAGCTAAAGGGCTTTACTTGTGTCTGCGCCCATGCTGGGGCTAAACAGTGAGGAATGGCACTAGGGCTGGACAACTTTCAGCTGCACTTGTGCTGCTGCTGCTTCTCTCTGCTGCCTCCCCTAACCTTCCCAAGGCTGTGGTGTGGGCTCAACTTCCAGCTAGTCGAGAGCGACACCAGAGCTGCAGCTTGAGAGGGGGGCAAATGGCAGCAGCACAGATGCAGCTCTCTCACCAGCTGGAAGCTGTGCTTGTGCCCCAGTTGAGTATCAAGGGTTTGGGAGAACTGGTGGTGGCATGGGTGCAGCTCCCAGCTGCTTGGCCTCAGCATGGACATGGGAAAAGCTGCCAGTCACTGATACACCACCAGAACTACTCTGCTTAAGGTAGACCAGAAGTGGGTTGTTCTGACCCACAGCCTGAAAAGTTTGGCAGCCACTGCTGTAGGGTGATGTGATGCACACTATGCCAGTAGGTTATACAATTAATAGCTAAGTAACAGGAATATTTGAAGTTTTGAATCCTCCATTTTCATCCTGGTTTTGAAAGAACTGAGAACTGGTAGTTATAGACAACATAGTCTTGCACATAGATGGGAAGGTTCTCTTTGAGGGATTATGTCTGGATAAGGCTCAACTCAGCAATATTAGAAACCCAGAGTTAGAAATGGTATGGTACTTCAGTTACTCCATCGGTAAAATATCCTCAAACAGGTATGAAGTTCTTCACAACAATGATGACTATGAAGTGCAGAGAATTAAATTTCAGTAATTTGAGGAGCTGAGACTGCAACTCAGTGGGCACATCTATACTTGTGCTTTAGTGTGGAGTAGACTAATTTACTGCACAGTAAAGCATAACAGTCTACATGTGTGTGGCAATTGGGCCGGTGTGGACTAGTTTACAGCGCAGTCCAATAGTCCAGTCAGAAATGGGTATTATCTAGTGGCGGAGTAAATTACTGTGCTTAAACACATGTGTAGATGGTGATGTTGGGATTAGTTTACTCTGGCTCAAATTGCGCTGAAGTTTATTTAGTCACGTTAATTGCATGGGTAGATGCACCCAGTGTCCACTATGTTTCTAGCTCATCACAATTGTTCCATCTTGCACATGAGCTCTGTATGTACCATGTAGCAGCAGCATCAAGCTTCTGCAAGTGCTGCAGAGCACGTGAAAAGAACAACACACACGCATACATATTAATTTGTATTTTTATATGTGTATGTTTGTGTATTTTTTCCTTGAGCTGCATAACTTGAGTGCGGTTTCCTGGGAAACAGTAAAATGTACCTTTCTGATCCTAGGTTAAATCCCCTGCCAAACTTTGAAGTTCCTACTTCAATAGCCAGCAGTAGTAGAAGGTTTAGAAAAAAAAAACCTGTAGGGGGCAGTGAGGGGGAGGAGGGAGAAAGTCATCATTGGCAAGCTTTACCAATATTTTTCTAGCTTTGCTCACAGTATGATTGAACTCTTTTAATGAAGTTAAAAAGAGAGTCTATTCTTATACTTAATGGAAGACTCCAGACTAATTGTTAGTTTGAAGCTGCTGGAAAAAAAAAAAAGCACTTATAATGGGAAAGGTTGGGCTCCAGCACTACCAATAATACTGCATTCCAATTCAGTTCTTCATATGCCTTTGGCAGACAAGGTTCTTTGGGTAAATCTGATGTATTTAATTAGGCTAACTAAATAGCTGGGTAAATTGTTCTTTGCAGGCTTTTGGGCACAAACACCTTTGTTCAGGCATTAGAGGGATTCTCCCCAATGCCTGAAGAAGGGTGTTGGTGCCTGAAAGCTTGCACTGCCAGGATCACTGTCCTGAATCTATTCGACCAAATCGGATTTGGAAGATTCAGTGCTGATTCAGAGATTTGGCCGTAGACTATAATGGGGAATCACTGAAATACCTATAACTTTGTTATTTTTTGGCTGATTCGGATTAAAGTTGCAGGGATGGTAGCCCGTTCTGAGAGAATGAGGTGTGCCAAGTTTCAAGGAGATAGGTGCAGGGGGTTCACTGCCAGGGAAAACAAGGCTTTCTTTTTAAAAAGTGGGGGTGGGGGAGCAAAAATAAATATAAATTGAAAGAAATGGATTGGATAGGGATAAGTAGAGAGATTCTAGTTAGTAAGCTATATCCAATCCTTTCTAAGAACAGGAAGTAGCAGAAGACTGATTAGGTAGGAAGCCAAGCCAGTCCAGTACCTTTCAGATGCTGTTACTCAGGCAGAAACAGCTCACAAAAGGTACAGAAAGGCTGCAGACAGAGGCTTATATGCTGTTTCTACATCCCTCCCCTGGAGCGCTGTGGCTGGAAGGGGACTCGGGGAAGGTCACAGTCAGTGGCAAGCTACTGATGTCAGTCTTTTTCCCCCCTGCTCCCTCTCCCTCTTCTCAGTTTCTGTTCCCTGGAAGACTGCCTTCTGAATCTCCAAATCTTTTCCAAATCTATTTGGAGGCTCTGAATTGATTCAAAGGGTTTTTTTCCTTATCCTGATTTGATTCGGATTTGGTGATTCGGCCTCCAAATTGGGCCAAATCTCCAAATTGAATCGCGGACTGAAGCTTTGCACACCCCTAATAATCATGCTAAGGTAAATGAGTTACTGGAATATCCTGTGTTTACTTGTTTCTTAAGGTGTAACTTTTTTGTACTATTCATTCAGTACCAAAGTAAAATTGACTTCAGTTGTGTATGTATGACTTCATTGCAGAGCATACATAATTAATTGCATCTGATTGTACTTGTCTTGTTAGGTTGTGTACCCTAGTTACCTATAAGTGGTAATCATAATGTATATTTTATTTTTCTAGGTTTGGCCCCACAGTGACTATCCTCTTATCCCTGTGGGCAAGCTGGTGTTAAACAGGAATCCAGTCAATTATTTTGCAGAAGTTGAACAACTGGCCTTTGATCCAAGCAACATGCCACCTGGCATTGAGCCTAGCCCTGATAAAATGTTACAGGTAAACTTGTGTTTCACAGTACGCTGACACAGCTTTCTTCTTTATAGTAGATTTCATGTCATTCCATGTGTTGTTGTAATAAAATATTTTGATAGGTATTATGGCAACATTTACCTTCATGGAACAGTTCAGTAGGATTTGTGAATTCCATATCAGTTTTGGAATTCTTATTTCTTATGAGTCCTGCTAAATTAAACATTTTCTACTTAGATTTCTGTTCAGGCTCTCAACTCCCTCTTTTTTATGTTTATCTGGTTGTTCAATATGTAATTTATCTCAAGCATTTGGAAGTCAGCAACTTAATCATTAATGTCTCCAGTTACAACAAAAACTGGAGTGGTTATAGTGTACAAAAGCCCGATGTGAGCGGTGTCTTTCAGGTGCTGTAAAGTACACCTTTTAAAGTATTTCTTGATGTGAATTGAGAGACTCCAAATCTGTTAAGACTCTAAAGTCTAGTGTATGTGTAGTATGAAGTAACTACTTAAAATTCCCACAATAATATGTATGCATGCATTTATGCTTTTTCAAGTATTATTTTTTATAATTCATTTAATAATGGCTTTAAAATGCTCAAATTTGTCTTTGTACATTTTTCCCACTTGGTTTGTAAGTGTGAGGTTTTTCTCCTAAAACATAATTTTAGGAAGTTTTTACTTTGTCTGGA
Source organism: Crocodylus siamensis (assembly GCF_052110815.1). Taxonomy (NCBI): domain Eukaryota; kingdom Metazoa; phylum Chordata; order Crocodylia; family Crocodylidae; genus Crocodylus; species Crocodylus siamensis. Next base: position 210,130,813 of record NC_143396.1, read on the forward strand.
GACCACTGTTCACTACTCACTTAAGAGTGATTTATAAAACTCACACTTGTACATAAGAGTGTAATGAATTTAACTGATAAGCTTTGGTCAGCCAATACTAAATAGTTTATATCACTGAAAAGATTTTCCACTGGATACAGAGTAACTTCATGCTAGGCATTTTTAATTTCTTTTTTTTTCCCTGCTAGGAAGACCATTTGGGCCTTAATCTGTTATAGATTTGAATCCCAATGCAAATTTCTTTTTTTTTTTTTTTTTTTCCCCACACAGAAGTAAATTCTTTATTTTTCAAGTCTTTGTATGTGCCCATTTTCCCTTTTGGCATGCATAAACACCCAGGGCACTTGAACTGGAGACTTCTGCTCAGCAGTATGTATCTTCATTGTCCTCGTACTTCCAACCAAGGGCAGTAGTGTTCCAGCTCCATCTCAGTTCCTTCTTACTGCCTATTGCTCTGAATCAGAGCTCCCAGTTAGACATCCTAATCACTGTTTTTCTTTTTCCTAGTGCTTAAAAGCACCCCTTCCTGTACAAGTGGTTAGTTGTTAGTATAGTCATCATCGTAATTTTAAAATTTTAATTTGTTCTGGCTAGGAACTGTTTTTACCTCATTATGAAACAGGCAGTTTAAGAACTGCCTACAATATTAGGTAATCATGCTTATCAGCCTTATTTGCATTAGTGAAGGGCATGATGAACAAATATGCTGTTTGCTGGTCTTTTTCTAATAGGATCAGAAGTCTAAAGAGTGCTGCCTGATTTTGTGCCTTGTGGAGAGGCCTATTGATCCATCCTTTGATCCAGGCTATCCCAGGATGGATTACATTAACCAATCTGCTGTAAAAACATTTCCAGAGCTATTCCTACTCCATGTGCTCCATTGCTGAAGATTTTGACTTCTGAAAAACCTGTAATGCCTTCAGGTTCAAAGGCTCCATTCTCTGGTCTCTCATCAAAGGTCCTTAAAATTGCCAGCTCTTTAGAGCTTAAAGTTGGAACTACCATGTTCTAAAGTCAGAAGCCATTTCTGTGGAGTTTCAAATGCTAGAACTAATTGATGGAAAAAAGTTCTTAGCAAGCTTTCGTGCTCAGTCACCCTTCTTCAGGCATAGGGAGTCTCTGCTGGTCTGAGTCTCAGATGAGCTCCCTATGAGTCTCAGGCCAACAGAGACTCCCTATGCCTGAAGAAGGACGACTGTGCCTGAAAGCTTACTAAGAACTTTTTTCCAGCTACTCATTGGTCTTATAACATATCACATCTACTCAAAGAACCTTGCCTGCCTATGTCTTTAGATCAATACGACTACAACCAAAAACCCCATAACTGATTTGATGTTTTCTAAATATTACTGATAAATTATCCCAGGCCTTATCACCCCCAACCTTTCCAGCCTTGTTTAGTATCCCACGGGAGCATCTACACATACAATTAGTGCACCTCAATAAACTGATGCAGTTTACTCTGGAGTCGGCTACTCCCAGGCACAGCGCCTTCACTGCAGCAGTTTGACCTAGGACAGAGCAGCCCTGGGCTGGCAGCAGGTTCGAGAGGTCAGCTCTGGGCTTTGGGTGGCAGAGGGACTGGCTGGGACATGAGTGCCCAAAATGTGTAGCTATGTAGCTGACCGCCCCGCCCCAGCCTGCTGCTGGTCTGGGCTCAAACTGCTGCAGTTCAGTCACCATCCACACGTGCTTTCTTCACAGTAAGTGAATCCGCCATAAGATAGCACTGTCCCGGATAGTAATATCTTACAGCAGAGTTAATTTAATGCCCCCTAATGCTGACACATGTAGACAGTGATGCTTTACTCTGGAGTTTAATTAGTCAACTCCACAGTAAAGTACACATGTAGATGCACCCCATAAGATTGCACAGCCTTGAGAGGTACAATTTCTTCTAGGTGTGAGAGCAGTAGGAGAGGTTCCTTTAACAGAACTGGGGTTAGGTTTCTGTTCCTGAGACAGCCTCAGACCCCAAAAGAAAGGGGGTCCAAAGCCTATCTTGGACTGAAAAAGCTGAACACCTGTACCAGAAAACTAAAATTCAGGATGATGTCCATGTCAACAGTATTCCTTACATAAATGCCAGTGACTGATATGCTGCAAAATGCCTTTTTTATGTTGTTATCCACCCAAGCCCTGGAAAATATTTTAAATTTTGTGGTCGGGGGAAAATTTACCAACACTTTTATTTCTCATGTGGCCTCATCAGTCCCTCAAACACACAAAGTGTATGATGTGAGCCACACCCCGGACAACTTGGGATCCAGGTGTTTCCACAGTTGGATGATTTTAAGGTCAGTTCTGCCAACAAGTAATGGACAGCATCCATTGGATCCAGTCAGCTGTGACTTCACTTTCCTCAGAATATATTTCAGTTCATCCTAAACCTATATTGCAATCTTCAGGCTCATCCAAAAAGTCAGATCTTCCCTGACATTTTGTAGGAGACATGGTATGCAGTTTAAAGGTCCCTCTTCATGCCAGCCTTCATATGCAGTGTAATGCAAAATAGATTCAAGTTGTATATATGAGCTATACACTGATATGCTTCTCAACTCTTATCACTGTCCATCAGTTTTCATCAAAGATACCAGTTCACATGTCTGCCTTAGATTATGGTATATAAATACTAGTGCAGGAAAGAATCAGCTTCTGGATATTTATTCAGAGAGCTAAGAGCTATTCTTTTATACCTGCAGTCCAAAGGTCTTAAAGCTCAAGTGGTGTTAGATAACATGACGCTAATGTTTTACCACAACAGAAACAGCAAAATCCAACCCCTTATACTTAGGAGCAGTAGACCTCTGGAACATTTGCATCTGGAATAACATCACTCTTAATGGATCACATTCTCCTAAAACAAAGATTTTCTGAGCAGGAAGTTTGTCCACATCCTCGAATTCTCCCTGAAAGGATGAAACGTAGTCCAAATGATGGTCAGCAGATGAGGCACTCTCACACAGAAACTATTTTTTCGCAAGGAGAACAGTTTCTGCTTCTGTTCCAATAGTGGTCAAAACTAAGTGCTTCAACTTGTGTGTGATTCTGTACTTCTGCATGTGACCTTTCAAACTCATTGATTCCTAGGATTGTCAGAAAAATAAAACAACATAAGGATAAAGTGACTTTGATAGCAGCTACATGGCCAAAGCTGCAGTTTTTGGGCTGAAGGCTTTTTTGGACCTTTAAACCGAGTTCAATTTCCTGTAACCTTTCCATTATTCCTGGACATAGTAACCTCTCAATCTCAGTCAGACTCTGTCCCGATCCCTATCTCCAGTGCATTGCATAGCTCAGAGGTGTCAAACCCTGCAGGCCAGATGAATGGCCCAGGACTGATCCACAGGCCTCATGAACAGTACGGAGCTGGAGTCTCTCCCCAAACCCTGCCCCACTGGCATCCTGGATCTAGTTCCCATGGTGCTTGCTCTGGCCTATTTGGGACTGTGCCACACATGGCGCTGGGTTAGGACATGAGCGTCATGCAGTTCCCTAGTCCAGCTGGTCTAGGGTGGATGCCACATGTAGCGTGGGTCCCAGACTGGCTACAGCCTGTGCTGCTTCCAGTATGCAGGGGAGCTACAGAGCATCCCCTCCCCATGCACCCCTGCATGCTATATCCAGTGCCTGCTCCAGCTGGTCTGGGACCTGTGCTGCATGTGGTGTCTGCCCTGAACCAGCTGTGGCTTGCATCCTGGACTGACTGGGTACTAGATCTGGCATTTGGGTGGGCCCTGCACTGGAGGCCATATGATGTGTATCTTGATAGTCAGGGTACAGACTGTGGGCTGTATCTTTGACACCCGTGGCATAGATAGTGATAGGGCACTGCTCAACATCTGCTCATAGATAGAGCAGACAGCTTAAACATTTAGCATAGATCAGGTGAATCTATTTAAGTCCCCTTTGCCCTTTTTAAAAATAGTATCATTGTTTTGTCTTACAGTACCTTGTTTCATTGAAGGGTAAATTATTGCAGGTAGGCTTCTCTTCAGCCTAGGAGCATACAGATGAAACATTTATAACAGTCACTTATCTGAAGTCACTTAAAAATATAGCAACTGCACATCGTGTAAATATGAAAACAAAAATAGGTAGAATGGTATTTGTACTTTAACAACAGAATTTCAAAAATAATCCTTGAAAATGTTAGCTATTTATATCTCTATGAGCGTTTAAAGACTATAAGTGATTATCTCCATGTTGGAAAAAATACATTTCTTAAAATAACTGCATTAAACATACCTTTTACTGATTGCTTTGAAAGGTAGCTATTTTCTAGGGAAAAAAACATAATACTTAATATATTAAATGTCAATGTATTTTTAGGGTCGTCTTTTCTCATATCCTGATACTCACCGCCACCGTCTAGGACCCAACTACCTACAAATACCTGTGAATTGTCCCTTCAGAGTTCGTGTCTCTAACTATCAGAGAGATGGACCCATGTGCTTATCTGATAACCAAGGTATCTCTGAAAGTGCTTCTGGACATAATGCTTAGCCCAGTGTTTTCAATCTTGTTAGACTTGAGGCACCCCTCAGAAAATGCTAACACATAGCTTCACTCGTTTTTTGACTGAAGAAAAATAATTGAGCAATTCTTCTGTTGCAAAGAACTCAAAGACCACAACAGGTCACAATGCTCTTGACCCTCTGGGTTCCTATTTCAAACCTCTGGGTCTATCTCCTGAATCATGTAGGTGTTTGCACATCTAACAATGCTAATCTGGTGTGGTATCCTACAGTACGCTTTTAACAAGATCTCCTGGCACACTGGTTGAGAATTACTGGCTAAAAATAATGCATATACAAGGCTCTCTTTTCTAGTCTTGCAAGTATAGTCAGCTAATTTTCAACAAAATAGTTGGCAAGCATTTTCTAAGCATGCATACAATAATGTATTTTGTCCAGTATCTTTTTAATATATGACTCAAAATATTTAACTTGATGTATCCTTGTTTCCTTAGTAACAGCCTTAACTTTTTTATGAGTAACAGAGGGATACAACAGCCTCTTCTCGAGAAGAATTTAACTATGTTTTCAGTCATGGATCCATAATAGTCTATCAATATTAAGAGAATTTATTTGTGTTCTGTTAATATAAGATGAAAGTTTGCTTCACTGGATGGGACAGATCTCAATATTTATCCAAAACCGATTTATTAAAATGCTACTGGCAATTATTACAAACTTTCCAACACCCTTACTGAATTTTAAGAGAAACTTATAGTAATTTTTCTATGCATGATATTTAGAAATTTTAATATTTAACATACTTTAGTTTATTGAATTACATGAAATGTTCAAGTTAAAGGAAATTCCAAGGAAGTCCTGGTCCTTAGAGTGTTATGTAGTGAAATATTGCCAACTGCTTTACAAAAAGTGAGGGAAAATATAAGAATTCTAAGTAGATATGAGATTATAGAAGTCTATTTGAAACATTCCTGCAGGTTTACTTTGTAATTTCTCTGAGTTCTAACCTAATCTGAAAGGTGTAATATTTTGGACTTTGCTTTTAAAGGTGGTGCCCCCAATTATTATCCAAATAGTTTTACTGGCCCTGAAGATCAGCCCAACTTGAAGGAGAGCCATACGCATATATCAGGAGATGTACAGCGCTTCAATAGTGCAGATGAGGACAATGTTAGTCAGGTATGTTTCGTAAAAAGGGCTGGTTTACATTGCCTGTTTTGGAACATGACTGAGTTTATAAAGTGCTTATAGAAACTGAATATGGGTTTTTCCTTGAAACATCATCTTGTCTAAAATAAAGGCCATTTTTGATGAGGGCTCAAAATGTCTTTTTACTGTTCTTTTTTGTGGACGATTTTAATCTTAACTGCATAGTGAAAGCTGTGATTTACTAGGGGTGCACTGATAAAAAATTTTTTTGACTGATATGGACAGCCAATTATTAACTGGCCATATCAGCCAATACCAATCTGATAGCTGATTTACAGGAATGCAGCTGGACAGCTTGGAGAGCAGCATCCTGCCAGTAAGTCTGTGGGGGTGACAAGGGGGGCGTAGATTGATGCCCTCCATGGTGAGGAAGGGAACGGGACATGGGCTGTGGCGGGTGCTGCCCATTCAGGGTGGTGAATTAGACCCCGGGGTCAGGAGCAGGGTGGAGCCGTGAGCGGCTCATCCAGGGGGCACATGCGGGCAGGGGGCAACTCCCTGCTTCTGTGTGCACCCCAGGGGAGGCACGGGAATAATGCACCCCCCACTGGATTTGTGCATGGGGTAAGGGTGGGGTGCCCAGTGTGGGCTCATGCTGAGGGCTGCACCAGACTTCCCAGCAGGGGGCCTGGGACAGGGCTGGGCTTGGAGTGGGTAGGAACAGGCTAGACTCAGTTGTGGTGGGTGGGCAGTGGCAGCAGTGCTGGGAGGATGGCTACGGGGGAGCTATGGGGCATTATGGGGTGGCTATAGCCCTCAACCCCCACCCACACCCCTGCTGCCCAACTCAAGGATGCATAGCCAGTGTGGGGCTCCCAAGGGAAAGACAGTAGAGCGGAGGGCCCCAAGCAAGGGCAGCACTGTGGGGGATTTAGAGAGCTATAACCACCCCAAAATTCCCTCTAGCCTCCCCATAGCCACCCCTTCCAGTGCTGCCACCACTGCCTGCCCCACGCAGGTGAGCCTGCTCTGAGCTGAGCCCTGGCTCAGCCCCCCTGCTGGGAAGAGGCTGGTGCAGCCCCTGGCCCAGAGCCCACAGTGGGCAGCCTGCCCTCACCCTGTGCAGAAATCCAAGGGGGCACATGCCCCCTCATGCTTCCCCCAGAGGTGTGCGCAGTGGCAGGGAGCTGCCCTCCTTCCCCACTCCCCTGTGCCCCCTGGACAAGCCACCCATGGCTCCATTCTACTCCCAGCCCCAGAGTCCCATTCATTGCCCTGGCTGGGCAATACCTGTCTCAGCCCCACCCCCACCCCCTCAATCTGCCCTCCTCTCCCCCCCAGCCCCCAGACTTAATGGCAGGATGCTACTCTCCAAGCTGCCTGGCTGCATTCCTGACCACATGCATGCATACAGTTGTGTATGCATGTGGCATTTATCAGGGACATTAGTTGACTATACCAGCCAAAAACCAATAGCCAATAATATTAATTTTTCTTTTACTGGTACCAGTCCAATATGCAACCGATATAATCGGTGCACATCTAGTCTTGTTGCATTACTAAATGCACACAGTTTTACTTTTAAACATATTTTACCACGTCCTCACTTTCCTCCAGCCATTTGAATAACATATATCTCCTTACTTATTGCTGCATTTTACTTAGTATAATGTTATTTCACTGGAACTTTTAAGAAAGTTTTTGTTGCGCTTAGGAATAGAGATGATAAATTTTTAGGTCCAAACTCTGACCACTGATATACAGATCTGGAATAAAGCTCAATTTAATTAGTGATTGCTTCCTTGAGCACTGATTGGGTAAGCAGACAAACTGCATTGAACATTAGAAATGCTAAATTGATTATCTTAGATTAGAAATGAATAGTATTGTCAATTGGTCTTACTCAGGCCAGGTTATTTGTTGTTTTTTAGAAGAAGTACTAGCTTGAGAAGACAAATAGACTAGCATTCAGATTTATGTTTTGATTGTGAAAGAATCAAATGTTAATATTAGAAATTGTAGAAGTTAGATATCAATGCTTACAAAAAGTATATAGAATTCCACATTTTAACTTTTTTGACAGATGGCCCAGAAGAATAATGTTCTTGGTGTTAGGATAGGCAGGGGTGGTCACCCCTAGTCTGCATGCCAGATCTAGCCTCACAGCATTGTCATCTGGCCCACAGGGCAGTAGGGTGGTACCACTCCCCCCTGCTACCAAATTTCTGGACCAGTGGGGCCAGAGAGCTTGGCCCTGTGTGGTAGATTAGGTGTGCAAGGTGGCACAGGGCCCCTGGACCCAATCTGAGTTTTTGGGGTTTTGTATCCTAGTATGAAGAAGTAGTGCAGGGCCTCATCCCAGCACACTGTCTGATTTTAGCATGCATCTGGTCCCAGGCCACTCATTTGGCTCACAGGGCCAAAAGATTTGAGCGCCACTGTGCTAGGAAGAAGCATGGCTGCATCTTTAAAGTTGATGGCAAGGACCTGATTTTGACCAGTAGCAGATCATTCTTGTGCTTTATCCCTTGTCACATATAAAAGCTTTAGGAGTTTTGTACTGTGGGAGGAAGTGGTTGGTTGTGCTGAAAGAATGACTAATCAGTATTTTCTGCTATCTATAGCAAGACTGAGCTCTAGCAATTTAACAGCATTTGCTGGAGAGCTGTTTATACATTAGATTAAATACTGGCATTTCCTTGCTTATAAGCTTCTGTCTTTCTTCATAAGGTGCGAGTGTTCTTTACCAAAGTGCTGAAAGAAGATGAACGCCAAAGGCTCTGTGAGAACATTGCTGGTCTTCTTAAAGGTGCTCAGCTTTTCATTCAGAAGAAAGCTGTAAGTAGATATAATGGTGTTAGCCTGAATGTTATAGTAATGATCAATGTAGAAATAAAAAGAAGAACAGAAAGTTGTTTGTTTGCTTTTTGAATCCAGTTGAATAAGTGGATGTTTTTTTCTGTATTGTACAAAACATAGTAAAAACTTCTTAGTTACGTTATAGAAAACTTCCAGCTTTGTGAGCTGGCAGTTTTAACAGACTGTACTCCAGCAGCAAAGCAGCTTGTGCTTCCTGAATTGTGGAGAGGGTTAATAGAATTTTGAAGATGTCAAAATAAAGTGTTAAACTGCATCCCTACTTTGCCTTAGGTGTTTCAGTTATGGGTAACTAACAGTTGAAACATTTTTTCCCCTAGTGTACATAAAGCAGAGGAGATAAAAGGCTCCAACTCACCCTTTCTCAGTGGGAGACACTTGCTTAATTTGTGTGGTGACCCTATGTGATCTAATTGCAGATAGAAAATTCCTCAAATTTTTTTCCTGCTATTTGGTCAGTGGCTTACCTTTCTTATTACATATGGGATGTTGATTGCAGCCTGTAGAGTTTGAGAAAAGAACAAAGACTATCTGAAAATGAGAAATGAATTTAAGTCTATTCCTGACTTAATTTGCCTTCCTCTTTTAGGTGAAGAACTTCACTGATGTTCATCCTGATTATGGTGCCCGTGTTCAAGCTCTCCTGGATAAGTACAATGCTGAAGCTGGGAATCCGGTATGTTAAAGATTCAGGAAGCAGGAATTCTTGTGGATGATACCTTTTTTATAGGACCAGCTACATGGGTGGCATAGACATAGGCGAGCTTTTGGATATCACAATACCCTTCCTCAGGGAGAGATGCAGACATAGCAGAGCTAAATAGCAGATGAAACAAAAACATGTACAAAACTCTTTAAATAAAAACAATATAAGAGAGATTACAAGGTAGCTAGCAGCAGAAGAGATGCAGTGAGAACCTGATGATGAAAGAGCAAGATTGTTCAGGAGGGTTATTAAGTCATCATCTCTATTAACTCACTGGTACTTGATGTTCAGTTTGAGTACCAGAACTGTGAGGTCAAACAGGAAGTAATTCTTCTCCTCCCATCCTCCCCACCCCCTACGAAAAATATTTTCCTACTGGTGTTCTAGTGTCTCTGTCCTTTATTTTATTTTTTTTGGTAGTGATTGTTATTTTAGTATAGTGGGGATATTTTCAGGGCTTTTTCTTTTTGTTTCTTCCTAGTTTCATCCACATAGTTGTCATGAGGGCATTTGGTGCACTGGGGTAAGGTTATACTACATTCTGGGATAGATAGGTGTATGGTCCAGGGATTTTGATGGTAAATTAAACTGATAGGATTTGTCTTAAATAATTTCTTTTATAACTTAATTTCACACTTTTTTTAAAGGATGTGATTAGAACATACACACAAGATACATCTCGCATTTCTGCAAAGGAAAAAGCTAACCTGTGAACTGTGCTATTGGAAATCAATCCGTCCAGAGACATGTGTCCATCCAACTGGAGAGTAAGCTGTTGAAGACATGAACGAATGTTGGCACAAAATAAAATTGTTTTTGAGACTTTAAGTAACCATTTTGTCTATACTTACTTATTGAAATAGAAATTAATGGAACCTGATAACCTTCGTGCCTTCTAATACTTCTCTAGACTGTTAATGAATGTTGGTAGGCAACCTTTCTAATTTGAGGCTTTTCTTTTCCTAGAAAGTGAACTCAGCATTTAATCACAAATCTGTTTCAACTGCTTTTGAGTGCAAGGCCCCTAACCTTTTTTTTTTCTAGCTAAATTACTGAAAAGAATGTATAATAAAACAACTGATTATTAATATAGTGAAGCTGATTGTTCTTGCTAACGGAATGAGATCATTCAGTACTTCAAAAATAAATAAAAACAGTGTATGTATTTGTTCATTGCAGCCAGTTCACTTGAAAGCAGAAAGTAAATTCCAAAATTATAAAGGAAGTTAGTAACAACAAACACACAATAATTGCGTTGCTTCAAACATTATAGCTCAAGTCTTGTCTTGCAATGAACTATAATTGAAGGCAATTAGAATGACTCCATCTGGATATGAATTCTATGAATATAGACAATATTAATATTAGCAAAGCTGAAAGACGCATGTTCTTTTGCTTATTAATGTTACATTGATATATTTCATGCAAGAATTTTTGCTTTTAATCATATTTACAATTTCAAATAAAATTACTTACATTTACCAAATATGATTTTGTTCTGCTTTTATGCCACAGAATCATAGAATCATAAAAAAATAGGGCTAGAGGAGAACTTAGATGGTTATCTAGTCTAACTGTCTACTTGGGGATGATCCTGCCTTGAATAAACCACCCTAGTCAAGTGTCCATTTAACCCACTATTGGTGGGTGCAGACTCCCAGCTGTAATCTGGAATGATTTTTGTAAAGTATTCTGAGGTACTTTACCTCGATTGGACAAAACGGAAGTTTACTGCTGGCTCCATGGGAGATGGGAATCTAGCTGTCAGCTGGGAGCCTGCAGCCCAGTTCTCGTAGCAATGGCCAGGCCTCCACAGCCTGTTTCCTCTCCACATCCCCCAGCTCCATGCTTGCAAAGCTGGGCGGGGAACAAGCCCCTACCAGCAGGGAGCTCCCAGTACTGGCTCCATGATTGTGGGGCTCAGGCAGGGAGATAAGGGTATCCCAGTCCCCCACTCCCTGATCATAATGGTGGAGTGGGGGCTGAGAGATAAGGATCTCCCAGCTCCCACTCCCCAGTCATGAGCTGGGGGCTTGTCTCCTTGCCCTGGCAGCAGGGAGCTCCATAAGTCTCCTCCTGGACTCCTGCAGCAGAGCTTGCCCCGGCAGCAAGCAGCTCCTGAGGGCAGGGAGCTATTCTCCCACCCTCCTGGTAGATGGCTGACTGGGAACAGAATTTGCTGAGGACTGTGGCACTGTTACTAATCCTGAGGAAATTTGCATTTGCTTCCTTTTCCCTTGCTTACTATGCCTTGATATAATTGGTTGATTGGTAAAAGGGAGGCACCCTTGTGTCGCAGTGAGCCCTTGTCTGCACTCAGTCTGTGGGTTCCTTCTGAACCCTGCTGTCTTCTCCTTTGGCACCAATATGACCCCCCTGGCTTGGTCCTGCCCCCGGGCACTAATCACCTTAAGGGCTAACTTTGTGGCCTCCAACCTCCTTTACAGCCATGCCCATGCCTTACAGGTAGTACCAATTAATTATTTCCCCCTAGTAAAGTAACTGTAGCCCCAGGCTCCCTGTTATACTACAGTATTGCCAACCCCACCCTGTCAAAAATCATGAGACAAACTTACAAATCATGAGATCTGAATGTAAATCGTGAGATGCTATTTTTGAAGTGTGTGTGTGTGTGTGTGTGGGGGGGAGCTATTTGTGAAGGTGTCGGGGCTGTGGGGGGGTGTTGAAGCCCAGAAGGGAAGGACCTGGACACTGGCAGGATGTGGGGTACTGTGGGTCAGGAGTGAGGGGCAGCAGCAGGGATGTGGAGGCTGTGGCTTGAGAGTGAGAGGCAGGCAGACAGGCGCAGAGGCAGGTAGAGAGGCAGATGGGTTGGGTTGCAGGTTGTGCAGCAGAGCGGCAGGAAGCTCATCCAGAAGCACGGGGGAGGGGTAGATGGCTCCTTGCCCCTGAGCACACCCTGGGGGGGAGGCATGGAAGGCATGTGCCCCCTGGATTTGTGTGGGGCAGAGGCAGGCTGCCCACTCTGTGCCCAGCTGCCTTTGCCCTAGGAGCCATGTGACCTCTGCCCATGCACAAATCTGGGGGGGGCAAGTTCCCCCCCATGCCTCCTCTGGGGGTGCAGTGCATGCAGCTGCAGGGAGCCGCGCCCCTTCCCCTGTGTCTCTGGATGAGCCTCCTGTGGCTCTGTGCCAAGCCCTGCCCTTGCCCCAGGCCCCATTCACCACCGCCCCTGCCCTACTCCTTCCCTCACCATGGGAGCCTCGATCTGCCCCACCCTCATCCCTACCCCTTCCTCCTCTCCCCACCCCTTCCCTTCCACAGACTTACCAGTTGGGTGCTCTTTACATGCACCAGAAGGAAAAAACCCGAGATCTGAAGGTTTTATCCTGAGGTTGCAAGTCAGAGTTAATTTGACTTGGAAATTGTGAGTCTCCTAATTGTGCTCAGACTGTTGGAAGTCCAGTTCAACAAGTTCCAATGGCCAATATCATAGTATGCAGTAATGCCAACTCTCACAATACAAAGTTCTGGGATAAAGCTGATAATAAAGCAATGTTAACCTAAGTGCTTTCCCACTGAAAATAGAACTGCTCTAGAGAGTGGGCTGGCTTCTCTCCAGGAAAACTGATTTATTGTGCGGGGGGCGGGGGGTGTTACCTGATTGGGGTGTCTGGCAGGGTGGATAAAAATTTATTTTCTTTTTTAATCCAAAAAAAATCCAATTTTTTTTTTTTAAATTTTTAAAATTTTAAGTTCCAATTAAGTTTTACTTTTTAAGAATAAACCATTTAAAAATGAAATTGGAATGTAATACAGTATAGACTAAGGTATACATTTAGTATAGCATAGACTAAGGTATACATTAAAATAATACGTTGAGTTAATGAACCTTTACTAAAAAGGCTGATTTTCTTCTATGTAAGAATAAGGATGGAAACGTCTAACTTTTGAGGTAGTCAAGCTTTAAAAATGCAGCATGATATTTCATGTGTTAGGGGCTTGACCCTGCCAGGGGTACAGTATTTATACTACTGTATGCAAAGGATCAGCAAGAAGATGAGAAGAAGCTTAGAAGATAAGAAAGCAAAGCTGAAACAATGTTACAGATACAGTGCTCATTTTGCAAATTTCAGCGTTTTTCTTTATTGCTGGAGTACTTAAATCTTTGGCTAAAGGATGCATCATATATTTCTATCACAGCCAGTTTGCTACAGCTTCAGTGAAGAGAGCTGTGGGATCCAAGCTAATTCTCCTGCAAGGTGTCTGATGGAATTCAGCAGTTGACTGCTTTGAGCTATTTGCTAAGAGCTGACCTATTCCGACAACCATCTGTGAAGAAAATCATGACAAAATTGATGGAAGTATTACAGCTAGAGTAGTCAATATTGGACTAAAGAGAAATGTAGAAGATATTAGTGGCGTGCAAAATGGGCCATATTTGATTCGGATTTGGATTTGGCCCGAATTGGGGGATAGCGATTTGATTCGTTGATTCAGATCACAGTCCTTATTCAATTCAGTCAAATCCAAATCTGAAGATTCGATGCTTACTTGGAGAATCAGTGATTTGGCCATAGACACAACTTTGAATGTTTTTTCTATGTACCTTGAGGTACCAGGTGGCTCACAAATGCTGCGATGGTTGGGCAGATGGAGTGGTCCTGCAGGAGCGTGGGGGGCCCCCGCATGTGCTCAGTGGCAGACCCAGAAGTGGACCGGAAGTGCTCCCAGTCCGCTTCCAGGTCCGCTGCCAAGAGCATGGGGGGCCCCCACCCTGCATCGCCCCGGCCCGGTGATCGGCTGCAGGTGGACCCTGAGTACCCCCCCCCCCGCACAACCCAAGAGGCACCAGTTGCTGAGCTGGGGGACGGTCCCCATGTGCTCTGTGGTGGACCCAGAAGCAGACTGGAAGTGCTTCTCGTCCACTTCTGGGTCCACCACCGAGCACGCTGGGGACCACCCCCCCATGCTCCTGTGGGATGCTCCATCTGCCCCGGCATCTCAGCGTTCATGAGCTGCCTGGTACCCTGAGGTCTGTAGAAAAAACATTTAAAGCTGTGCCCATGTCTGAATCATTGAATCTCTCCAAATCGAATCAGAGGGTTCCGATTCAGTTGCAGGGGTGGGCAAAATGTGGCCCGCCAGGTCATTCTATCCAGCCCACAGGACCCCTAAAAATTTAGAAAATTAATATTTATCTGCCCTGGGATGCCTGTCATATGGCCCTCGATAGCTTGCCAAAACTCAGTAAGCAGCCCTCCGCCCAAAATAATTGCTCACCCCTGGATTAAGGGGTCTCCTGATTTGATTCAGATTCTGCCAGATCAAATCAGTGACTGAAGCTTCGCACAGCCCTAGAAGATGTGCTGAGTATGCTAAAACCTATTTCCATAGCCTTGGACAAACTACAGAAATAGTGCTGCTCTGTTGTGGATGCTGTTGCAATACGGAAAGAACTTCAAGAAACATTAAAGCAAGAAATGCCTGACAACAAAGTTAAATTGCATTCAGTAAAGAAGCAGATGGATCAAACACCAATTTCACCTATTCACCTAGCCAATATGCTTGAAGTACCAGGGTGGATGTCTAAATGCCAAAGCAGAAAACACTGCTATCAACTAATCACCCATCAATCATGCCAACCATAATAAATTTCAGAGCTGGAGGTTAACCATTCATGTAGTGCACATTTGCTGAGGATGTTTTAAAGAAAGTTGTACCCCTGAGTTGGAGGAAGTAACTAGGGAAGGGCCTGGAAACAGTTTGATGAACTGCTAAACCAGTTTTTACCATCAGTAGCCTCTTCTGCAGGTGCAGTAAGAGTACTTTCTTCATTTAGATCAGTTTATTCAAAGCTGAGAAATTGATTGGGAGTTAAAAAAGCAGGAAAACTTGTTTTTTACTTTTCCAGTCTATGAATAAAATGAGGATGACATTCATGAGTTCTAAAGCTAGAAAGAAAGGAAGTAAAATTTCAAAACAACATATTTTCAGGCAAACAGCCTGAAAATTTCAAAAAAAACCAAAAAACTATGGTCTCATTTTAAGGAGAATTAGGCAAGTAGTAACTTAAGCTCAAATAATGTTCACCTAGGCATTTTAGGAAATTGTCCCCAGGGTGATCTGAAATAACTTATTTAATTTGCTAATCACCTTTCAGACTTCTAATACGATAGTGGTTAGTACCAGTGTCTAATAAATTAGATAGTTGCAAATGTCCACTTTGATTTTTAAAAAGTTTCTGTATGCAAAATATTTCAATAAATTTAAAGTGAGTGTTTTCTGTGTTTAATTACATTCAAGTTGCTATCTTAATAAAGCTTGATTACAAATATGAGCAAAAGGTTATGTGAATAAGATACATATTTCATCTTTTTATAGCATACTAAAATCTAGGGTTTCTAACAATCCAAATATATTAAGCTGTAGATACTATATAACTTACATATTCTATTACAAGCTTATGATATCTATAATATGCTATTAATTCTATAATATATAAATATTGTATCTATTGACACTATTTTATACTATAGTACTTATTAATCATATTAATTAGCTTATGTGATATATAACTAAATAATATACTAGATGTTATGTCTAATATAAAATAATTCAGCTTTGTACCTATGTACCATATCTCCTGTACAAATTGTATTTCATTGTAAATCAACATATTCTAATTGTTATATCAATGAATGAAAAATATACACTTGGAAAGTTAATAAAAATCAATTATTTAAATTGGGTTTTTAGCTTGCTGGTTTAAATCAGTTTGGTTGTTTGGTTTAAATCAATCCGCCCTGGTGTTTGGTAGCTTCTTGTGGATGATTAAATCAAGCACATAACACAGGAGACTGGAAAACGTCAAAGCAAACCAAAATCAATCGTACAGGACTTTCTCTACTGTGGGTTTGGTCATTTTTCCCAGACCAAACCTGATGTGGTGAGGGGAGCCTGCCTACCTGAACTCAGACGGGTGAACTAGTGTGAAGTGTTGTAGTGTTCTGGGCATTTTGTTTTCCCAATGAATTGTACTGTCTGTTTTCTCTTAAGTAAAGAATAATTGCATTAGATGCCTTTTGCCAAGCCTATTTCTATTTGGTTTTTGTTAGCATGCATCCCTAAAGGGTGTAAACTAGAAGACTCATGCCTGGGGAAGGCTTGGGGAAATGTCACTGAACTCGGGTAGTAGACTTAAATTGCAGGCTTAAGAGCCTCAAATTTTGCCAAGTCCCAGCACGTGCAGGGCCTAAGGGATTTGGGATTTGGAGTCTCTCAGAAGTCTGGTTAGTGTCCAGTAGCGCAGGTTTGAGCAGATCTGTCATTAAAACTGCCTATATTTGAATTTTCTTTTTTTTCCATGTGCAAACTGAAAAAATGCAAAATTTAATTTTAGATGAACCATAATTAAAACAGTAATATTTTCGCAGAAAAATAAAACAAAAGAAAAAATATAAATTTAATTTTGGATTGAGAAACATTTTTACAAGAATTCTAACCCTTTACCTGCATTTTGCAGTTTGTTTTTAAAAAATGTAATTTTGAAACAAAATAATGGAAAGTCTGATTTAGAAAGTATCAAAGCAAAGCATCTTGACTTCTGAAAATTTCCTCTTTATTTTTTTTTCTCCAAGACTATTTACTTAAGTTAACCCAAATACGTGACTAGTTTGTTTCCCTGTGAAACTTTCCTTTTTGGTAAGTAAATTGTTCACTACATTTTTTAAAAATATCCCTGTTCTATTCATGACAAGTGTGTGGAGATTTGCTTCTGATTCATAGTAAAGTCTATGTATTCTAAGGTCTTGGTCGTGTGCTTCCCAGCCAAGATTCATAGCATCTGTTAAAAGAGCCGTAGGAGTTGGTTGCCAGTATTAATCATCAACTTTATAATGAACAGAGAGGTTGCACAAGGAAAAACAATCACCTATTTGCAAGCTCTTCTACATGTCCTTCTACTCATTCACTGTTACCTACAAATGATAAATTCAAGTCTCAGCCCTGGTAATAAAACATTTGTTTTTTCTATTGATAAAGAACCAAGCGTTTGGTTGAATTGTTTATCTTCTGTCCACTTCCCAAGATCAATGTGTACCTTGAACCCGCACATATCTGAGCAAGATAGGGAAGCTTCACATATCTCTTTTGTGCTATTGAGTAATCCCAAATTACAATGTAGTAATTGTAGTTGAGGTATCTGACAGAGTACAATGGAAGTCTGAACATACTTGTAGATGCACGGGAGAGGGGATTTTACAATGCAAACTTAACAGCTTTTATTTAAAAACAAGTGTCAAAGTGCTAACAAGTTTATAAAACCTTGTTTCTTATATAAGAGAAACACTTGTTAATGTGCTTATAAAGTGAGGAACCACTGACTTGAGTATCAATTTTGATTTTTTTTAAATTCCTCTGTTTTGAAACGTTACCAGTTTAACATAATCCAGACAAAGCAGAGGTGATAGTGGTAGGCAGACCACTTGACTTGGTGGGTTTGTGGGGTGGGGCAGACACATGCCACTGGAGTTTATCCTCTCCTTGTCTCTTGGATTCACAGCCTTTGCTGCACCTGGATCTTCAGGTGGCAGTGGTGGCTTGGAGTGCCTTTCACCAAATCCCTTTGGTGTGAAGGCTGCAACTCTTTCAGATTCAGATCTGCTACTATCATCTGTGCCTTCTTAATCAGAAGGCTAGACTATTGCAGTGTACTCTACATGGGGCTGCCCTTGAAGACTGTCTAGTTGCAGGTGGTGCAGAACACAGTGGCCTGACTTCTGATTGGTGTGGATCACCAGGAACACAACTCTGGTGTTTCAAAGACTGCGTTCGCCCCAATAGCTTTCCAGGCAAAATTCAAGGTGCTGGTTTTGACCTAAAAGCCCCTAAATGATGAGGGCCCTACTTCTATAAGACACTTTCTCCCTTATGCCCCGTCAGGATCCCTAATGTCAGCCAACAGTAGCAACCTCCTGCAAGTACTGTCAGTGCATCACATGCATATGGCAAAAATATATGGAAGGTCTCAGCATTGCTCTCAGCTCTGGAATTGCCTCTCTTTTGAGACCCACTGAAGCCCAAGTCTTGGCGTCTTTCAGTAAGACTTTCCTATTTGGGTAGACTGGGATATTGTTAGGGAGTTTCTGTTTTATGTTGATACTTTAGTTGGTTTCTCATCCCTGCAAGTTTCTCTCTCTCAAGTTTTCAACCTGGTAGGTGTAGTCTAATTTTCAACTGTAGTGCTCGGTCTTAAAGAACTGAAGGGCTATAACAGACTCAGATTAGAGTTGCCTTAGACAAACAGAGATATGAAGTTACATAACTCTAAGAACTGTGTTTAATTTTAAATAAGGCACTAGATTATGTGGTGTGTGTCTGTGTCTCACTGAGTCTGTTAATCTGCCATTCTGAACTATGAACTATGCTTTTTGTTTACTGTAGACTTTTGGTGATCCGAGCCAGAATGGCAGATTAACTCCTATTCACATCAGGAAAAATCTGTCCTTTTCTATATAAGGTGGAGGTGTTGCGTTTAAGACTTGAACATTTTCCAATTGAATTTTAATCTGTCAAAAAAAATTCTAGTTTGAGAGGTTTTTTTGAAGTAGCATTTTTGGATATATTTTATTTATATATCCTTTTCTTCAACCAAAGTAAAAGATGACTAGAGAGAGGCAGTCGTGAAAATGATTAAAAGTGTTGTCAAATATACAAAGTAGACAGACAAAAATAGGGAAATTAATCAACTTCCATGGTTGATATTACTTACTCCATGTGGGAAATAGACTGAAATTCAGCTCGAGATCTGGATTGCTCCACAGCCTGCTGTCTTGTGGCTGTAGATCGACTACTACCATAGGTTCTCCCAGTCCTATGCTTCATGCAGATTCTGATAGAAATTGTAATCATGCTTTGTTAGACAGGAGTTTCATTTTTTAGATCTTCCAAGTTTCATGCCCTTGGCATTACACCCCTGTCACCTGCCAGATCCATGCTAGAATATCATGGAATTGAGGGAAGAGAGTTGCTTTCCCCCTCCTCCAAAAATGTGTGTGTGTGGGTTTTTTTGTTTGTTTGTGGGGTTTTTTGCTTCATTTTGTTTTTTGGGGTTTTTTTTTTAAGGGAATCAGCACTGGACCTGAAGCCCAGATAACATGGAACTGAGCTTGCTTCTTCTACTGGGTACTGTTAATATGTCTGCATCCATCACAATAATTATTCCTGACATATGTCTCAGACATCAGGCAGCTCTCTTCCCCCCGCTTTTTTTTTTTACAGATACACTAACTAAAAAGGCTACAGAAGTTTCTTTCTGCAGAAGTGGGAAGATGCAGCATCCTGAAATTTAATCCAGAATGTTTTCGGGGGGTTTTTTGCTTTAGAGTGACTGCCAAATCTCTGGCTAGTCTGTTAGCAACTGGTAGATCAAAACTCAGCTCCCCAACCCAGGAATAGAATTGAAAAAGCAAATATCTACGTCATGCTTCCACAACGTGGCCACACACAAGACAACAGCTGACTTCAATGACTGGTTTAGCTGAAGTCAAAGAGATTCAAAACCAATTAAATGCTTTCCTCAACCTCCTTTGGAAAGTTCAAACATAACTGAACATTTCATCCATTAAATATTCAAAATCTGATGATGCCAAACACTTGGAGTGTTCTTTAGTCTCTTCCTGAACTCTGGTGTTCACAGTCATTGATGTCCAAAAATGTGTTTAACTGGTATATGTCTTGTATGATTTTTGTCCTTGATATAGGATGTGCTTTCAGGAAGCTACATTGCATGGCTAATCACCAGCATATAGAAGTTTCATTATTTCTACTGCTGCAGTCCTTTAGTTTCCTTTGCCCCACAACCAGTTTGCATTGTGAAGCCT
Source organism: Crocodylus siamensis (assembly GCF_052110815.1). Classification (NCBI taxonomy): domain Eukaryota; kingdom Metazoa; phylum Chordata; order Crocodylia; family Crocodylidae; genus Crocodylus; species Crocodylus siamensis. The sequence goes on from NC_143396.1 coordinate 210,150,867, forward strand.
GGTAGTTGGCCCTGGAACTTGGGATTCCAAATGAAAAGAAGCTTAACAACATGACAGTAGGACTCAGGAACTTTCTTCTTGTTCAAGACATTGCTTTCACTGATGATATAGCTCACTTGGACCGAGAAATGTTTCCCCAGAGAGCCAAGGGAGGAGATGCATGGCAAAAAAATATTGTTTATGTTTATAAAAAAGCAGTCAGCAAAAGCTCATGGATTGAGAATACTATCTGTGTAGTAAGTAGTGAGATGACAATACAAAAATTGTAACAAAGGATGGGAAACAAGACTTTACTAATTTGCAAGAGCAACACATAGGAGAACTTTCTGCAGTCTGGATAAATGTGTGGTGTGCATATGATTCAGCAATATTGTTAAAGTCTTGGACTTTATCCCAGTTGTAACATAATTATGTCCCATCCAAGTGACAAGTTTCAACCTTAATCAATCTGGGTAACCTGACTTGCTTGTATTTTAGATGTAAACAAGTACTTCAGATGTGTGTCGAAAATTATTTCAGCTGAAATACTGAAACTTGGTATGCCCTGATACACTCGCATATAGTTAATGTACAGTCAAGCAAATATATATTGCAGATCAAAACCCAAAAGAAAGCAAACAAAACCACTGCTAGGTGATTAGCTGAAGGAAGCCTTCTGTGGCAGGGCACTGTTTGTGCCTGCCACTTTAAGACCTAAGCCAAACAGCCAGCAGGTGCCTGATTGCAGCAGCCATTTTAGATTCAGGGCTGCCTATAAAAGCAGGGCATTTTGCTGCTGGCATAGGAGGCAGCAAGGTTTTATTGAACACCTTAGAGGTAAGGGAGGAACTGCAGGGGATGGCTAGGAGGCTCCTGGGCATGACCTAATACTGTACCCTGACAGGAGTGGGAGGCCTGGTGGGGCTTTCAGTGCAATGGGAGCCCACAGGAAATGCCAGGCCAGTTACCACCCTGGTGAAAGGTGGGTTGGGGTGCCTTAACTCCCACAACTGGGTGGGTTACCCCATAGAAGGGTCAGGAAGGCAGACCCAAGAGACAGAGCTATAGACTCATAAGCCTCACTTGAACTCCCTCAACTGGTCAATGCTGGGCCCAGGACTGGAAGGGTCAAAGAGCCAGTGGCCCACCACAAAGATGCCCAGAGCTGAGGGCCTGGGGTTCTGGCTGGCCTGGAGGTGAGGCCAGGGCCAGTGTAGCCAAAGGTCCTGGGGGGACCACACCCATAAGGGAAAACAGATCAGGGAGCTAGGCAGCCCCAAATGAAGGTGGAGTAGGCTGCCTGAGGAGAAGAATCTAGATGGGGTCTGATTGGGAGGATTCTGGGGCCCAGAGTGGGGCTGGTGATGTTAACAACTGTGGATGCCATCTGTGAGGCATGGGCTGCGATGTAGGGGAGGTATGAAGCCGCAGATAGCGCCCCCTGGCATCAGAGCAAGAAAAAGGGCAGACTCCTACCTAATTAAGATCGTTAATTAATTAACAACAAGGCATGGCAGGCGAAGGTGGGCTGTTGACCCAGAACAGGTGGATGGGGCCATTGGTAGATGGGCCCCGAGAAGGCCCCCTGTTACACTTTCAAATACAACATAAGGGGTAATATTTGTTAGTCTATAATTAGATCCATTTCACAGATGATACAGTTTTACTTTGTAGTTAAGAGAAACAACTTCACAGATATACCTTGCCCTGTCAACATGAAGGGAGGTGGGAAGCAGTTCAAGACTTCATTGAGCACCCAGTGGGCTCCCAGCTAGGCAGCCAGGAGCCCATTGCATGTGAAGAAACTCATCAATGGCAGCAGTGATCTCCTTGGCTGCAAAGGCCAGGCTCTCCTTGTGTAGGCAGATACATTGTCACCTGGAGGGGTATGTTGCAGGGAAGTGCAGGCTTGCTTGGGGTGCCATTGAAGCTCAGGGCTCTGCACCAGTTTCTCAGCTGCACCTGGGGAACCACTGCGATCAGGTGCCAGGTACCTTCCTCTGGGTTCTGTGCCATAGGCACCTCCTCCCCACTGTTTCTCCCCCACCCCCCTGACACTTGTCAGTAAACACTGTAGATAATTTCACAGGTATGAGGGTGCTTTATTGGTGGTGTGCTTTGAGGTTGAGGTGGGGGGTCTGTTGTTGGGAGGTAGGAAAGGAAGGGGTCTGTTGCAAACTGCCTGCAGTGTGCATGCTCTTGGGCTTGCACTGTGGGCCCTGGGTTCATGGATGGCCACTCAGGCACCCTACTGTGGGGAGAAGAGGAGAAGGAGGTGGTCAGTGAGCACCTCGCAGGCATGGTGCCCTGGCTGCAGGGAGGACAAAGAGAGTCCATGGCACATGGAGGGGAAAAACTCCTGAGACAACATTCTGGGAAGCTGTCAGCAGGCTGCAGACTGCTTGGGGCCACAGAAGCATGTTACCAGAGACTAAAAACAAGGCAGACTTCTACAGGGTGGGGCTGGCACCCAGGCAACTGTGACCAGAGCCTGGCGCTCCCCCTGGCTAGTGCAGGGGGGCAGAGGAAAGCAGGAGCATTCTTGGCCTAAACTGCTCTGCCCTGGGTCAATTTGCTCTTGTCCTAGGGGCATGTATAGATACTCTGCCCAGGAATGGTTTATTCACGTGCATTAATTGCACGTGTAGAGCTGCCTCAGATTTAGTAAAGAAATGCACTACAAAAATACCTCTTTTCTTTCTTTGAGGTCCAGTGTCAGTGAGTGACAGCACAAACAGGGGAATTTGAGAAGGACCCCACTGTGGAAGAAGGGACTAGAGGTGAGAAGAGGGGCAAGAAAGAAAGAAGACAGAAGCCCAAGCTACCAACCTTTTGGCCATGGAAATATTTTTCTCTCACTTGCATTGTACAGTACAAAGTACTACACCTGCCCCAGCTTCTAGGTCATGTCCTATCTGCTATGGTATAGCTCCCATTCATTCTGTGAAATATCGCAGGCAAATATTTGTGTTCTTCAAATATCACAGACTACAGTGCACCTATGATCAAACACCTCCTTGCATTTATGATTCCTCTCTTTTAATAAGTCTTCACTAATGAAGCATGATCTGACCTTCTGAATGCTCAGAGGTCCATATGACCTCTTTCTTATCTGTTGAGCTGAAGTGGCAGGAACATCATGATGGCTACTCTCTGGCAAACATTAGAGCTACAACAATGCTGGGTATTGCACCCAGGGCCTAATCCACTGCTGCTTTACTGGCAGGGCTTATCATTAGCATTAGCATAATATCCTTTCTATATAAAACTTGCCATTGTTTGCCATTTCATGCCCATTTTCCTTCTCACAGGGCTGGGTTCACACCTTCTATTAACCTGCTTTGCCTCCATCCCAGGTCAGGCCAGTTATGATCTTTTGGGGCTGGCCTGTGCTGCCAGGCTGTGAGCAGTCAGTGCAAACCAGGTGCAGTGCAGGGCTGCAAGGGCTGGACCCAGGGCAGAGCTGTGATCTGTTCCCTGCTTGTTACTGTGATGGGAGCTGGTTCTGTGGACAGAGACCAGGGATGGCTGCTGCCTGTGGAATCAGCAGTTGTTGCAGAGGTGTTTGGGGAGCAGATTACAGCTCTGTACTGGCCCAACACTGTCACTTCTTCATGATCCTGGCCCTGGCCTGCCAACCCATCCTGCTCCTGGACACTGCTCCCTGCCCGCCCTTTTCCCCATCCCATCTTGCCAGCCTAACATGCCTTGCCCACAGGGGCCCCAGGCCAGTCTTTATGAAGATTCTGTTCGCCCACCAGCTCTGTCCAGTGCCCCTGGTGGTGGGTGAGGGGTGGATAGGTGCGCATGCCCAGGTAGTGGAGCCGGGTCTGGCAGCAGCAGCAGAGACTATGGCAGCAGCAGCTAGGCACAGCAGGCCACCTGGGGGCAGTGGTTCTGGCCCCAAGTGTCATGGCACAGGCTGTTCCCCGTGCCTGGACTGGACTGGGCAGGGCTGAGGGACCTACCACAGGCTGGACAGAATCCTCTGACGGGCTGAATCCGACCTGTGGGCTCCCCACACTTATTTAATTACAGCACTGTGATATGTTCTAGTGAAATGTACTAGGGTAAAAGTTTTAAATTGAAGTGAATTTTGAGTGTAGCAGAGTCTGTTGGATATAGTTCAAATAATCATGGTCTGACATGAACAAAGTCCTTGCATTATCTAGATAAGGATTTGTTTAAATACGTATGTCCTTTTTCTTTCCTCTTTTTTTAATGGGGTCTTGACTTTCTAACCTCTTCACTTCAACTTTTCTCTCACTTGTGAGAGCAGACTTGGTTCCCAGTTTCCAAGATGCCATTTTCTTTACTGCTTCAAAGAAAAGACCATTTCAAAAAACCATCTGGAAAAAACAAACAAACATGAGCTAAAAAACTAGACCCTTAAATTCTTTATTAGGTATTCAGAAATACTGTACTCCTGTTAAAGTAATTAATTTAGAGCTGCCTTTATTAATAAGCCTAAAAAGAGCTGGAAGTCTAACTTCAGGTACCCTTATTTGAAAATTTTGATCATAGTTGTTCCGGGGTCAATATGGAAGCATGAGAAATGGGGAGAGGTATGAGCATGGTAAGGACTGAGAACACAAAGTTTAGACTATCTGGGCTATTGGAATATTTGATCTATGAGGTGTTTCATAGAATCAATGAGTCGGAAGGGACCTAGACAGATCATCTAGTCCAACCCTCTGCCATGGGCAGGAAGGAGCACTGGGGGTGGCAGGGGTCATAAGACCCCAGCCAGGTGCCTATCCAGTTTTCTCTAAGAAACTAGCACCAATTTCAAAATAGAACCATTTATTATGCCATGATCATTTACTAGACCACATCACTTCTCTACATCAGTGCCCTGCCGGAATACCTGTATTGCAAAGCAAGTCACAAGTTTCTTGACAGTGTCCTCAAAGAGGCTTATTTGTTGCTGTGACAGCCACTCCTACATTACAAGCTGCACCTCTGGCTGTCACTGGTGGATCCTGCCTGAGGTTCATGGATGTGCACCCATTTTTTAACTTCTCCACCCATTCATAGACAGCTGGTAGCTGAGTGGTAATGTTGTCTACATGCCCACCAGCAAGACGCCTGTGTTCAGCATGATAAGATGGGCACATTTGACAGTGCCACCCATCAGCATTCCCAGCTGCTGTGTCCTTTTGCACTTTGTCACTGACATACAGCATGGGCAGCCATTTTGCTGTTAAGTTTTTGAAACATCCTCGCATGTTGAGATTAAACCTTAATAAAAGCCTTCATTTTTTTTATACGACTGAAATTAAAATACGCTTCATAGGAAGGTTAAAAATGTTAAATATATAACATTTTAATTTTAATGTAACCATAGACTAGTTCTAGAGCCAAGGGGGTCTTTATCATGGATTAAGATCTGCTTGAATTAGACACTGTACAAATTTTTCATATGCTAATGTCTGCCAGTTTCATCTAGGAACTGATTACCTACAAATTCCTGTGAATTATCGCTTCAGTGAGCAGCTATTAGTTAGTGATTCATGTGCACCTCTGAAAAGCAAGATGTCTCTAAAAATCCTTCTGAATATAATGTAAATGCCTCCTCACAGAATGTAAATACGATTTTTTTCCCCCTACACTTGAAGATCATTTTAACTAATTTCAGAACAGAATCAGATCAGGTTTAATTGACATTACACTCTGTTCACATCTTCTCATAATTGGTGACCTTTAAATACAAGTCAAAGCGATATGGAAAAGCTCTTCCTTAATAAAGGTTTTCACTAAGAATTCCAACTCATGGAACCAGATAAAATCCTCGGCTTTCTGTTACTGTCTTTTCATTGAGAGGAGAGCAGGTAAGCAGAATCTTTTTGTATTAGCTCAAGCCTACCGCCTGCTGGCAGATTTCAGTATTGTAGGTGATCAACAAATTTGTTAACAGCTGTAGCATTGTGAAAATGGGAAAAGGTCCAAAACTCTGTTTTTGGAGACTGGTTTGTTTGTTTGTTTCTTTTTTTTACAGTCATGAATACAATGTAAAACAACTCGTAACATAGATATTCTAGTAATTTAAAATATGTGCAGAGGAGAATTCCAAAGTTGACCTAATGCCGTGTCATCAGTTACATCAGTCCTTTACTACTGGAAGAAATTTAGCAAGGGAATTGTGCTTTGTAGCTTGTAAAATATAGTTGTTATAGAGTTAAAACACTTGGGGTTTGTGTGGATAGAACTATTTTTTCTATATATTCCACAGTGTATTAGAACCAAATACTGGGGCATGTGAAAGGCCGGAGAAGCAGATCTTTTTTTCTGCTTGAAGTCATAACTATGAAGAGACGATGTGAAGATATTTTTTTTTTGCATGATGTTGATCAGTGTTTGGCACTTCTGTTGCTTCAACAAGAGAAAATTGTGTTACGTGCCCACTGGGTCTATATAGACAAGTGCCCCTGGCAGAATCCCTGAAAGATAGAGTGCATAGACATTGTGGATGCTACTGTAGCTTAGGTAGAAGCTGTAGGGTATGTGTTCACTACAGACTGGGCACATCTACACATGCCCCCAACTGTGCAGTTGTTACTGCATAGTTGTTTAGTACTTGCTTTAGCTGTTAACTACTGTTACTGCAGAGTCCTGGCAGCACATGGGTCATTTCCGACCCCACTGTGCGGTAGTACCTAGCTTGTTGCTACTGCACAGTAGCATTGGTGTCATGGTTTGTACCTGCTGATGCTATGTTGCCGTAGCTCATCGCTATGGCAATATAGCATCTCGTATAGACATGCCCACTGTGAAGTAACAGAGATATCAGGGTTAGCTTTCAATAAGATATATTGCTGGGTAGCAAATGCAGTTTAGCTATAACAATGAACTTAGTATGGACTAATTTTCCTAATGAGGAACTAACCTGTTTCAGGGCAGTACAAGTATCTCTCTATGCTATACTGAAGTCTGAAGCAAATACATAGCACTGTCATCCACTTCCCCTGCTGCTCGGATAGACCACATCTGAGCAAATCCTGATCCACTCCCCCCTGCTGCCCTGATAGAAAACACCTGGGTAAATTCTGGTCAGTCTAGTGGCTTGTATGACTGAATAAAAGGTGGAGAGTGAAAATATCCTCTATTCCTGTGACTTGAGCAGCTGAACTGAACAGATGTTTGATTTGGGGAAGTGGGATAGTAGGGGGATAATAGGGAAGTGGGGCTAGAAGGAATTTTAGATTATCCCTGCTCAAGGCAGGAACATCCCTGACTAAACTATCACAGTCAAGCGTAACCTGTTCTTGAAAATTTTGAGGATGGAGATTTCACAATGTCTCTAATTGGCCTGTTCCTTTCATAGTCAGAAAATTGTCCCTAATCTCCAATTGTGTATAGAATATACCAACAATCTACTTCTTATGTTTGCAAAAAAAAAAAAATCTAACTTTTTAACTGTGCTATTGGAGATCAATCATTCCATGGATTTGGGATCCACCCAACTGGTAAGGTGAATGAATGAATAAATTAGATGTCTGCAGAGACATCTGATTATAAATATCCTTGAGGCTTGGTGGAATAATACAGAATGTCTGTGTTTATATTTGTGATGAAATGTAATTCAGTCTAATAACTTAGTCTTATAACAAGAAACAATATCTGTTCCTAGCCTTAGTTTTTATCTGTCCCTGAACAAGTTGTGCCTGTGTTTGTCTTAGAACAGAAATATCCCAGGATTTATGTGTACATGTATAATAGAAAATTAGGGTTGGAAGGGACCTCAGGAGGTCATCTAGTTTGAACTCCCCTGCTCAAAGCAGGACCATCCCCAACTAGATCATCCCAGCCAAGGCTTTGTCTACCCGGGTCTTAAAAACCTCCAAGGGTGGAGAGTCCACAGACTCTCTGGGTAACCTGTTCCAGTGTCTTACTACCCCCCTAGAGAGAAAGTTCTTTCTAATATCTCACCTAAACTTCCCTTGCTGCAACTTGAGATCACTGCTCCTTGTTCTGTCATCTGCCACCACTGAGAACAGTCTAGCTCTATCCTCTGTTAAGCTGCCCTTCAGGTAGTTAAAGGCTGCTATTAAATCCCCTCTCAGTCTTTTCTTCTCTAGACTAAATAAGCCCAGTTCTCTCAGTCTCTCTTCATAAGTCATGTGCCCCAGCCTCCTAACCATTTTTGTTGCTTTCCACTGGGCTTTCTCCAATTTGTCCATACCCTTTCTGTAGTGGGGGGCCCAAAACTAGACAGTATTCCAGATGCTGCCTCACCAGTGCCGAACAGAGGGAAATAATCACTTCCCTTGATCTGCTGGTAACACTCCTACTAATGCAGCTCAGTATGCCATTAGCCTTCTTTCCAAAAAAGCGCACACTGTTGGTTATTCAGCTTACTGTTCACTGAAACCCTCCAGGTCCTCTTCTGCAGAGCTGTTGCTTAGGCAGTAGGTCCCCGGCCTGTACTGGTGGTGCATGGGATTGATCTATCCTAAGTGCAGGACTTTGAACTTGTCCTTATTGAACCTCATAAGATTTCTTTTGGTTCAATCTGCCAATTTGTCAAGGCCTCTCTGAATCCTAGCCCTGCCCTCCAGCATATCTACTACTTCCTTAAGCTTGGTGTCATCTGCAAACTTGTTGAGAGTACACTGTATCCCATTTTCCAGGTCATTGACGAAAATATTGAAAAACTGGCTACAGGACTGACCCCGGGGCACTTCACTTGATGCTGGCTGCCAACTAGACATTGAGCCATTGACTGCTACCCTCTGAGCCTGATGATTCAGCCAGTTTTCTATCCATCTTGCAGTCCACCCATCCAACTCATACTTCCTTACCTTGCTTGTAAGAAAGTTGTAGAGACCATATCAAAAGCCTTGCAAAAATCAAGGTATAGTAAAAGCTCTGTTAACTGGCACCTTACAAGCCAGCATGCTATTAACCAGCATGCCAGCTTGTAAGGTAAAGTGAAACTGGAAGTGTCCACCATGGCATTTCTGGTTTCTCTGAGCCCCCACGGCCTGGGGCAAAGCAGGCTGTGCAGGGCCCACCTCCCTGTCCTGTGGGGCCTGCAGGAGGGGTGGGAGAAGCGGCAGCCAGAACAGGTAAGGATGCCTGTTTGGGCTGTTCAATTAACTGGCATATTTTATATTCCCAGGGGGTTCCGGATAACTCAGCATTTACTGTATCTTACATCCGCTGGTCTCCCTGCATCCACAGAGACCGTCATCTCATCATAGACGGCAATCAGGTTGGTCAGGCATGACTTGCCCTTGCTGAATCCATGCTGACTGGTCCTAATCACCGTCTTCTCCTTCAAGTGCTTAGAAATAGATTCCTTGAGGACCAGTTTCATGGTTTCATGATTTTTCTATGAACTGAGGTGAGGCTGACTGGTCTGTAGTTCTCTGGATCTTCCTTCTTCCTGTTAGAAATATTATTAAAAATGCATTATCAATAGCTGTTAGCTTCTATCAATAGTGTTGTCCTTTGCCAGCCCTCCTTGTCTCCTTAATGAGAGAGGGAAGGGGGGGTTAGAAACTAAAGGAAAAACTCCAAGAGCTCTCTTTGTTCTGCAAATTTACTATCTCTTTGTTACAGTAAAGCATATACTCCTTAGCGTTCTCATGTAGATAAGAGTAAATTGCAATTTTTAATGGTCCTGTCCTTGGGGCAGAGAAGGTTTGAACTTTTGGTAACCTAAAGTACTTTCTGAGCAGGTGCAATCAGCTAATACATATTAAACCTATCCGCCCCGCATACTTAAGTAGTTAATTATAATACACATGGGATGCATGATCTGACGTATTCTCATGCATGTTTGTATGAACCGGAAATGAGTTGTAAGAGTTCCTGTTTCTGTACACGTGCCAGAAAAGAGGGGATAAAAGCCTGCTAATGATTGTACTCAGGGGCAGAGGGTTTTGATCTTTTGTCTTCTCCCTCTGACCCTATTTGCAAATATATACCTTTTGTCTCACCAACAATGTGTGCCTAAGGATTTGTTATTCAATGAGCCTCCAAAGAAAACGAACCGAGAGAGAGTTTTTTTTACTTCAATCTGGCGCCCAACGTGGGGCTTTCTTTGGATAACTCCGGAGTTCGTCGGCACATTGTCTCTGCCCCCCTGGGGGGTTTGCGCGCCGAGCCTTTCTTTTTGGCTCGCCCTGAGGGGGGGCTTGAGGTGTGAGCCGGAACATCCGGAACACTAAGAGCTCCTATGCAAATTTTGTTTTTTTTGGAGTCTCCAGGTACACATTTTTGGCTTTGGATCGAGATCTCTGGGGTATCTGAGTGAGTATACGAATTCCCTTTGCCCAATTTGGTTCTGGGTCCGGAGCAGGAGGTGTGCATGTTCTCATGGTAAATCATCTGCTGTAAGGGACTTTTTGGTATTTGGTGTGCCTTGGGTGCACTTTTGTGGGCAAAATGGGTACGGTTAGCTCCCGTGTAGAAAACACGGATACCCCTCTAAGATGCTTATTACGTCATTTTAATAAATTTGCAAGGCCGGCCGATTACGGAATAAAAATGAAAAAAAGTAATTTAACTCAGTTTTGTCAACTCGAGTGGCCAACATTTGGGGTCCACTGGACCCCGAAAGGATCCTTTGTGCTAAAAGAAGTGATAGCTATCCATGAAATTGTTATGCAAAATGGGTATTGGAATCAGTTTCCTTATATTGATTGTTGGTTGTGGGTGGTTCAAAATCAGCCACCTTGGATTAAAAATTACTTAGTAAAGTCTCATGTGATGCTTGTTAAGAAAAAGACTCGAGGGGGGGTGCCTGTACTTCCTGAGTCTAATGAGGGGGGGAATTCTGAATTGGCTGAGTACCGGACCCGTGCTCCGGTTGCCCTGTCGGGTAGCGAAGATGAGTCAGACGCCTCCTCGGCATCCAGTCCTTCTGCACCACCGCCCCCTCCCTTAGAGAGACCACCACCGACGTACCAAGGCATACCTAATGAGTTAGAGCGTGAGCCTCAGCCAAGTGCCTCATCTGAATCAGGAAATAAGGGTTATTATTTGCGCAAGCCTGTAGAGTCACAGCCGGTGTTGAACTGTCCGATGCGAGAGGTTATTGGGGAAGGAGGCACTGCAACTTTTGTCTACACCCCATTTAGCACTTCAGATTTGTTTAACTGGAAGAATCAGAGCCCCTCTTTTCGTGAAGACCCTGAAAAGATGAGGGATTTGTTTCGATCCATTGGGCAGACTCATCGACCCACTTGGGCTGATGTCCAGATGATGCTCCAGACCCTCCTAACCCCGGAGGAGAGGAGATTAGTGTTAGGTACAGCAGAGCATATTGCGACAGCCAGAGTTGAGTTAGAGGGTGCTGCTGGTCGTAGTCTGCGTGATACCTTCCCTGTAGAAGAGCCAAGATGGGATAATCACACTGCCGAAGGCAGAGAGCTGAGTGCACGGTATCTAGGAATTATAGTGGAAGCAATGGGAAAGGCAGTGCCTCGGGTTACCAATCTGTCTAAGTTGTATGAAGTGAGACAGGGAAAAGAGGAGGATCCCTCAGCTTTCCTTGGGAGGCTGTATGAGGCGTTTCGCAGGTTTTCGGATCTGGATCCAGAAGCCCCAGATAACCAGCGCATGGTAAATCTTATGTTTATTGGTCAATCTGCTGCTGATATCCGTAAGAAGTTACAGAAAACTGAGGGAGGTGCTGGGAAACCGATTTTAGAGCTGGTGGAAATTGCATATAAGGTGTATGGGAATCGTGAGCAAGTGCAGGAGCGCAAGGAGGATAAAAAGGCTCAGCGACAGATGGCAGCACTAGCAGCTGCTATAACTGGAGGGAACTCTGAAAAGGCTGGGATGCAGAAGGGGAAAGGAGAAAGAGTGGGAGCAGACGTTTGTGCTTATTGCAAAGAGAAAGGACACTGGAAAAGGGAATGCCCGAAGTTGAAGGAGAAGAGAGAGAGGGAACCGAGAGGTCACCTCATGCGGGCAGAAGACAAGGGTGAGGATTCAGAATGAAGGGGACAGGGATCTAAGACCGCTACCCTTCGGGTTGGAGCCCGAGAAGATCCCATGGTAACCATTAGGATTGGTGGCAAAAACTTTAAAGCCTTGGTGGATACTGGGGCTACATTTTCAATGATTCCAGAAAAACCCCCCTGTGCAGGAACTAGTGAACAGCATGTACTTGTGGAAGGGATTGAGGGAATGCAAACCCGACTCCCTGTTTGTAAACCACTCCTCACCAAAGTGGGAGATCATTTGCTTGAGCACTCCTTTGTGTATTCTCCAAGTTGCCCGGTTGCACTCCTTGGGCGGGACTTACTCACAAAATTGCAAGCTGAGATCTTTTTCAGAGACGATCAGATGGTGGTCCAGCTACCTGTCAAGCAGAGCTCGAACTATCAGATGGCTCTCCGGGAGGACCGACGCCCTGCAGTAAGTCCAGAAGATCACATGACTGGAGTAGACCCCTCGGTATGGGCTGATGGAACCCCTGCGCGAGCTAAGTTCGTCTCCCCGGTAAGGATCGTACTCAAGGATGGGGAGGGGCCCGTTCGGGTAAAGCAGTACCCACTCAGCCGAGCGGCCAGAGCTGGACTCAAGCCGTTAATAGAGAAATACAAGAGATACGGATGGCTAGTGGAAGGGTCCTCACCCTATAACACCCCCATCCTTGGAGTGCCAAAGGCAGATGGGGTCTCATACAGACTGGTCCAAGACTTACGGGCAGTAAATAAGAAGGTCCTTTCAGACCATCCTGTAGTCCCGAACCCTCACACGATTTTGACACAAGTACCGGGGGAAGCTGAAATATTTTCAGTGCTAGATTTGAAAGATGCTTTCTTCTCTATTCCCCTTCACCGAGACAGTCAAAAATTGTTTGCTTTTGAATGGGAGGATCCAGACACCTTCCATAAAGCCCAACTCATGTGGACAGTTCTCCCACAAGGATTCGTAGCAGCCCCTCATATTTTCGGACTTGCCCTTCAGAAGGACTTGGAGGAGTGGAAGGGATCACACCCCGCAGTGACTCTCCTCCAGTATGTGGATGACCTGCTAGTTGCAAGCCCAAACTTGCAGCTCTGTGAGGAAGCCACCAGGTCACTCCTAAACACTCTAGGGGAAAAAGGATATAAAGTTTCTAGAGAGAAAGCCCAGATATGTCAGCCTGAAGTCACATTTTTGGGATATAAGCTCTCAAAAGGAGTCAGAGCCCTAAGTGCAGATCGCATACAGGCAATCCAAGGTCTAACCCCACCCAAGTCACCCGAGGAGCTACGAGCATTCCTAGGGCTAACTGGGTTCTGTCGACTATAGATACCAGATTATGGTGGGAAGGCTAGACCACTGTATGACTCCCTGACTAAGGAGAGTCTCACTAAATGGAAATGGAATAAAGAAATGCAGCATGCCTTTGATCTGCTTAAAGCAGCATTAACCCAGCCCCCTGCCCTGGCCATCCCAAACAGTAAAAAGCCATATCGACTGTATGTTCATGAGAATCGAGGGGTTGCATCAGGGGTGCTGACACAGCCATCGGGCCCGACCTGGAGACCCGTGGGATATTACTCAAAGGTTCTAGATCCAGTGGCACTCGGGTGGCCAGCCTGTCTTCGGGCTGTGGCAGCCACAGCAGTGGTTGTTGAAGAAGCCCAGAAGATAGTCATGGGTGCGGATATGGAAATACTCACTCCTCATGGAGTTCCCCAGATCCTAGGGACTGAGGGAGGGAAATTTCTTAACCCCTCCAGACAATCACGGTATGAGATATTTCTGCTCTCTAATCCAGGACTTACTTTCAAACATACTACAGCTTTAAACCCTGCAACCTTGCTGCCGGAGCCAGGAAAACCGATGCATGACTGCCTTGAGGTCCTAAATCAAACCACACAGGTGCGACCTGATCTTGCTAAGGACCCAATTGAGGACCCAGATGTTGAATACTTCGTAGACAGCTCCAGCTCTGTCATCGATGGAAAAAGACGAACAGGATGTGCAGTGGTAACCTTGGATAAGGTAGTATGGAGGGAGTCATTGCCAAGCTCATGGTCGGCACAGGCCGCAGAACTCACTGCGCTCACCCGAGCATTACAGCTGGGGACAGACCAGCGGGTTAATATATACACTGACTCTCGCTATGCTTTTTCTACAGTCCATGCACACGGACTATTGTGGAAAGAAAGGGGTTTTATTACGGCCTCTGGGAATAAAATTGCTAATGGCCCCCAGATTATCAAGCTACTAGAGGCACTCCACCAGCCTAAAGAGGTAGCAGTCATTCATGTGCGGGCCCATGGGAAGGCTGCTGAGGAAAAGCATAAGCTTGGAAATGCAAAGGCTGATTCAGCAGCAAAGGAAGCTGCATTTATTGGGGAAGAAGCGGAGGAGGTATCCAAGCAGGCCATGTCCCATGCCATATGGCCAGACATCCAAGATTTAGTCCCACAGTATTCCCCTGAAGAAGATAAATTTGCACAAGGAGCTTGTGCAGAAAAGAACTCCCGGGGTGGTGGATAGTACCAGGAGGGAAAGTCATGATACCTAGGCCATTGCTTCGGGAGGTGCTGCAACAGCTCCATGCAAGAACCCATATGGGAGGCTTGGCCATGGGTGATCTAGTGATTCGCCAAGCAGTAGCTCCAGGGCTATATGTAAAAGCTCAGCGCATTGCTACCAAGTGCATCACATGCCAGAAAGTAAACCCCCGAAGGAAACCCCCTGTGCCAATGGGAGGTAGACCCTGGGCAGCGTACCCTGGACAGGCATGGCAGATTGATTTTGCCGAGCTCCCACGGTCCGGACATCACGGGTTTTTACTTGTCATGGTAGACCAGCTCTCTGGTTAGGTCGAGGCCTGGCCCACCAGGACTGCCACTGCGGCTACAGTAGTGAAGTATTTGTTGCAGGAGATCATTCCACGGTATTCCCTGCCTGAGTCCATTGAGTCGGATCAAGGACAACACTTCGTGGGAAAAGTGGTTCAAGGAGTCGCGCAAACTCTCAAGGTTACTTGGAAATTACACACACCATGGAGACCACAGAGTTCAGGACAAGTGGAATGCATGAATAGGACTTTAAAGACTTTGCTCACCAAAATCTGTATTGAAACACGTCTTAAGTGGCCTCAAGCATTGCCGCTCGCCCTTACTTGCATTCGAAACACTCCCCGACGGGGCCTTAAATTGACCCCATATGAAATTATGTTTGGCAAGCCGCCTCGAGTCTTACCTCCTGGGATGCGAGAGAATGTAACTTTTGAATTAGGTAATAGTGAGCTTCATATGTACGTTATTGCTTTGCAGTCTGTCTTGTTTTCTCTTCACAGGTATGCAGCCTCCTTTCAGCGCCTGCCTTTAGACGTACCGGTACATGACTTCTCCCCGGGAGACTGGGTCTTGGTGCAGCGGTGGAAAAAGGAACCTCTGACTGAGAGGTGGAGTGGCCCTTTCCAGGTACTTCTAACAACCCACACCGCTGTAAAGATCGCTGGCCATGACCGTTGGATACACCATACCCGTGTGAAACGACATCCACAAGCGTCAGAGGACAACAACTCCCAAGACGAACTCACTCCGGAAGCTGAGTCGTCTTTGGAACAAGAAGCCAGCAAGTGGAGCTGTGAACCTACTGGTGATCTCCAAGTGCGCCTGAGGTGGCTTAATCAAAGTTCAAAAAATTAGTCCAGAAAGTAAAAGGGAAAATATGGTGGGAATTTTAATGTGCCTTGTTGTTATCTGCATAATGAAAGAAGCAGGATTGCATAGCCTTAGCCACTGGCCTATGCCCCCGCTTTCCCAAATTACTCCCCCAGGGACAAATTTGTATGTTGATATGATGGAGAGGATTGCAAGTACTTTTAATCTTACCAACTGCTGGGCCTGTGGGGGGCTCCGAGAGGCCGGAGAACAGTGGCCTTGGAGGGCTTTTCCTTTGGCCCCAAAATGGTTGGTCAGTAACAAAGCAGATGTTAAGAGTACTGGTCAAGAATGGGATGAGAACCACAGCTAGGATCTTTCCCAAGTGGCATTGGGAGAGTACTGTATTAGCAGTAATGGTACAGGAAGGAGGTTAGGACATAGTCAGTGTACATGGACATTAAAATGGGCCCGAGTATGCAGCAGGTATGCTGATCAATGGAATTCTGCTGCCGTTAGGCTCCCAATCTCCACACAGATGCAAAATCTCAAAAGGACAAGAATATTACCTTTCGATCCTGACCCTACCAGATGTCAGGCATATGAAAAGACCCGAGGCGAACGATTTACCTACATTTATAAGTGGCAATGGGCACACCTGAATGGCACAGTGGCAAGGTTTAATGCATATTGGAGTGCCTTAAATGACACAAATGAAATAACCAAGTGCGAGTATAGGGATAAAGATGGCGTATGGAAATGTCAGTTTAAACTGAGTAACTATCACACTGGCCCTTTAGGGCATAAGGGCACCAAATACTATCCCCTTCTTTTCCACAGCCGTGACCCCCTAGCCTTGGGAGGGGAACACAGGGCCCTAAAAGGACATTATTGGATTTGTGGAAAGCGTGCCTATACGGTCCTACCACGAGGGTGGACGGGAACCTGCTATATTGGAGTAATTGTACCATCTTTCTTTTTGTTACCATCTGAGGTTGGAAATAAGCTGGGAGTCTCTTTGTATGATGATTGGAACAGGGCCAAGAGAAGTATTGATGTAAGTTTGACACAGGGTGGCTCCCAAAAGTGGAAGGAGGATGAGTGGCCTCCTCAGAGAATTATTGAGTATTATGGACCAGCTACATGGGCTAATGATAGAAGTTGGGGCTACCGGACACCAATATATATGCTAAATAGAATCATCCGGTTGCAGGCAGTCTTGGAAGTAATTACTAACCAGACCGCCACTGCTCTCGAGTTGCTGGCTCGACAAAGTTCTCAGATGAGGGAAGCCATATACCAAAATCGAATGGCTTTAGACTATTTACTCGCAGAGGATGGCGGAGTCTGTGGAAAGTTCAATCTTTCTAATTGTTGCCTCCAAATAGATGATAACGGGAAGGTGGTCATAGAGATTGCCAAAGAGATTAGGAAAATAGCCCATGTACCAATACAAACGTGGAAAACCACATGGAATAAGGACTGGTGGTTTCAATTATTTGGAGGACCCTGGTGGAAAAAAGTAGGGTTTGTGCTTTTGTGTGCTCTAACTGGTTTGATTTTTATCCCTTATCTCATTCCTTGTCTTACTAGATTGATAACCACCACAGTAGAAGGAATGCAGGTTGCAGCAGTCCCTCTAAAAGCACAGACTGTAGCAAAAGTCATGGTCCTCAGAAAAATTCCTCGTAATTATCTTGATATGCCCAAATGAAGTAAAGATCAGAAAGCATCTTGAGGGGGGAATATTGTTAGAAATATTATTAAAAATGCATTATCAATAGCTGTTAGCTTCTATCAATAGTGTTGTCCTTTGCCAGCCCTCCTTGTCTCCTTAATGAGAGAGGGAAGGGGGGGTTAGAAACTAAAGGAAAAACTCCAAGAGCTCTCTTTGTTCTGCAAATTTACTATCTCTTTGTTACAGTAAAGCATATACTCCTTAGCGTTCTCATGTAGATAAGAGTAAATTGCAATTTTTAATGGTCCTGTCCTTGGGGCAGAGAAGGTTTGAACTTTTGGTAACCTAAAGTACTTTCTGAGCAGGCGCAATCAGCTAATACATATTAAACCTATCCGCCCCGCATACTTAAGTAGTTAATTATAATACACATGGGATGCATGATCTGACGTATTCTCATGCATGTTTGTATGAACCGGAAATGAGTTGTAAGAGTTCCTGTTTCTGTACACGTGCCAGAAAAGAGGGGATAAAAGCCTGCTAATGATTGTACTCAGGGGCAGAGGGTTTTGATCTTTTGTCTTCTCCCTCTGACCCTATTTGCAAATATATACCTTTTGTCTCACCAACAATGTGTGCCTAAGGATTTGTTATTCAATGAGCCTCCAAAGAAAACGAACCGAGAGAGAGTTTTTTTTACTTCATTCCCTTTCTTAAAGATGGGCATTATATTTGCCCTTTTCCAATCATCCAGAAATATTGTCCTTCCAATCGGGGTTTAGTGAACTGTTGAATGAACTGCCACTTTTCCACCATTGATTCAATGATACAATCTTGAGAGAACCATTCAGACCCACTTTGTGGTGTGTTGCTATAAACTGGTAGTACTTCGTATCTTGTGAACTTTTTTAGGATTTATCCTGGTACAATGAACATGGATGTCTGAATTACTGCACTTTGTTCCAGGATAAAATAGTTTATTCTGAGACAAATGCATCGTCAGTTTGTAGCTTTACGCCTCTAACTGCCACATTATGGATAGGTGCCCAAATTGGATATCTGGGTGTCACACTGAGAGCCTCAGACTCCCTGCTCAGCTACTGATTAACCTTTATAGATACTACATTTCTGCTGGGCCTGAGAGAGAAGGAGAAGGAAAACAAAAAGAGAGAGACACTGCAGCCAGTGGTTAAGCATGTAGGAGATTCAGGTCCAAGTCCTTGTGAACATAGATTTATTTATGTAAAGTGGAACCACTTTAACTGGAGATACTGAGAAAGCCTATCTACCTCTCAGAAGAATGCCCTGACCACCACACTTGGTACTTTGTAGAGAGTCTATCTTCCAAACTAGTCAGAATGCAGCCTTGAACCAAGATATCCCAGATCAGTGTACTCAAATAGCTTGCTATGTTTGAGAGAAATAGCAGACCTATGTGTTTAATTCCAGAAGAACTCTTATATCTGAGGTTTCAAGAAAAGATGGTGCTTTCCCTTGGCCTGGAGTTAGGTACCTAATTTCCCTTAAAGCTAGGGAACCTACTTTCTAGCCAAAGACTGTGGTAGGTCCTATCAACTTACTGCCTATTGGTAGGGATTTCCAGAATTCGTGCCGGAAAAGCATGGTGTGGCAGCTTTTTTAATTGTGGAGTTTCCCCTGCATGCCTCGCTTCTGCTGATTAGTGGAGGGGCCCTGTCACTCACTGCCCACACCTGATGGCTGGGAGGCAAAAACCACAGCTGCAGTTTCAGGTATGAGCAGCAAGCACAGGTGGTGAGCTGCAAGCGATGGGGCCCCTCCGCCAATCAGCGGTAGGGAGTGCACAGGGGGAAACTCCAAGATTACAAAAGCCTCCATACCACGCACTTCCAGAGTGAATTCTGGAGATCCCTACCTATTGGGAATCCCGCTCTTAAGGGTCTAGCTCTCTCCATATTGTAATGTGCTGTGTAAGTTGCTTGTAGTGTACACGTGTGACAGCACTACTGTCTGCTGACTGAATGTGAACTGCTGACAGCATGGATTCATGATGTGCTCAACCTCCTGGCCAAAGCCCAATAGTTCTCCACTCTTGATCTGGCTAGTGGATACTGGCAGGTAGAAGTGAACCCAGAGGCCAGAGCCAAAATTACCTTTTGCACTAAGAAGGAACTTTTTGAGTTTAGCCTTATGCTTTTTGGCCTATGCAATACCCCCAGTACATTTCAGAGACTGATGGATATTGTATTAGCAGATCTACAAAGGACATCCTGTCTAGTTTACCTGGATGATGTATATCACTGTGAGAGGCTGAACCTTTCAGGAGCACTTGGAGAAAAGCTGACATTTGGGAGGTTTAATTTTTAAATCAGCCTCTTAAATACTGCTTTCAGCTTTGTCTCTCAGCTCCCAGGATGTCTGGGAGCTATAGGTTCATGCCATTAGCTGTTCAGACAGCAGAGAGGAGTGCCCCCTGGTGTCACACATTTATATTACAATTAACTTACACAGTACATTACAATACATTGAATGGGGAGCCTGGATAAGACTTCCACTAGATGGCAGGGTGCCTCAAGTTATACCAGTGGTTCTCAAACTTTTTAGACTCAAGCCACCCCTTCTTAGACTCAAAGCACTCCTCAGACAGTGCCAACACTTTGGCTTTCATTCACATTTTGACCACAGAAAAATAAAAGAACAATTTTTCAATTGCAAAGAAACACAGACCACAACGAGTCAGAATGTTTTTGACACTGTAGATTCCTATTTGAATTCTCTGGGGTTATCTTGTGAACCATGTGCTTGCATACCTCAGTGCTAATATGATGTGCCACCACACAGCACCCTTAAAAGGATCTCCTTACACCCTAGGGTGCTGCAACCTCTGGTTAAGAATCAATGAGTGAGGGCCTTGTTATACATTATACTGAGTTGCAGAAACGACTGTTAGTGCTAACTCCAGTCTGAAGCAGTCACTTCTTCAGGCCAGCAGGGGCCTGGAGGACTGAAAAGGTATGAATTTCCCCCACCCTCCCATTCCAGGCTTCCCCCCTGCCCCTTGGGGGCTCCCCCAGATCTTCCCCACTCCTGGGGCTCTCCCCCTGCCCATCAGGGTTCCCCTCTGCCCCTTGGGTTCCCCCCCATTCCTCCCCCTCACCCCTGGGGCTTCCCCTGCCCCCTCCCCCCCACTTGCTTCTGGCTGCCTGTGCTGTCTGTCCCAGGGGAGCAAGCAGGAAAAGGTTAACCTGCCTGCCCAGCCCCCACTGCCACTGCTGCTGCTCTTCTCATAGATTTCATAGACATTAGGGCTGGAAGGGACCTCGGGAGATCATCGAGTCCAGCCCCCTGCCCAAAGGGCAGGAAGTCAGCTGGGGTCATAGGATCCCAGCAAGATAAGCATCCAATTTACTCTTGAAGGTGTTCAATGTAGGCGCTTGAACCACCTCCGCTGGCAGACTGTTCCAGACCTTGGGGGCTCGGACAGTAAAGAAATTCTTCCTTATGTCCAGCCTGAAACGGTCTTGCAGGAGTTTGTGACCGTTCGACCTCGTCATCCCATGGGGCGCTCTGGTGAACAGATGTTCCCCCAGATCCTGGTGGTCACCCCTGATAAACTTATAGGTGGCCATCAGATCACTCCTGAGCCTGCGCTTTTCCAGGCTAAAGAGTCCCATGGCTCTCAGCCTGTCATCGTAAGATCTGTTTTCCTGACCTCTGATCATGCGCGTGGCTCTCCTCTGGACTCTCTCAAGCTTCTCCACATCCTTTTTGAATTGTGGAGCCCAAAACTGGACGCAGTACTCCAGCTGCGGCCTCACTAAGGCCGAGTACAAGGGGAGCTCTGGATGAGCTCAACCCAGACAGTAGCAGTGGCAGTGGCCAGGCAGGCAGGTTAGCTGCTCCCTGCCTACTCCCCCAGGACAGACAATGGGGCAGGCACAAGGAAGCAAGGGGGGTGAGGGAAGGCAAGGGAGCCATCAGCAAGGGTCTGGGGTGCTGGGGAGGCTGGGAGGAACAGTGAGCCTGATCTGGGTTAATGGGAGAAGGGAGGCAGGTGAGGTATTTACACCAAAGTGTAGCCTAGAGTGGCTACAACTTAATCTCGGATGAGCTGTGTAATAGGGATCAGAGATAATCCCTGCCTGGAGTGGCATAACTTTGAGTCAGCTAACAAGCAGTTAAAACTAGTTTTAGGTGTCAATGTGCAGACAATCCAGGGATTAAGAGCTCCAAGAGCCATACAAAATTACTGTGTAACAAGGCCCTTATGGCATGTGCTCCAGGGGCAGGGCTGGATTAATGCATAGGCAAACTAGGCACATGCCTAGGGCTCTGAGCTGTGGGGGGGGGCCTGCTTCTTCCCTCCGCAGCGGCAGTGTGAATGGCCCCGTCAGGCTCCCTTCCCCTTCCTTTCTAGGGTTACCATATTTCCAAGATAAAAAAAAAAAAAAAAAAAAAAAAGGACACCTGCAGGGGAGAGGGGGCAGGGAGCCTCTGGAGGTGGTGGTGGTGGGGGGTGGGATGTGGAGAAAGGGAGGGGTATGTGATTGGGGGGGGGTAGTGATATGCCTGTGCCCTGCCTGTGCCCCTCACTCCTAAGCCTCCTGTCCCTCCAGCCCTGCCTGTGCTTCTCGCTCCCAACCTGCAGCCCCCTGCTCTCCAGTGCTGCTGGTGCCCTTCACTCCCGACCCACAGCCCTGCCCCCCAAGTCCTGGCAGTGCCCCTCACTCCCGACCTGCAGCACTGTGTCCCACAGCCCTGCTGGTGCCCCTCACTCCTGACCCAGATCCCCCTGTCCCCCCAGGTCTGCTGCCTATATAGCTCCTGTGTATACACACACACTTACTTGCCTGGGCCATGCACAGAACATGTTACTCCCTACAACCAATCACCTTGCCCACTGCTCCCAGCCCCAAGCATCCAAGCTACTCATGCCTGGGAAAAGTGGAGGCAAAGCAAAAACCCAGACATTTGTTTGCATTTTAAAAACTGCAAAATAGACAACATGTCCAGGAAAACCTGGACATATGGTAATCCTATCTCCTCCCCACAGTTGGCCTCACCGCTGTGGTGGCTGCTTTTCACTAGCAGCTCCGAGCCCTGCTCCTTGCAGGTAGCAGTGCCGGGGTGGAGAGGGGGGTCTTGACTGGCCCAGGGCCCACGAGTTTGTGTGCCTGGGGCCCACTAAAAGGTTAATTTAGCCTAGTCCAGGGGTGGTGCTTTAATTTAAAGCATCTTCAAGAGCTGCTCTAATTAAAGCACCACTGCTTCTCCTGTATATGCACTCTGACACTTAAAAATGGTGGTGGGGCTAGCCATTCAATGAGCTTTAGTTCAAGCACCCCCAGCACCATTTTTAAGCATGGGGATGCTGATACATGAGATGCAGGAGGCTGCTGGGTTGCAGAAATTGCCATGTTCCAGCAGACTCCAGCTGTGCTTCTATGCAGGTGCCCTTAGATACTGTGTTGCTGAATATGGCAATGCATCAGTCTTTCTGGCTCTAGTCCTTAGTGTCTTCTAGAGCTCTGGCCAATCAATATCCCTCCTTTTGAGACCAAAAAATATTTTTGTTTGCTCTTAGGAATTAATTTAGTGCATAAAATATCATGAGAGTTTGTTTCAGTTGCTTTTGGGTCATTGGCCTGATTCATCAGATGAAATTGCTAAAACTATCTTTTACACTATGTTCACTCTATTAGCATTATATAAAAAATTAATCAGTGTATGCAATTTGGAGACATAAGTACATTGCCAGTGCCTTTTTTGATTAATGTAAATTTTCTCACAGTGCAGTAACTTTAAAGGTAATTTAGGTTATTCCTTTTTAGAATGTATTATCTAAACATACAAGATTTAGCCTGCAGTTGTAATATAGCTAAGGTTTTAGTATCTTTTAAAATTGATGACTAGCATAAAAAATTCCTGAGAGGCAGGGATGAAAATGGTAGGTTGTTTCTAATAATAGGTATCAAAATGTAAATATATTTAACCAAATGTGATTGCATTCTGTTGTTTTCAGCAGTTGATGACTGGCAAATGATAACTGTTAAATATACCATATATGTTATTTTTTTAAGATTACTTGGTTGCTATTCTTTTTGGCCAAGATCATTTAAGTTCCATGTCTTTTTCTCACATTCTGGAAAGAACCATGCTATAGAAGATTAAGGAAGACAGCCATATGCCAGCTCAAGGAATTATATTAATTGACCTCAATACTCAAGGTTCACTTGCATGCAGTAAATCTTTTTTGTGCTAAGCTATGTAATATCACATGAGTTATTCCATGTAGTAATGCTTCAGAATTAAGTGAGAGGATTTCAGTCAAGAGGACCCCTCTGTCCCCTCATTTTGGCCCCAGTGGCAATGATGCAACCTTAATGGGATCAGTATTATGCACATTGCTTGCTTCTCAGTTTAAAATTATAACAGTTTTAGATGACTTCCAATGTAGATGGTGTTCCACAGCAGTATGAAATATGTAATAGGTTATCTTAATGAAGGATATATCAGTAATGTTAACTTCAAACCTTTCCAAGTGTAATGTTGTAAGTGGTTAAAATGTGGAACAACACTAGAGGTGGCTGGTAAACTGTAATGGAAATTCAGGTTTAGAACTTACAATCTCATTTATCATATTGTGTCATATTGCACTGACTTACCCCAATGTAGTGTGGTGCAAACACCCAAGATGGATCTGAATGTAGCATTCCATTAGGGCTGATTAGGCCAGATGGGAAGGGCTGTTGTAATTAGAGGTGGCAAGCTGGTCAATATATATTTTTGACTGGTCAAACTTAAAGCAATTTTACAAAAAAGAACAATTTTTTTGGTCGTTTTCTTGAGACAAATATAATTTTTTATTGTTCTTTGACATGGTTCTTAATGGAAAATTTGTGCTTTTTCTGTGTCATTTGAACCTATTTGCAATTTTTTTACACAATTTTTCACAATATTTTTTGGTCAATTGATCAAACTTTATTTGACCGATCAAATACCCCACACTAGTTATAATAATAAACTCCCAGAAGCTGGGTGTATTAATCTGGATGGAGTGCTATGTTAACCTGGCTTGATTATTTCTGGTACCTGATCAAACTTGTTCAGAGGTTGTTCAGCTACTGTTCATGAAACCGCATCATGCCATGCAGACATACCCATTGCAGACATGATGAACCAACACTTTATGCAGTATGTGGGCACAGTAATAAAGACATGGACCTGCTTTGGAAAATTGCACAGAAATGTTGTAGTGCATTCACAAGGGTTGCTGCGTAGTCTGTGAGCCTAGCTTTGATTCTTGTTATATTGGTATAATTCCTCTGCATTCCAGTGGAGCTATATACCTCTATGTTTTTAACTTTTATTGAATATTCTTGAAAAAATGTGCCTAAAACAGAATGCACCTTTCTACTACTTGAAAATTGTTTTGACTGCTGTGCTGTATGAGGTAAGAGCTCTACTACCAATGGGAATTTAAGTGCAGATCTTGAGCAAATATAAACCATCATAGATTCTTTGAAGTCAATGGAGCTATAACAAATTTACCCTAGCTGAGGTTTTTTAAGACTACTTTTTAATGGTGTTCTAGTGGGCAGTTTCTTTTTTATGCTTAGATAACCCCTTTAGTTTATTTGAGAACAAACAAATTTCAGAATTTATTATGGTACTTTCTTTTGTCTGTTTAATAATAGAAATCATTTAATAAAAGTAGCTCTTCTGCAATAACTCTTGTGGTACCAGCACTCACTGCTGCTATTGCCATAAGTTGGTGAGCACAGAGATGTAACCCTACATGGTCATGCTTAATCTATACACCTAAGTAGGCTACTGGTGGAGCCAACATGGAAAACATAGAGTTGCTTCTTTCCTCACTTTGGCCTTTACAACAGTTTTACCAAATGCTGCCGTGACACCAGCAACTCAGCAGAATAAAGGCAAAGGATTGATTTCCCCCTTAGGTACAACATAAGGTTATTTTCAATGTAACAGTCTTCTTCTAACTATTGTTGGTAGTTTGTAGTCTTCAGTTCTCTCTTTCGAGTCCTTAATTAAAGGGCATTTTAGAACATTGTTCTATCCTTTTTCTTCTGAGTACATGCTGTGTTTGAACTGCAAACAGTAATGCCCCTGTGGGCTACAAAAAATCCATTACAGATATCTTCTGTCTCAGATTTTACATATGCCTGGAGGCGTAATACAGCCTTTAGACCAGGCACTTAATCATAAAAGCAAAGCACCAAAAGGTTAGAGGGCTAGGTCTGGTTTTGCTATTAAATATTTGTTTCTGTCTGTAAAAAGCATAAGGGCACGATGGGTGCTGCTGATATGATTTACAAAACAAGCAAGCCACACATCTTACACATTAAATACTTCATTCACACAGTTTACAAACTGCAATTGGTTGGGAAATATACAAATCCAAAAAATACATATCTTAGTCATTCAGATTTAAAACACTCACGATCAATAAAACTTCATATCTTCACTTCTTTCTCTGTAATGCAGCTCAGTGCCTCTTGATTCATTGTCTTTTCATTGCCTGTGCTAGTTCAGTGGAAATGAGCATTGAACAGTACATCTGAGTAGAATCCACCAGTGATGATTTAATAGTATCAGACCAGAAAATACCAGGGAAGCTTGTGAAGGTTTAGAGGGCTTTGTTTTGATTATCATTGGTTGGGAAGTCAGAATGTATTTGGGTGACATGCAACATTTGTAAAATTTAGCAAAAAGCATTTAAAAAAAAAAATGTTCAGTCTTGTGTGCCTTTTTGTTGTAAAATAGGGAGGGAGGTGTGGTATGTAAATATTGTGCCCTCATCGTGGTCCTGAACATGACAGTCATTCTTCTCTGTTTCTTTGAAGTTGGTCTTATGTCCTAAGCAATGGACAACTGCAAAAATTGCCAGCCAGATTTGTGGTTTGATGCCACAGCTTTCCTACCCCATTTGTCATGCTGAAAGGGTTAAAATTCACTCAGAGCTTACCTAGTTGTTAAAGAGATGAAAACAAACAAAAATACTTGGAAGAACAGCAGTCACAGGAATCAGGGGGATACAGAGCACTCATGAATGCACTTCAGGTAATATGCATTAAATCTAGTACCTCCATTGTGAGGAACTAGAAAAAGGTGCATTAGCCTATTTTAATGTGCATTAGCTAAAGAGCACTTTTTTGTGATGCTTTAATGCACATTAAAATAGGCTAATGCACATTAAAGCACACATGCAGACACACCCACAATGCAGAAGAATGTGTATGTGACCCTTAGGGTTTCATTTTCCATAATATAGGGAGGATATGTACACCTGGGGTTTGACCCAATGCCTGCTTAAGTCAATAACAACAACAGTGCATCTCCATTAGTTGCCCAGGGTCCTGATATGTATAATGCCCTACTAATAGGACAACTAACAGGTTGTTTCTGTATGAAACAACAAAAGAACAGTCACCACTGCACAGCTATAATATTTCTGTTCAAGAGAGACAGATTCTAAGTAGCAAAAGGCAATGACTGATGATGCACAACATTAAATTCAGGTTCCATAAAGAAATATGCAGCAGACCCACTTCTAAAAATGAAATCGGAGCTTCCACTGAACCCCTAAATACCATTAGAAATGAAGTAGGACTGTTGCTTAAGCCTTCAGGTGAAAAGGGCATATTGTTGTTAAGCTATAATGCACCCATGAAACTTTTAAATGATTGGAGTTCTTAGAGTGCTGATATGCCACCTCCTCCACAAACAAGTGTACCCATTATCTGAGAGGTTTCACAGAGTTGAGGACAATTTGCCTGATGTTAATTTTAATAAAATATGTATAAGTATATTGTTGTGACTACTTTTGGGAAAGTTAACCAATATATGTAGAGGTATAACAGCTATACACTGTATACAACCCTCCATAAGCTTCAAACTTATTTATTTCAGTAGTGCTTATGCCCTCTTCAAGATTATTTCTCCCGAACAGTGGAGTGATGAGCTTCATTTTCAGGAAGGTTCAATGAAAGCAGAATTCAATCTCCTATGTATGAATATTAAATGGAGAGTAAATTTTTTCACTTGAGTGAATTAATATACCAAAAGTGCTTACTATAAAAGAGCTACACTTATTCAGTCAATACCAGACTCAAGAGCCATATTACCATGGTCATTAATTACCATAGCACAAATATTGAATGGTCGCCATGAACTTTTCATAGAATGAGCGGATTCTATGAAAAGAATAACAGATTCACCCCCCCCTTAATATGGATGAATACATTTGCATAAGTCATATTTATAGGTAATGGAAGAAATCAAGTATTGAGATATTTTAAATTAGTATATTTTTCTTATTTCTTGATAGTAGAGTTGACCAGGCAGATTACTTCTGTGAAAATATACAGGACACTGAGCTGGCCAGATCTAGTATGAAAGAATCTATCAGACCTGAGAATTAGGTGCTTCTACCCATGTGCTTTAATATACATTAGCCTATTTTAACATGCGTTAAGGTGCCACCCAAAACAAAAAGTGCTGTTTAGTTGATATGCATTAAAATAGGCTAATGCACATTTTCTTAGTACCTTACAATGGAGGGATGTGTGGGGAGCCTGCTCTGATGTGCTGGATTTGCATCAGAGCAGACTCGATTAATCGAGTCTGCTGGACCATGGAAATGGATGCACTCCAGCAGCCTTCCATGTCACATGTATTAGCATCCCCATGCTGAAAAATGGCAGTGGGCTGCTTTGAAATAAAACCTGTTTGATGAGCTTTAGTCCAAAGTGCTATTTTTCAGCAAAGAGACACTGATACATGTGACACATGGGTGCTTTTAATTAGTGTGGCTCGTGTGGCAGGACGGTCCCTAGGGGTGCTGTGACCTCCCCTAGCGCCCTTGCCTACCGTGCCAACCTGGGTCATGAATGCACCCTCTCTCTCACCCGCCACGTCTTTGATCTTATTATTATTATTAATGGGAGGCTGCCTTCCTGCCCTCCTTGGCACGGGGCCAGTCTTGCTATACCGGGGTTCTGTTCTATTCCCTGTGCTGGTCCTCTCTCGGGGCCTACCTGATATGCTCGCCCCCTCTCCCAGGCCTGCTCAATATACGCGCCCGCCCCTGGGGCCTCTCTCAGACTGCACCCTTTTGCCCTCCCTGGGTTTCTCAATGGGCTTACTCTCCTCTCGGGACTCCTCAATTACAGGTAGTGTCTGACCTGGGCCTGCCTCCCGTACGTCCCGCAGTCACTCGCACTCAGGCCTGTGCCTCCCGCAGTCTCTATGCCTCAATGGGCTTGCTCCCCTCTCGGGGCTCCTCAATTACAGGCAGTGCCCGACTCAGGCCTGCCTCCCGTACATCCCGTGGTCACCTGCACTCAGGCCTGTGCCTTGCACTTCCCGCGGTCTCACGCACACTCGGGCCTTGTCCCCCGCGCTTCTCACGGTCCTGCCCTCACTGGGGCTTCACTCACGCTTCCCGCACTCGCATGCTCCTTGCCCTCACTGGGGCCTTGCTCACGCTTCCCACGCTCGCCCACACTGGGGCCTTCTATGCCCGACTCGGGCTTCTGAGAATTGGGGCTCAGGCGGCCTTAGCCTTACCTGGCCCCCAGACCCACTTTCTTGGGCCTACGCCCCACTGGGGCTCTTCCCAATTGGGGCTCATCCCCATATTGCCCACACTGGGTTGGGGGCAGGATACCCCACTAGCTCCTCCCAAAGTTGCCCAATGGGCTGGGGTCAGGACACCCCAAAACACAGTACCCTCTGTGATGCTAGAAACCCCTCTTCTATTGGGGAGATCCCTTGAGGCCTCTTCCACCCCTACAGCCTCGCCTGGTCCTCCGGTCTTACACAAACAACCAAACAGAAAACCCAAAGCTCTAAGCCAACCAGCAGCAACAGAAAACTAAGCCCCCCTAGCTTTAACATACACTCCTGTCAGGGTTCTCTCCCCCCGTCTCATCATGTAGACTCTCAGTCAGTCAGACAGCTGTGCCATGCTCTGCTCCACAGCAGAGCTGCTGCTCCTCCCTTCTCTGTTTATAAAGGGCAGGCCCTGCCCCCTGGTGGTCAGCTGACCCAATTAGTTGCCATAGCAATTGGCACCTGCTGCCCTAATGAATGGCAGCGAAACCCATTTACTACTATTCAGTAGCAGGCAACCTAGTTCCCTGCTGCAGCTCGCTAATTAAAACACCTGGTGCCGCACCCCAGAGTAAGTGTAAAAATGCCCAGACGTACTAGATTTGATGCATATTAACTAAAGCATGTTAATGCATGTGTAAGTGCACCAGAAATGAGGCTAGGAACTTAGAAAATGCATCCTGGCCAAAATGCTGCTGTCTAAATGGATTAGGAGAATTCTAACCAAAGGTAGGGAAAGGCCTTATGTATTCTGCAAAATAGTTAAGAACAGAATGAAAAAATTCTTAACCAACCTCTTCCAAAAGGGAGTGACAGAAACAGAAATTTCATTTTGAGATCTGCTGGCTGATGACAAAAGCAATTCTTGACACAGAGACAGATATCACAGATACAACTATTACACTTAACAAAACCTTGAACGGCATCACGGATGCTATTTTCTTAAGGTTTGATGTTGGCCACAAGGTATGCTGTGGGGAAAAAGCCCCCAGATTTTAGTGCTTTCAAAATGGTACTCTGGCTTGTTTCTCAGAAATGGACCACCGCCCACTAGTTCAGCCTGTCAGAGAAGACAAAGGCAGGAGAAAAGTCTTTTTCTCAAGTGTCTGTTCCTGTCAAACACTTTGGGTTGCACAAGCAGTTTGCTGTGTGTGGGGAATTCATAGCTTGTTCTCTTGCCATCCATGGGCATTCTTTCCAAACTTGTAGACTAGCCTTCTGTCCACTCGTTCCAAAATTCCAGTTTTATAATAGTACCTGCGGTAACAAAATTTAAGTGGATTTTCTATTAAAAGCAATTCTTCACATGTAAGGTAAGATAGGAGAATAACACAGCAGTTAATTTCATGTTTTCCAAAGAGCTCTTGTCTTTTTCTTAAGTGGATAGTCTCACACCCACAACTCCATTTACATTGCAGAGGTTCAAACTTTCCCAGAGTTCTTGAAGGGTGTACTTGGCTCCTTTGAGAACTCAGCCTGCGTGCTTTTCTTTTTACGATGACCACAATTCAAAATGAACTGCTAGGATTATTGCCGAGGCAGATAGTATCATTTTACAAACCTAGGCCAGATTCTCAGCTGACGTAAATTGGCATGGCTCTGCTGCCTTTGAGAAGGGCATGCCAATTTACAGCACTTGAGAATCTGGGCCCATAATCCTATCTGTAACCAAAAGAGCAGTAACTCTGGCTCAAACTTTGAATAAACATTTTTAAAGCTATGCAATAAGTATAATTGTGTCAAATAGTGTATTTTATATAACCCCATATTAACACCATGTTAAATGTGGTGACTTTTCCACCTTTTAACTCACCGAAGAGCTCTGCTCAGTTTTTCATATGTCATTCTGTCATTTTTCTTCCTTTGTCCCCACATCTTTGCCAGTGCTTCTGACTTAACAACCCGAAAAATGCCTTGTTCTCTATCCTCCCATTCAAGAATACCGCAGTTTTCTTCAGGAGACAGGAGCAGGTCTCTTACAAATTCCCACAGGTGAGAACTCTGTAGGCCTGCAGCAGGAAAAAAATGTTTTAGCAGACCTTCCCAAAGGCTGAGTTCATGACACAGTACTTCAAAGAAAACATCTTTATAGCAGCTCTTTCAGTCTGGGCTCAAGATCATTAACTACTTGGTTTTGCCATCCATTGAATTGTTCAACATTGAGTGCAATGCCTATCTGCATGGCAAGTGGGATCAAGTCACATTTTGCAGACAGAACAAATCCAGAATCTTCCTTTGGCCCCACTAAAATTTGGAATTTAACTCCTTTGTAGAGTTGGGATGAAGTTCTCTCCTTCAGAGGTTTAGCTGCCAGTTATATCACTGATATTTACAGAATGGTAATGTATTAAAGGACAATGGTATTTTCAATAATAATAACAATAACAATAATAACAATACCAATTTGAAGGTTCCCTATAAAATGTTTTAAGTATTTTTACTGCTGGTCAAAGGAGTTGGAGACACCAACATCTTCATTATACATGGACATAATATACATTCATTATACATTGTACATAATATATACATTATACAGGCAGCATCTGTGCAGCTCTCCTTACATTGCTAGATTCCTCTGTTCTGCTTCTGCTAAACCAGAGGTTTTCTTGAGCTGAAAACACTCTATGAGAGATGAGAACCTCCAAAGAAAGAAGATGAACATGGTTTGCATGGGTGCCAGACTGCACTTCTTGAAATCCTGAAGAAGCAAGACTCTAGGAACCAAGTAGATGGGGAAGCTACAAAGCCAGTATTGGTAACCTTAAGCATTCAAAAATCGTGAGCCTTGTTCTTCAAAATCTTGAGATCAGCTTAAACATCACGAGAACTGCATTCTAATAACAGCAGCAGTACATTGGATTCTTTCATTTACTTCTGGATTTTGAGCTTCTAGGTTACATTTAATTCATTTTTTAGCTTTTCGCCACAGTTGTGAGGGCTAGAAACGTCCTTTATAAAAAAAAAATGCTTAAATTAACCCAATTCCAGGAGATAAGACTTAAAAAAAAAAAGCACCAAACAGCATGTGCTTCATGATACAAACCTGACAGCAAAATCTATAACTGGTTTAGGTTTGACTTATCTGAGCTATCAAGAAGTGACTCTACCATTTGTGTAATCTCTCAGGCACAATTTTTGTATTTCAAATCTATACTTACTTGTTCTGCCATGACTATGACATTCTTGACTCTTGATGCCACCTGCTCTCAGGCATGCCTTATCGTTGTCTGGAACAAAATTACAAAATAATTTCAAGTGAAGGAGGAGGAATTTCTGAGCCTGGTAATACTTGGTCAGAAGGTCAGAGTGTTCAGCTAAGTAAATGCTATGGGGTAGTGGGGCAGTGTGATCTGTTAACTTTATCTTTTAATTAATATAAACAGTTCTATCATAATGATAATCCAAAGTGAACATTAACTCAGTCAGCTGGTTTGTACGATAGATAAGCACCACAACAGAAGGCTCTAAATCATCCTACATGTCATATACCGTATGTCTAGCAATTTTGTTTTATAGAACTTAGGTTGTGTTGTGTTTCTCAAGTGGATCTACAGCTATGATGGAGCTTCCTGCCTTAGTATTCAACATACTATGCGGTGCTTTGGTGCTGGCAAAGTGTTGCAGTGACAGATGAGCGTGAGATTTGGCAACAACCTTGCAGAGACACAAGCTATATCACCTTACCGATAAAGGGGGATTGCATGGTATTATGGTAACATAACGTAGAAGACAATACTGAATAACAACCTCTGGGGAGGGGGTCTCCTAGAATACTTAACATCATTAGTTCTGCAAAGCTAACTTCTACAAGTCACCAATCTATTGTGTCTTGTACACAGACAAGGACTTCAAAGGGAAGAGTTTAACCTTCTTCATAACATAGCACTTTACAATGAAGACTCATGAAGATATTTTACTGGGTGGAGTAGCAGAGGGCTACTAAATAATCATGATGCAAAATATATTGTGCTGCCCGTGTCATTACTTTATACCATTATGTAAGCCAGTGTTCAATATGTTACAAACCCTTTCTTAGCAGCTGATCCTCAGTGGTTAATGGGTTAATGGGTTTGCCACTGGTTACAGGGGAAGAGGGGGGATTTAGATTCAGGTCCTTAAAAGGTATTAATAAAGGGAAGTTAGATGCCCAAATCATTTGAGGATCTGGCCTTACTCTTTTTTTGCTGAAAGTGTAGGGGTTCATAACTTTAGTGCTCAGTGTCTAGATGTAAAACTCTGCTGTTGGCCTAACCATAGCAGGTAGAACTACACATTAGACACTATGCCCCACCAGGAAATGGTTAGACAGCACTTTCCCACCCACTTCCTGGGGTGGGATTCTAGCATCTAAGGTCTGGTCAATTTTTGAGTGTCCTTTGTGCTGTCTTGAAGGATGTAATCCCATGTTGAGGGTTTTCCTATACTGCCTAAATTGCGGAAGAATGATGGTAATTCAGTTATATATAAGGATTTTAGCTGAATGTGATTCTAAAAATCACAGGCTGACTCCTACACCTGGTCACAGCAGAATTGGCTGATTTGATTAAATCAAGAGATTTGAGGTGATGGTCCAGTTTCCCAAAGTACCGACAGAATCTAGGCCTTATTTCTTATCAATATGTCTGCCTGGATCCTTGATATGGCCCAATGGAGTGGGTTGCTAGAGGTCTGATTTTCCAGATCCCAAAGCCCTGCAACAGTCAGACTTGTTCCAGGCTTTGCAACTGTGGGAGTCCAGCTGCGTAGACTGCCCTGGAGTTTGGGACCCCTGGCTCTCAGGGCTCTGGCTTGTGTCTTGAAAAGTGGTGGTTGCCAGGTCACTGCACTAGGCCTCCAGTCCTGTACAAAGGGAATTGCAAAATACTTGGTTTTCATTTCAAAACCAGATTTCAAGCTGCCAACCTTCTCTGCAAAATAGAATCACCTTTCCCTGAACAGCTCAGGGTACCAGTGATAGAGCCTCTGATGCATAGGACCTCAGTAATTTCTGTGGTGGGGGCGAGGGGGAGGAGGAAGGTAGGCACCTATGCTGGGAACTTCGCCAAACTTTTCCTGCCCCTTACAGGAATTTGAAGTGTTAAAATGGAAACAAGTGAGATGTTTTGTCATTTGTGAAAAGTCCTCAATGTGGCTTCATATAGGTGTAGTGCTAATAATCATGGAATACACTGCATCCTTCGTGGTGACCAAGCTGTGTGTATACAAAACAAATTTACTCACAATCTCCAATAGATGGCTTTGTTTCTTCATTGTCATTAAAAAAAGAAATGCCTGGGAGGAGGGGGAAAACACCCAATTAGGAGTTGAATTATATACTTCCACACTGAGCAGAATGTCTTTACACTGATCCTTAAGGCACAGGCAGAGTTATTTTTCATCATTTCCATTTTATGGACATGAAAGATTATGGTTAAACACCAAATGTAAGCATGACACAAGCCTTCAGATTTAAACATGTCCCTCCTTTCTTCAGATTTCTCCATCATCTTCCTATCATGTCTTGCATCAATTTTGAGCTTCTTAAGGACATTCTTGTGATCCTAGTCAACTATGACCTGCCCCCACTTGTTCCTCCACTTTTCTCCTAGCTGAATGCTTTATGCTTCTGTCACATTCTGTCTACCTCACCCTTGTGAACCATTCTCCTGCTCTCATACTTATTTTACTTTTCTTTACTCTTCCACACACATGAATTAGTCTTCCTTGATTCTTATCCCTCCTTTAAAGAGCACTGTGCAGAGATTTCCCCACTAAAAAGAGAGTTCATCTCCTGTGCCAAAAATCAGATTCTTAAGACGGTGTCGAGCCTTCCTCAATGGAAGTTGAAGATGCTTAATGCTTCATAGGATTGGATCCTTGGTTTGTAAAATCTATAAGACAGTGACTTTGCTGCGCACCAGTAAATGCATTCATCATACCTAGTAATTGCATTATATTAAAAATAATATATTAAATATATAAATGTACGTGTGTGTCTATGTGTATAAACAACTTTATTAGGGTTACAATGGAAAAGTGAGGAAATGCCAAAAATAAGGCTACCTGCACTACTCGTATATGGCTCCTTTGTCCATTTTCATTATTATAAAGTCTTTGATTATATTACCACATACTATTTTTTCCACAAGACTTCTGCCTCATTCATTACCCAGGATGGAAGGTGCACAATGAACATCCATGCTTTATTTACTGCATAGTGTCCCATCTCTGAATACTGAGGAATTGTTAATGCCCTCATGGTCTTTTCTTTGGCACTGGGTGGGATTTATATTCCTAGATAACTTTTAAAACACATGGGAATATACCTGTCTCCTGCTACTGATAACAGCCAAGTAATAGTTGGGGATAGTACTATCTTATGGTGGAGTTGTTAGTTGTGGTGAAGCACATGTGTAAATGCTGACCCAGGTGTAAATTGTGCTCGGTCAGCCCAGGCAGCAGGGAGCCAGACACCTGCCTGCCACCCAGCCACATGGCTCTGCATGTTTGGCACTCTTGTGCCCCAGCTGCCCGTCTGCCATGCAGAGCCCCAGGCTGACCCCCTGAGCCCACTGCTAGCCCAGGCCTGCTCTGCTCCAGCAAAAAGTGCTGCTGTGCCTAGGAGCAGTTACCCTTGTTCAAACATCTCTGGAGTTTATCCATTCACATTAAATTGCACATGTGATGCCCAATGGGTGCATATAAATCTCCTCTCACCCACAGTTAAAATTTTAGAATAGCATTACCATCTTTCCTTCCACAAATTTACTTCCTTATAAATGTCTTGCATAGACAGGCAAAGACTAATTCTTAGGGGAAATGTTCAGCTGTATAAACCATTTTATTTCCTGAAGTTTCCTTTCTTATCCACCAGATTCAGCAACCAGCAATATGGCAGCTTTCCTGTGGACACTAACTGTATTCACTGCAACACCCTGATTTACTCAGTACATGTACCATCTGCTAATTCCCACCCTCCCTGCAGCCACTAACCTCCTGTCCCATCTTTTCCTGTCCCCTGCTATTTTCATCTGAGCATCCTGCTTCAGTTTCCCTTGCGTTTTATGCCCCCAAGTTGTTCCCATCTCTTTTTGCCCCCATATCCTTCCTTGCCTGCCCAGTCCTTTCATTTACATTAAGGTTGTTTCTCTTTCTAGGACACAGACAGAGGGAGTCCTGAGAGCACAGGAAAGATGGTATACTGTCTCTCAGATCCTGTGTCTGGTATCATGATAGTCGCCAGCAGTCAGCAGGCTCAAGGAAAGGCTTGCAGTTTTACCAGCCTATAGATCTCCCAAGGCTACTCTATCCAAGATAGCCAGACTACAGGGACACTTAAACAATATCTTCTTTTTACATGGGCACATACTTTTGTACTAATGACCAACAGGCTTATTTCAACTCTAAACCATTTTGAAATTCCTAGATGAGAGGAGCCCTGAGGCTGCTTTGCCTGACATGGGTCTGCTTAGACCAGGGGCAGCATGAGGGACCAGACTGAGGGGCTTGGAGGGCTGGATCTGGTCAGTGGACTGCATATGTTTGGCATCCCTAATCTAAACTGCATTTTACCAAGTCATTCCAGCTAATTTATTCCCTTAATCTCTCATGAGTGACCAAATAGGAAATAAACTGCCCTTTCCATCATTTAAAGAAGACAGGTAATCATTTAAGAGAGATATGAAACTAAAATCAATTACATAAACCTCCCAAAATGTGTTGGAAAATAAATTAAAAAGAAGATTGTAGTCAGGAATGACAACAGGTATATTAAAGTTCCATATTGTACTGATAGCGCAGTTCAGCAACAATCTTTTGCTGGCTAAGTAATAACCAATGCAACCTTTGGTATTCTGTGCTGAACATGGTAACAGTGTACTGAGTTACCCGAGGAATGGACTTGTATTTGAGATTGAATAGGAATCCAGTGCTCATTTGAGATAAACCACAACCAGATTTTGCAACATGGGCAATTTCAGTGGTGAAGCCAAGATTTAGATAGATTTCAGAATTTGCACAGAGTTGTCTCACTTCTAGGGCTGAACGTCTCAAGTTAGGGACAAGGGAAATTGATGGGGTGTGGCTGGGAAACTTGTAGCTATGCAACCTGTTATCTGTTTGCATTTCTAATGTGGCCATCACCATTATCTATAGGGGGCCAAGATATCAGCCATATTCTAGCTTTTCTTTAGTCCCCAGACAATCAATCCAGCACCCTCTACTGGCATGGAGTTACCAAAATAAAATAAAATAAATTGTAAGACTTTTTCTTTATTTGATTACTGAAACACTAACCATGCATCCTGATGTTCTGTAGGATGACGTACAGGTATTCGCCGCAGATGCCCGCAGCATCTACAAACTCCTCTTGACTCATGCTGCACAGCTGCAAGCCATTAATATTAAAGTGGGAAAAGGAGATACAGTTGGCATCTAGTTTATATTGGTCACAGCAAAACTGCAGCCAGTCACAGACATTTTCTTTGCTCCAGTATTCCGGATGAATGGATGGCCAAAATAAGTCAGACCCTGCAACATATTTAGTAGGAAAGAGAACTGAAGTGGAAATACTTATAAAACTCATCATACAATTCATTCCAATAAGTATATTTTAAGCATGAAGAGTCTATACCGGTGGATCTCAACCTTTTTTGTACCAGGACCCATTTGTAAACATCAGTGGCCAGTCCCAACCCAGCGCCCCTCACTCCTGACCCAGTGCCCTCCACCGCTAGGCCCCAGCCCTTCAGTGTGTGGGGCAGGGGGTGGGTGTATGCAGCAGGGGGCAGTGGGTGTGGGGCATGGGGGGTCCCCAAGCAGCCCCTTGCAAGCTGGAACTCTGCCAGCCTTCAAGGGAAAAGCCACATTTACCTCCCTTAAAGGAGAATTCATTTTTAAAGTTTGTTCATGACCCTTTCATATATTTTCTTGCAACTCACTTTTTGGTTGACCCATGGGTTGAGAAACGCTGGCCTACACCTTGTTCTATTAAGACCATAAGCATCTTCCATTATTCCTTTGAATGTATACCAAATACCATCTATGTTGTGGTGTCTAGTACAGTGGTTTTCAACCTGTGGTCTGTGGACCTCTGGAGGTCTGGAGACTGTGTCTAAGGGGTCCACAAAAGATGACTATGATCAATCAAAAGTTTGTGAAGTCACCACACCCACACTTACAATTCAAAGAGGTTCAAACTTCTATTCAAAATTTCCAAAGGGGTTCGCACCTCCATTCAAAATGTTTTAGGGGTCCACAAATGAAAAAAGGTTGAAAACCCCTGATCTAGTATAATCTAACTCTTACATCTCATGTACTACTATTCATTATTATTGTACGTCATTCATCCACAGAATCTCAGAGTACACATCTCGTAACCTGATAGGCCCTTAATGTGAGAAACAATGTCTGGCAAAGACCCAAAACCAGAAGCACAATATATTATTTATGCAGGAAATTTAAAATAGCATGGAATCAAATCTTTTAGCATAAGTAACAATGCATGCTACATCCATTTTATGACATTTTTCCTCTTACATACAATTTCCAACCATGAAAGTAGGGGGTGCATCACATCTATGTGGAATATCGATAATTTTGTGAACAAATAGACCATTTTTCTCAAAATGTGACGCATTGGAGATAGTCAAAGCTCTACACAGGCAATACCTGATGAAAATCAGCAATACCCCAGGCTTTATAGATACATAAATATTGTAAACTTCACAGAAATGCTTACTTAGAAGTGCTCTGGAAGTTATAATCACTCACTTCATTTGAGAGACCATAATAAGTGTTAACGCTGTTTAGATCTGTTGAGCTGTGTGAATTGTTTATTTTTAGATAATATGTTAAAAACTGTTGGTAACATTTTGCAGGAACGGGTAAAACATTTTTCTCTCTGTTGCGTAAAAGAAGGAGCAAAGCTGGTGGGACATTTCAGTTGAAAATATTTCAATAAAAAGCATTCAATTTTTTTTCCCAGCAAAGATGGAAGGTTTGCTGAGCAGCAGTATAGCTGTTGGCAAATATTGCAGCATTATTTTTAAGCATAAAATGTGACATTTGCTTTTCTGTGAACATTTTTATGGAAAAAAGTATCCAAAATATATATTTGGAGAAGGCAAAACATAAGACCAAAATAATGAATCCACATGCTATTGGAAGTAGTCACAGACTAGCTATTAATCGCATACACACAAACAGGCATAGTCAACATGGAATCCAAACTTTTTTAGGAGGCAGAAACATATGTCATTACCACCCAAGCTAACAGATAATATGTATAGCTGACTCCAAGAAAGAGGCTCTTTGACACACTTGCTAGAGGGAAACAAGACCGTGGTATTCTCTCTCTTGGATGTCTATGAATATGCAGACTATGTATATCCTGCACTAGAGTAGCTTCAAGAATTATAGCCAGAGCCGATACAGAGCCCTTTAGTTTTACCTTCATTCTCCCAAATGGAGTTTGTAGGAAATAGAAATGACTTGATATTTCTTTTAACTCATTACATCCATTCTTTTCATTCAAGTCCATGGGGATGACTAATACTTTAGTCTCAAGGGAGCTTCTGGGACAGTGACAAAGATCTCAGCTTTGGAGATTTTGGCAGTTTCCACTTTAAAGGGGTTATATCAATTTATAGCAGCTGAGGATCTGGCCCCACATCAATCAAGAGGTTCTTACAGCAGCTCTGATCAAACATATGATAATAAATAGCACTGGAATGGGACTCAGATGTCACAAGGATGAGACCAGTACACATGAGGAAAGTAGATTAGATGGGAGACCCATCCCCCCACCCACTTTTGACTCTTTCATCTGTCTCCACATTGCATCAAGCATGCTGCAGAAAATAAATCATATCACTGCTTTCAAACAAGGTGAACTAAAATGTTCTTTGACGTTCACTTAGTCAAGCAATTTATTTAAGAGAGTAAATGATGCAGCTGGGCTGAATCAATTGACACAAAAATGAGTCTAAATGGTTTAAATTATGACAAATGGCAGAAGCATCAAGAGAACTTTGATTTTGTTCATGTATCATCCATGTACTATAAATACCTTCATTTGTATGTGCAGAATTAATATAAAGTAATATTGAATAAAGTGTCTCAGATCTTGTAAGGCTATGCCCTCCTATCTAGTGCAGGTAGCTTGGAAGGAGAAGAATAGGGCAAAAGATGCAAAATTTCAATCAGTATTTGAGTTTCAAATACCCAAGAAAGGAGGATGGTTAAATCTGAGGTTTTGTAAAGGCACTTCTAAAGACAAACACCAGAAGTGAAATATAGACTGACACCTGGCCAGAGTATGAGGCCTGGAGCCGTGTGACAATGATTGATCATGATTTCAAAGGAGAAGTAGAACATCACCATACCAACCTCCT
Source organism: Crocodylus siamensis (assembly GCF_052110815.1). Taxonomy (NCBI): domain Eukaryota; kingdom Metazoa; phylum Chordata; order Crocodylia; family Crocodylidae; genus Crocodylus; species Crocodylus siamensis. The sequence goes on from NC_143396.1 coordinate 210,191,090, forward strand.
TGGGGTTCATTCCAGGGTTGGGGGAAAGCTTTAAAGTCAGGTTCCTACTTCAAAAGAGTCCTGACTCCAGGGGCAGCTCAGAAGGAAACTGAATCAGTCACTTCCTAGACATAAGTTATCCTATGCTATTGACTGGCTCTAGGTCCCCCCTCTTCCAACCCTGGGAGAATTGGAACTGGGGCAGCCTGCATGACTCCTAGTTAAAGTGGATGTACTTCTTACCCCATTTGAGTTTCCTCTTGTGCAATTGAAGTGATTGAGCTTGGATTTTTTTGTTGTTTTTCTATTCATGTAGAAGATGGGGGAGTGAGGATAAATTCACAACTTTTTATTGCTGAAAAATGAAATGAAGTTTGCATTTTTAGTGCAGCTATTTTTACTACTTCAAGATCACACAAGAAGAAATTAGCTACTTTTCTACAGTTACATGTGTACAGTAAGTAACCTTGAAATACTATAGCATGGTAAAGCAGTGGTACTTGGTACTGACTTTTGAGCTGACTGATAAATATCAGCTTTGCTGGCAATATAGAAATGCAACAGCCTGTTCCTCTCATGGAATAGTTCTTGTCAGGTCTAGTTTCCCTGTTTGCTCTGACTTCTGAAAGGATCAGATTATTTTTGGAAGTCAGAAAAATATTCCAGAAGTGCTGATGTGTGTAGCAGGCAGTCAAAAGGTGCTGACAGTAAGGTTTGGCTCTTTTGAATGCACTCTCTATTGCTTACAGGAAAGGTTAATTCCCTGAAGAGCTGTCTCTTGAAGGAGAATGTACTGCACCAAGATGTTATACCATTTGGAATATTCTTCTGGAAAAAACATCAGCTGGACAACAGAGCTTCTGCAAGAGATTTATAAGTTTCCTTTGAGTGGGAGAGAAAGGGCCACTACGTAAAGAGGACAGAAGCAAAAACTTTATCTAAACGAGATAAGATGAAGAGCGAATAAGTTATACTACATCCAGGAACACTTCAAAAAGGTGCCCCAAGCTACTTCTCAGAGGGGAAGAGAGGCAGAGAGTTAAAAAGTGGGAGGTGAAGGAGCCATAGAGTTTATACCATTGTCTGACCCTTCCTAAAATGTTGAGGCATTACTCTCTTCAAGGATTCAGATTTCCATTATTATTTCCACTCTCCACTGGCATCCCTTGCTAGACCTGATGTGTTGGTCAAATTTCAACCCAGAGGGTTGACAGCTTTTCCAGATTGGAAGGATTTCCCCAACTTAGAGTAGTGATTCATGTCCCATATCTAAAGCTTGCATGCATTGTGACAAAAAGACTTCTAATTCACAGTTGAAAAAGTTATATTGGTGCTAACAACAATCAAAGTTTTAGTGTATACATGGCTCAAGCAAGCACAGAGAGTTTTACTGCTATATTCTGAACTCAGGGCCCTGGATTTTCCCACAATGTACAGATGGCTATAGGACTCTACAGCATGGCATGGGCGGGTTAGAGAACATGATCTACATGTAGGGAAAAATGTCACTGTGTTGACATGAACTATGTCAGCTGTAATCAAATAAGATAATTGTATCAGAGCCTGGCTGCATGCTTCCTAAAGCAGAGCAAAATAAGCCTATAATATCTCTCCACTGGGCAGTTCCATGTTTTCAGAAGAAGTGTGCTAAAAGTTACCACGCATACTTCTTTTTAAATATAGGAGTCCTGTTGCCAGTGTAGTTCTGATTCCAAGTCAGTCAGGAGCTGAGGTGAGAGCTAGCCTTTCACTGAATGAGTTCTGCATGCCTTATTATGAACTTCTACACATTTTGTCATTAAAAGTCACATGGTCCTTTTGTTTAAGAAGTGTCAATACCTTCGCTCCATTCTCATGGACAGCTTCCAATGTGTGCCATGTCATACTCTGCTAGCTTAGATTCTTTTGCTCTAGATCAAGAAAGTGTTGTCTTTCTTTTCCATTTTAGTCTGCTTGGGTCAGACGATTGGATCTAGGACAGAAGTTCCATAGATCACTTTAACCTAAATCAGTTAAAATCTGATCCATCCAGGTCTATCTTAAACTGGCTTCAGCCATTTTGAAAGCATTTTGTGTGCCCTGAACTTCTGTTCTGTTACAGGTTTGAACTAGTTTCTGATCAGTTATCCCGATTTATGTGTAACTTTTGTTCCTAGCCCAGGTACCTCATATGCATGCCCCACATATTTTATTTTGAGGCCACTTGGGGAGGAAGGAAGTGAAAACAATCTAGGGGGTCTACAAGAACATGAAAGACATTACTGCAACCCCACAGGACTCTCGGAATATCTAGAAGCATCCAACATTGAGCAATTGACATTTAAACTGAACAGTGAGGGACCTATCCTCTGACATGCCCAGAACAATGAGGGTAGATGCTAGAGAGAGTTTGAGCAGAGGATAGATCACTATAGATATAACTGGTTCCTATGCTTTCCCTGTAAAGCATCTACTCCTTCCATTATTGGAGAAAGTATATGTTGGTCTGACCCACTATGGCACTTTTTATGTTCTCCTATGTAATCATAGAAAAAACATGGAGGAAGCTATACAGTAAAACAAAGGCGAGCTGTTTGCTCAGCTCAACTCTGCTTAGCATATGAGCTCTGACAGGATCTCTGCACCAAGTCATATTCCTAGATTCATAGATTGTAAGGGGCTGGAAGGGACCTTGGAAGATCATTGGATTCAGCCCCCTGCACCAGGCAGGACAGATAGTTGGGGTCAGGTGACCCCAGCAAGGTGACTGTCCAGTCTCTTCTTGAAGATTTCCAGGGTAGGTGATTGCACCACTTCCAGAGGGAGCTTATTCCACAGTCTGGACACCCTGACTGTGAAGAAGTTTTTCCCAATGTTGAGCCTGAAACGGTTTTCCAGGAGTTTGTGGCCATTACTCCTTGTTTTCCCCAAGGATGCCCCGGTGAACAGTTCTTTGCTGAGCCCTTGATGTACTCCCCAGATATAGCAGTAAGCTGCTACCAAGTCCCCTCTCAGCCTTCTTTTCCCCAGGCTGAAGAGTCCCAGGTCCCTCAGCCTTTCCTTGTATGGCTTGCCAGGCAAGTCACTATTCATATGGGTGGTCCTTCTCCGGACTCTCTCAAGTTTTACCACATCCTTGTTAAAGTACGGTGCCCAGAACTGGAGGTGAGACTCCAGCTGTGGTCTCACCAGTGCTGAGTAGAATGGAAGAATCACTTCCTTGGTTTACCTGGAGATGCATCAATTGATGCATGCCAGAGTATTATTTGTCCTGCTGGCAACAGCATTGCACTGATGCTTATATTCATGCTGTGGTCTATTGTTACCCCCAGGTCCCTTTTGTTTGTGGTGCTGGTCAGTTTGGCACTGCCAAGTCTGTAGGTGTGTAGGGGTTGTTCATCCCTAGGTGGAACACATTTCTCAAATGCTGAATTTCATCTGGTTTCAACTTGCCCAACTTGCTTGCCTGTTTAGATCTGCCTGTATCTGTAGCCAGTCTTCAAGCATGACCATGCTTCGCCATAACTTGGTGTCATCTGTGAACTTGGCTAGTAAGCTCTTCACCCCAATCACTGATATATCTATAAGCTAATGAAATATTTTTAGAGGTGGGTTTATTTTTTCACATGGAATTATTTATCATGGAACAATTCTGAGCCATTGAAATCAGAACAGCCCACTAGAAAGTGTTAATTTTAATAATGGTTTGTTCTGAGAACTTTTAAAAAAGTTTGGAGAATGGCAAAATTAATCATATAAATGAAAAAGGCAAAAGGTGAAATGAGATATTTCAATTTTATTAACACTGGCTACCAATTAAAAAAATGTTGCAGGAACTGACTTTTTTGTTTTATTTTAAAAATGAAGCAAGTTTTAAATTGTCAGAATTTCTTGTTTCCTGCACAGCCTTAGATATTCTCTTTCAGTGGAAACTACAGGGACATGTGTTTTTAGGACAGGCATCTGAATCTTTTCTGCAATGGCAAGGTTTACAACACATGAAGCATGGAATCCCTGATCATCATGAATTTGTCACAGTATAAACTGTTTGGAAAATGCTGTTTTAAATTGCATTCTGAAAGGTTGAGTTTGTTTTTTAAGAAGAGCACAGTTGTTTGAAAGCACAAATACAGTTTTGGGAGAATACTGCATGAAATGTGAATCAGATATAATTTTTATCACAAGTCTGGCACAGTAATGTTATAGGAGCTGTGCTATACTTGCTTTCAAAACCTGTTGAATAAGTTAGCCTGAGCAAGGAGAAAAATAAGCCAGCCTCTTTAGGAATTTAAATCAACTATTAAGAAAGGAAAAAGGTTTCTAATGGGGGATGCTAACTGAGCCTTTTTAGCAGGGATCTGTCCTGAGCACATGCCATTCAGAGTGAATTCCTTAAAATGTATTATAGTCTCCAAATGAGTTCTGTGACCTGATGAAGTGTAAGGTTTCAATATACTTGTGGCGGGGGAAGAAGAATGGTAGACTAAACATTGGGAAGTAATCACCAAGCAATCCAGCAAGGAATTATTGAGTTATTACCAAACACATTTGGTCCAAGCCACAAAGTTCTGTGATGCTCTTTGAAATCCCCAGCCTCACAAGTGAACTCTGTATTTAACTGGTCATTTCCAGTTAACAAATATATATGAAGTTGAAGAACATTTAAAGAGATGTCACCCTATCCAACTAAATTACTATGCCATGCTACAGTTGAAATTCAGTATTAGTCAAAGGGTTTCAAAGACAGCTGCTTCATTTCAAGTGGATAAAGTAAAAACCTGGGAATCAGAAGTATTAGGATCTACTCCTAAACTGCTGTTGACTCACTTGGTAACCCTAAATTTACCATCTTGCAATAATGAAGATAACATTCTATGGTGAGACTTAAGTAACTCATTAATCTAGTGCTCATTAATCACTAGACGTGTCATGAAATCACAAAGGTCAAGATTCAGGAGTTTTGGGTTCAATTTCTGATTCTACCACAAACTTTGGGCAAGTCATTCAACCTCTCCCAGACTTACTCCCATCTACAAAATGGGAATAATACTTTCATATCCCACCAGGGTATTGTGGTAAGGAATACATTTATGTTGCAACCATACACTGAAAGGATGCGGGAAATCAAAGTAGACAGCGATACTTAGATATAAATATCAGTGCGCACTCTTATTATTATTGTTCTTTAGTGCTTCCAGACCTTGTACAGTTCTGTACTATAAGTACAGCTGTATTGAATTGAATACATATGTGCTGACAGGTTTCACAGTGAGTTCATATTTAAAAGTGTTAAATTCTAACTTTGGACACAGACAGAGCACTTTTTTCAAGGTAGACCTATGTACACACCTGTCTGATGGTCAACGGTGGGATAATAATCTTCAGCTGTCCCAAACAATTCTGTCCAAGACATCAGGGGTTCACAGCCCATTGTGTTTGGCAGAAAGATGCTGTGAGTTACGGAGTCCAACATTGCCCTAAAATATTAATCACATTAGTCAGATCAGGAGAAGATGATATCAAGGATCCAAGTTCTAAAGCCCCCGGCACACTTTCTCTAACAAGGAATGGTGCATGCCTTGGGTCTTCAATGGACTTCTAGGTGTACATAAACATTTTGGTAAGTAAATGGTTGATCTGTTGGAAATTGTTGGCATCAGTGAAGGGACTAATAAGTGCATCAAAATGTTACCATCTGAAAAGGACCTATAAGCACATTTATGATAAAAGCTGAGGTGGGTAATAGGAAATTATCCAACTGATTGCCTCAAGGGACCAATGGAACCTTTCATAGGCATGTAAAAGCGTGGGGAAGAACAGACCTAGAGTAATGTCCACAGGCATATGGTCAATGTTTATTGTTTGCTGAACAGGCCCTTGTGCAAACAAATGGGAAACATGGTTCTGTCTCCAAGGATGCAAATGCAGACATCAGACAGTTCAGGGTTTGTGGGGAAAGTGAAATTTTTGAAAATCAGTCACAAATTGAGGACACGTTCTCTCTTGTTGCTTCTAAAGCACGGTCAAAGCTTGGAGTTTCAGGAGAACCTTGCTAAATTAAACCAACAGCAGCAACTACCTTACACCTTCATCCAAGCAAGTTGTGGAGTTGCTGAAAAAATCGCTACAATTCTACCATGAAACACTAAAGAGAAAGAAGAATTAAAAGGTCTAGCAGGAAGGAACTTGGGTAATATACAATGATAATATCACTGTAACGGTTAACATTTAGTATAATGCCAAAATAGCTGTGTGTGGTGGAGAGGGATCCAGATCCATACCATTTGTATTGCAATAGTGGCTATGCACTCCATTTGACTTAGGTCAAAGGTGAACCATCTTTTCAGTTGGTGTGTGAGGGAGGGCAGCATGAGAGTAAGGTATTGACAGTTATGGTTATTAGTAGTGATGATGCTCTGAGGATTTGCCTACCTACTGCACTTTGTAAAATTTGTAATAGATTAACTAGCTTTGTTATCTCTTTCCCCAGCTGAAGAGGGGAGGGAGTTGCTTTCTGTCTTCTACAACTAATTGGAAATTTGGCAATTCTTAGCAGAAAGAAATTTAAGTAAACTAATATGATAATATGGCCACAAAGTCTAACTTTTAGTATAAGACTAAGGTCTTTGCCTGAATGAAGGGCGATCAGATATAGGAAGTGGAAACATTTGGGATGCCTGCAGGGTCCCCAAGGTAGACTGGATCCAGCGTGTGTAAATGTTGAAGAAACTGCATGTGCACAAATTAGGCTTCAAACATTTCAACTAATAAAATCCACCTTTTATATTTTATATTCATTGTCTTCAGTGGACCTAGTATAAGCCTAGTGTTACACATACAATGTACTTTAGACTGAACATCATCATTAAAAAGAAGCTAATCTACTAATACAATTCAAAAAACTTTCCAGGAAGTTGTATGAAAAGAACTGTCATGGTTGCGACACAAAAGTAATAATAAATACATGATAAATTCACTGTAGTAAATGTTAGATTCTACTATGGGCCTTATGCCTTCAGCAATCTATGCTGGACACACAGGTTTGATGGCATATATTACACTCAGAGACACAGGTCAGAAGGTGGGAGTAATGGCATGTTTATCAGTTCATAGTTGCTGCAGGATATAGTATTACATAAAAAGCTTTCCTGATTCTTCTCCAAGCAAAGCAATTAACTCTTATAGCTGCATTAGATCACAGTGGATTAATATCTGTGGAGCTATGACACTCAGTAGTTCAGGTAGAAACATCACAGAATTATAGGGTTGGAAGTGACCTCAACAACTTTCAAGAACCTGCAGTAGAGAAAGCTCATCAGTCCAGTAGGTACAGAAGGCAGACAGATATCTGGGACCACTACATGCCTCCTGCTATAAAAGAGTGACTTCTTGATTTTGTCACAGGAAAATGCCTGGGAGGAAATCCTGCTCCTATTGAGGTGAATGACTTTTTTCCACCAACTTCAACAAATTCAATAAATGTTAGATTTCATCCCTAGTTTGGACCATGTCAATGGGTGACAAGACAGAGAACCCAATGAACCTGACAACGCTAAAAACTTAGACAGACACTTCATATAGAAACAGAGATGAAGACAGGAAGAACTAAGACTCACTAATGACCCCACCTTAGCAATCACAGGGTAGTGATAGTGTAGAATGTGTCTATGTGATCCCAACAGATAATCCCTGTTCACTGACTCAAATCAAGGTCAAAACCTCCAGGATCCTGTAACATGCCCAAGGGAAATGCCCTTTCACATTTGCAGGGACCCTATATGTCCCTGTATAAGACAGTAGGAAATCCCCACGACTGTGATTAATATGGAACAGCCATTTCCAAACACATGCTTCCATGAGCACAGTAAACAAGCAACAGGCAAACTAGAAGCTTGGGGTAGAAACAAGTATAAGACCATCTACAATAGTGGAAGTGCATTGGTCTGAGACACAGTACAGACAGATGGGAAATGCAGCTCTGAGACCACGCCATGCTTGCCTCTTGCAACTCAAGAAAATTTGGGGCGAATTTGGATCCTGTTGATATCACTGAGAATTTTTCCATCACCTTCAAAGGCAGGATTTTGCCTATCGTTTCTACTAACTGCCAAGAGTTGATGGGGCAACCGGCCCCCACCATGCCTGTTTAAAAAGACTCTATTTTAAAGAACTGCTTTAATAGAAATGCTGACAATGCCCCTTCTTTGTAGTGAATATTACTTTGAAGTTGATTTTTAAATTAATAGTTTAAAGAGAGTTAGTTAATATCATTTGGAAGTGTGCCTGTACTTAGGTAAGGGAAAATACTATCCTTGAAAGATTCTAATAAACTTACCTGACATAACCTTTTTGCTATACTCAGGTAAAAGCCTGTGAGCATTTACATCCTTACAGGCATCATGTAATGGTGGGTGGTTAGATTTCACACTTTGGCTACATTTTCATGATGATTTTCCAAGGCTGAAATACATTTCGAGTAGGATACCACCACTTAGGATACAGGGGTTCCGTTCGAAGTAAAGCTGGGCCTGAATCAAAGCTGAACCAACTGGACCCTTGGGAACTCCAGCTCTGTCTCTACATCTAACTTCTGAAGTTTAATTCACCTATAGACTGTTTATCCAAATTGGAAAAATTTAGTTCCATACAGGTCCAAGCCCGAGCTCCTGTCTGATGCTTGGCTTGTAGCCATGTGACAAAGTTACTCCCAGCAACTACCACTGGAGGGCCCAGCAATATGCAATAATAGCAAAATCAACTTAAAGGTGAGAAAGCCCCATTGTGTTCAGGTATACAGTTTATAGCAGTGGCTCCTTACACAATATGTATATGTCAACCAAAAATATTTATTCTTAACATTACTAGCAGGTCTAATTTGCTTTGCAAATCTCCTAGGCAAACAGGATATCTCTATGTGTCACATCAGATAATCTCTCAGCTTTACCTGGTACCTCATTTACATACACACATATCTGACTAAATATACTCTGGAGGGAAAAAAAAGAGAAGAGAGAGACAGTTGTTTAAACAGGAAATCTTTTGTTTGGTGTTAGTTTTAACTCCCACTGGTATAGTGCTGTAAAAAGCAATTAATTAGCTTTCATGCTACAAACATTTTCTCTTGATTTAATGAGACAGGTCTGGATTGTTCATTTATTAAATTATAATTGATGAGGTTCACATGTATGTCTCCCACTAATTTGTTAAACTAAAATCAAATTCTTGTTGTCGAGACAGGTGGTGTGATGCACAACTCAGAAGGACAGATAGTGCATCAGGTAGGTGACTGATAAATCACTACCACAGACATAGACACACACCACCTTGGCAGCTTGCAGCTCTTAAAAATAGCGACATCGATAAATTAAACTGAGCTTACGTGCGGATGGGATCTTATTCCTGTTGCAGTGCTTAAGTCCAAAAGTAGGTCTCAGACGCAAGGGGAATGAGGAGGCTTCTGGCAGCAATGCACTACACTGTGGAAATAAAGCCACCTGCAGTGCTGTGATATATGGAACACGTTACAGACAGGTTTGTTTGGTTTTTCAGGTTCTTTTACACACCCCCTCTGATGACAGTGATAATATACAGTGCAACAGCTCAAGGAGTGGGGGGAGAAACATTCTTAAGTGCAAAACATTTACCTTTATCCTGTATGGCTTTTTACTCCTCCCCTAAATGCTGTTAATTTAAGTAAGTGTGACTTGGGCCACATTAAGCAAATCAAGTACATTTAGGTGCCTGAAGATGGGACAGGTCTCCTACAGTTCTTTCTTTCCAAATCTTGGCACTTAAAAAGAACTCACATTTCCTCCTCAGGTCTCAAGGTACTGAAATCTGATGAGCGGCGTTATCCCCATTTTACAGAAGCCAAGAAGCAGAGTTGTAAAATGACTTGCCTATAGTCAACCAAGCAAGCCAACGGCAGTGCTGAGAAATGGAATCAACTCATCATTTTTCTAAGCTCCTATCCACTGGATCATACTGCCTCCCATGTCCCCAAAAGAACATCTGCTGAGTCCTACCCCAGGTGTGGCTGTCTTTTAGTAGTCAATCAGGGATGTCAAACATATGACCTGTAGGCCTGATTCAGCCCACAGAACCATTCTGCTGGGCTTACCAGTAGTCTGACAGACTGCTGGGTGAAGTCTGCCTTAGAATATGGGGTCCAGGGACTCTGATGGATGTGGCCATCAGCAGCAGGCCCATGCACTTGACCCTGCCACTGGACTTAAGCTGCTGCCTGGCTGCAGACATGACTTATGCTCCTGCCACCCAAACATAGACCCGACCCATGCTGCCACCCTAATGTGGACCCCTGCAGCTGCAGCGGTCTCCATGGATCAGGCCTGGGAGGAGCCTCCATGCTCCAGATCTGGCCTGAGGCTCGAGGTAAATTTGACACCCCTATACATCTGTACATGTAGATGAATAATTGCAAAGTGTTTTGGACTCTTTCTAAACAAAGATGATGGTCATTGTTAGAAGTGACAGAAGAGTGACACAGGCAGGGTAGATGGAAAAAAAAAGGACATGGGAAGAGCTATTACAAAAGGATAGCTACAGTTTAATTCCAATGAGTAAGAATTTTTTGGAGGTAGATCAAAATCTTTTAATACCCCAAAACTCTACTGTTTAGTGGATCTTTGTTGTGCACAGAAAGAAGAACTGAAAATATGGGTAAATAGTTATGTCAAATCTGCTCTCCTTCTGGGAGACATCCTTGTAGTAGCTGTTTGTTACTTGCCTTAATTGTTGTTTTTCATAAGAGTTTCTAACTCCAGAAGTTGTCTAATGCATATTTTCATTCCACTGGAAAGAAAAAACTAACACTATTAAATGTCATGAACAGATTTGTCAAAGCTTGCAAATTCTCTTTGAAATAGGCTGCTTTTCTTTTAAGTTCCTCCCTTCCCCCACCTCCTCACCACCAAATCTAAGGGTATCTATACATGTGCATTGAGGCTGCTCTGATGCGCTTTAATTACAACATGTTGGAGCAGACTCATAGTTTCATAGTTTCTGAAACTATGTTTCAGAAGGGACCTGAGTAGATCATCTAGTCCGACCCCCTGCCATGGCAGGAAAGAGTACTGGGGTCAAATGACCCCAGCAAGGTGTACATCTAGCCTCCTCTTAAAGACCCCCAGGGTAGGAGCCAGCACCACTTCTCTTGGAAGTTGGTTCCAGATCCTAGCCGCCCTGACCGTGAAGTAGCGCCTCCTGGTATCTAACCTAAATCTACCCTCTGCCAGCTTGTGACCCTTATTTCTAGTCACTCCTGGGAGTGCTCGGGGGAACAGTGACTCCCCCAGTGCCTGCTGATGCCCTCTGACTAGTTTGTAACAGGCCACTAGATCCCCCCTCAGCCTTCTCTTGTGGAGTCTGAACAGGTTCAGGTCCCGTAGCCTCTCCTCGTAGAGCCTGCCCTGCTGCCCCCTGATCATGCGAGTGGCCCTCCTCTGGACCCTCTCCGTGTTGTCCACATCCCTCTTTGAGTGCTGCACTCAACTGAATCTGCTGGAGCACGGTAATTACCATGCTCTAGCAGACTCCAGTGTCATGAATATCAGTGTCTCTGTGCTGAAAAATAGCAGTGGGGGCACTTTAACTAAAGCTTGTTCAACAAGGTGAAGTGTCCCCACCACCATTATTCAGTGCGGGGATACTTATGCGTGTGACCCTCCGGGTGCTTTAATTAGAGTAGCTGTAATTAAAATGCCTCCCCCCCACCACCTCCCAGAGCACATATTTATATGATCCCCTTACAGAAAGGTATGAGCATCTCACAGTCTTTCATGTATTTATCCTCATGTCACCCCTGAGAGGGAAGAAAGTTATTTTATCTGTGTTTGACAGATAGGAAAGGGAAGTATTGGAACTAAGTGACTTGTCCAGGGTTACAAAGGAAGTTTGGCAGATGGGACTTGATCTGAAGACTCCCAAGTCCCAGAGCAGTGTCCTAACAACTAGAGTATAACGTCTTTCTTTTCTTTTCCTCTGTTTTTTCTGTCCTGGTCAATGAAGTTTCATTACTTTTTCTCATTCCCTCACTCCCACATGCACTCATCTTTTTTCCCCCTTTCCTCCTTTCATTTCTTACTCTTCCTTGTTTACTTCTCTGCTTCTCTCCATTCTGTCTCTTTCCTCATCTATCTCCCTCTCTCTCCTTTCATAATTCTCTTTCACAATTAAGAAGGCAGAATGGCTGATACAAACATGACATTTTCTTGCAAATGTTTGCTTATTTTAACAGGGGAAAGAAAAGCATGTTAACACTAAAAACTCACTGGGAGCTAGACCATCCCTGAAAACCTATCATGGATATATACCACTAAGATGAAGTCCAAACATTTGTATTAAAAAATCCCCTAAAATGTCAGAATCAGTAGCCAACCTTCCTTTAATTGAGCTGTATAGTTGACTTTAATGTGAATTTTATATTGAGTAGAGACTTTGGGAAGAAATTGTATCAATAGGAAATTGTCATGAGCTTTGCAAAAATCTGACTGAATAGATAGAAATGATATCTGTTATCTGGGGTCCCTAATAACACAATGGATTTGATAGGCTATGTAACAATGTGACTGATGCAGCCCAGAGAGACAAGCCAAGGTGTTTTTCAAAATTCAGATTCATTAAATACATCTCCACTTTCAAGCAAGATAGACAAAATCCTGCCTTCTAAAGATATGGAAACACATTTTTGCATCGCAGGTATCAGGACGAGATCATATTTGCTATTATTAAGCTTGTGGAAGCACCAGTGGTAGGTGCTGTGTAAACATGATTGCGTACATTTCTGTCCGGACTTTAAAGTTTAGTGAATGAACAAAAATGCATATTGATTCTGAGTTAAAGAAGACTAGAGTCTTGAGACTAGAGGGAAGAAGTTTTTCATTTTCCCTACTAACTTATAGCGCCATTTTACTCTCCCAGAATCATGTGCTCTTGTAGGTAGAAGTATTAGTGGGCAGTACAAATGGATACTGAAGATTTCCACCCTAAGATTTCTGACTCAAAGCTCAGCGTTCTACTAGTCCAAACTAATTTTGTTCATAGTCTGTTAAACTAGGTTCATTTGATAGTTTTTCATTTTACAACCCATCATTGTTTTTTATCTCTTGTGGTCAACTGAGTAGCTTCAAGAGCACAGTGAGGCATGTTACCATACATAGACTATGTGTGATGGTGAAACAACTGTGAAAATAAATACAGAAAATACTAGCCTTGAGTTGTCTTCCAGCTACAGCAATACAAAATCCCACTTTCTTTTGCTCTGTATTGGATGGCAGACCTAGCTGAATATTCAGAATGAAGTGTACTGCAACATCTCAGTAGAAATTGCAATGGACACAATTTCTAAGTACCAAAGAGCCCGGATGGCAGTTGTCTCTTCTTTGGCTCATGTACTTCACACAGCAGGTAGCTCCAATGAGTCCTAAATTATTTGAATTAAACTGAATTGTATTCTGCAGTTAGACTGCTGGAGTGTCACTACATGGCGGTGAATGAATCCTGAGCAGTTGTTAAGAGTTTCCTAAACTTGCCCAGTACCTCGTATTCTCTGTCTTTTCTTATGTTGGTTCTGGTATCTTTTTTGTTTTATAGCAGACTACCAGGCTACAGTGAGTTAGGGTACAAGGAAAGGTTAACATTCCTATACCTATTGCAAATGTTGGGTCAGCAGGTATGACTGGCAGTTAAATAGTGTCTCAGGGCTTTCTTGCAGGGGACACTCAACATGTGGTATATTTAGATTATAGCAAGTATTACCGTGACATATTACAAGTCAAAATGTGTTCTAAGCAGTCACAGCATAATGCTTACTACAATCTCAGCTTGCTCTGGAGAGAGCTGGAGCTAGCAGCACACTCTCCCTCTGCCTCCCCTTCCTTCCCAACCCCCTCCAACCACAGACACTGCCCTTGGTACTGGGTACCACAGCTTACACATCCATCCATGAAGACGTGCAATGCCCACACCTGGGACCCACACTGTCCCTGCTGCATGCCCAGCACTGCCCAGTCCAGGATCACCCGCCCATAGCGCATCAAATGAGCCAGGTCTCTGCTGCTGGAAGCAGGCAGTGAGGGGCACAGTGAGTCCAGCCACTGGATCTGCACTTGCCACTGGGTCTCTGCTATTGGCAGTCTTGAACTGGCTGTGGTGCAGTGCAGTGTGGGGGTTGGGACTGACAATTAACTGTAGTGAGTTAGTGTATGAGGAGAGGTTTGGCTATTTCACCTGACTGTAGGAAGGTTGAACTTGTATAATCTCCATGGCGCAGTCTGACAATAACTGAACACATGCTACTTTATATGATCTGGAGATGCTCCTCCTGCAAAAGTTGTAACCTTGCTATGATACGATCACGCTTATCATATTTGTTGTTCAAACCTGTGAGTGCTTATTTTTTAAGTGCAGTTAACACATCCTAAACATAATGAGCAATGTGGTGTTCAGTTAAATCATTCCTCTGTATAAAAATATCAGTTGAGGGTCGGTCTGCAATTAAGAAAACGCATTGCATAGGGTTTTTCAGAGCTGTTCAGAGTCCTGCATGTAAAGAAAATGTTTTTCCACATCCTCTCCCCTCAAAGCTCCTGTCCAAACCTACTCAACCACCACAGCACAGAACTGAACTATGACATATTGTATTTAAAATTCCCCAGATTTAAGGAGATGTATAAAAATGCACAGGCTATGACTGTGTGACCAACCATACACACGTATTATAGGTATGCAAACAGCACTGACAGCCCCACCCTTTTCCTAGGAACTGTATTGCCGCAGTCAGAAAACAACAACAATGGCCTAAAATCTAGATGTTTAGCTAAACTCAGCTAGTATTGTTGAGTGATTAAGTCTTGAATTTCTAGTGCACCTGGATTGGCACAAAGCTACCATTCATGCATTTTTAGATTATTTCAGGTAAATTTGTTCTAGGGACAGGAGGCGTGGATGCAGAATTCAGACCCAGAGCTGGTCCTGGACCCTTCCCAAGTTCCTTTTGCTGGGCAGTGGAAAATTGAACCCCATGGTTTATAGACAAGAGTGAGACAGGAATTTGAGACCCATTTCTGAGACTTAGATTTCTAAAGCTACTCCAGCTTTACTGTCCTCCCCTTAATAATTGGTTGATCATTACTGCTCATAGAAATAATAATCCTATAGTATTATACTGTGATATGATGATAACATTATATTACTTATATTAAGAATAGTAATCATGCCAATGATTCAGTTAAATCTCCCTTCTGCAAATGGATACTGATAAGAAATATATGCCATGAAGGGTATATCTATAATGCAGTAAAAGGTGAGCTGCATTTCATATTGATTTACCTAAGCTACCTTTAGATTAGCTACCTTGTGAGCCGATAACAGTGTAGGCCCAATTGTATGGACTTCTGAGTGTTTACTTGTGATTCAGGTTACGTTTTCCAAGCTACTGCATGAATGACTGGTGCCTCCTGAATCTGGAGGGCCGCCGACCCTGCCGGGGGGCACCAGCCTTACCGACAGCATTAGTGTCAGCCACTGGGGGGGCACTGGCCCCATCGGGGGGCGGCTCATGCACCCCCTGCCAGCCGCCTATGCTCTTCTGAACAATCATACAAGTTCTGTATCTTTTTTATATCAAATCCCAAATAGGGACAGTTGGACTGACTAGCAACAGCATGGCCTATTAGAGATAATTAAATTAATGACATGTTTAAACAAGGTTGACAACATGCCACAGATTCTTACCATCTTGCCTTTTCAAACCGACGTAGTACTTCATAGAATCCTACAGAGCAGTGACCACCCTTTTTATAGCTGAGGTGGTGGCAGGCAATGACTGAAGCAATAACACTCCAATTCACGTCATCCGTGATAATCAGTCTGATGATCATCCTGCATCAGGAGATTTTTGGGCAATGCATTTCCTGTGCTGAGGGACTTTCCTGAGAGGCAAGTGACAGGTTCTTTCAGCAATTTGAAAAGTCATCCTCGAAAAGTGCTGGTTTTACCCGCTAAACCTCAGGGTTGAAAAGGAACCTCAAAGCTGTATCTAAATTCTGGTTGTAGTTTTGCATCCCAATACTTTTGAACGTCTGTAGTTTCAGCTATGTACACAGTTCTGCACTGCATTCAGATGTGAAATTGGGACCTGATTCTAGTCCCACTTACCAGCTGTCAAATCATGGGACAATTGGTTCCACCAAAGCCAAAGTGATTGGATTTGCTGCTTTTTGAGGAACGCTTTTCTGCTGTTCATGCCTACAGAGTGCAAAGGAAACCTTTGGCATCACCTGTACCTGGCATCGGGGGAGGGGGAAGTTGTATATGGGAGGAGAAAGATGAGGGAGGAGCATGGTGAATAAAGGATTTGCTAACACTTGACTCGCCAATGGTTTGATGTCCATGAGGGTCCTTACCTCTCTCCTCCTGTACGCCTTTCACTTGCAGCTGCACTGAATGGAGTGACCAGCTCCATGACTGTTTCCTCAGAGACCATGGCCAGTAAAAATATCAACGCCAATGGAGTTAAGCTGGTGTGAGAACAGGACCAGGTCTTTGTCACAAAGTAGGCACTGTTTAAACACACAAATCTGAAGCTCTACGTATACAATTTAGAACTTAATGTGTATGGAAAACGTTTATCTTAGCTAGTTGAGTGCTACGTAAGTGAGTGTAATGGACTAATACTAACAACATGGCTGTCAAATGCTGTCACCTTTCTCTAATGAAACATATGAGCCTTTCCCTAGCCTGTTGTCTGCATGGCATCTGCCGCAGTGACATTGTAAATGAACACTTCACTGCTTTCAGCTAACCATGAGGGTGTGTACTGGGCATTGCCAGTTCAAAGCATACCTGCAATATCAGATTATAGTCAAATAGCTGAAAGAAAAAAGAAACTGAGAAACCAAAAAAACAGACAGACCTGAACTGGGATCCTGGATTTGAAGATTCTTGAACTCTGGTAGTTTGAATCTGGATCCAAAAGTTAACTGTTTACATACATCTGTAAGATAGATCCAAACCAAAATCCAAACACTGGCTCCGAATCCCTTTCAGGTATGCTGTTTAATCTCTGTCAAAAATCAAGTTCCTGAAGTTGCTATTTGCACTAGCCTTTTTATACATTTCTCCCGTCAAGCCACTTAGGGTTTCTTACATCACAGATACACCATTGGTTTCTCTTTTGCATATCCTTCCTCCTTGCTAGACTGACCAAAAGCACAGAGCTTTCATGCCTTTTAGACACCAGTCCTCCATAACAGTGTGAAACAGTGACTCTACTCTTAACCCTCAGTTTTTCTTCCACAATATTTGCTCCCCCCAAAGCAACCTGAGGTTCTAGCAAGGCAGTGGTTACCATAAATATCACTTTTGAAGTGACTCAGGGAGGACTATAACCATATCTTTAATATCTGGAGACAGAAGAACGTCTGGGTCCAGCAAAATGCTTTCACAACATTGTCATTTTGAAAGAAGAGAAAACCAAGTCTTCACATCTCTGATCTTCAGAAATAGGAGGGAAATTCCCCTAAAGATTTCAGCTTTTAATTGACAAAATAAGTATAGATTGAGGCAGCCTCATTTCACAGTTATGTGCCACCCCACATGTTAAAGATGACTGGCCTTCTTTAATGTCTTTTATTGGGTCAACTATTTAAAGACTCACAGGACTCCTACATAAAGGAAAAGGGGTATTGTTAGGAAACCTCAGTGAAGTTAGGCAGCTTGAGTGCCCAACAAGTCTGAAGCCAGTGTCATCCAGCAACAGAATCTAGGATTTCTTGGATTATGTGTCCCCATTTCAAGCCACTCATCTATTCCACTCCCTCCAGCCCCTAAAAATAAAGAATTAGGCAGTATTCTGAGGTTAAAAGACAATTGCAAATATAATGATAAGAGGTTGTCTTGTGACTGATAGATAAGTCTAAGACTCAGACAACCTGGGCTGCATTCTTGATTTCACTAGATCCTGTGTGTTCCTGGGCAAGCCATTTAGTGAAGCTATTCCTTTCTTTGTTTTTGCGGTGATGTCCCTATTACTTCCCTGCTATGTGGGGGCCAAGGGAAGCCAAGTTCACCAAAGTTTGAATACTGCTTTGAGCTAGATCCAAAGAAGGATGGATGCATCCTACTCCCTAATGGAGACCAGTACCCCAGTTAAATTTCTAGGCTCCCCACACAACACATAGGAAGAAGCTGATGCCTAAAAATGGGATCCACAAAAAAACAGATACTGAATAGGGAGCTGCCCTATCCAGCCACTACAAGATCCAAGAGCTAGATGCCTAATTCTTGCCTGTAGGGAGGCACTCTCTCCACTCAAACTTTCTGGGAGCTAGGCATTTCCCAAAAACAGCATCAGGAGGTCCTTCTCAGATAGAGGAGATCCATGATCAAATCCTACTTCTTTCTCAAATTAAGAGGAATCAAACCCACATCTCCACTCTGACAGAAGAGAATACCCTAACCAATACAATATAGGATATCCTGGGTTGAGATTCTCTGTGTCTCCTGTTGGAGCTTTTCATTTTATTTGGCACAATTAAATATTCATAGCGAGAGAAAGCGGGAGAGAGAGAGAGAGAGAGAGAAAGAGAGAGAAAGAAACCAAAGAATCACAAAAGGATAAGGGTGAAAGGGGTCATGTAGTGCAAGATCCTGCTTAAGGCAGAATCATCTCTAATCCATTGCAGATGAACGGTTGGCTAACCTGCACTTAAAAGCTTCTACTGGCAGAGATTCTACAACCCACAGCTTAATGAGGGAAAGCTTCATCAGTGAGAGAGCCACACTCTGGAATATCCTATAGCTTCCTTGTCAGGACACTTTTCTGGTAGTGGTATATTAGATGAAGGCACCTCAGGCAGAGGAGGGATTTGACCAGGGCCTTCTGCATCCTAGGCAAGTACTCCAATTACTGCCTTGTTGGAAAAAGGTGGAGTGTATTCTGTGGCTGCATTTTGTTTGAAGGGTGATTTGGCAAATATGCCTTCTAAATACCTACTAGATCGGGCTTCTCAACTGAGATAGTTGGGGGATACCTATTTTGTAAATACCAGCAAAGCTGAGACATTAGGTAATGGTTTATCTATGGAGATAGATGTGGTTCTGGGCAGAAGCTAATATTTAGGAAAATTTGTCACAGACAAAAATGTGGGTCCATAGGGACTTGGGTTTACTTTAGAGTTAATTAGGTCTTTGAAGATATACATTTTGGACTTAGATGCCAAAGTGGTGGTTCAGCAGAAGCTGAGCACCTGTATATGCTTGTGAATCCGTGTCCTTTGAAATTCTTGGTTAGAATCAGAGAAGTAGGGCTGGAAGGGACTCCCATAGGTCCCATAGTCCAACCCCCTGCCTAGGGCAGGATGATCCCTGTCCAAACAATCCTATTCAAATCCATAATTTAACCTCGTAGGAAAACTACACAGTTAATGCTGATGAAACACAAGACATCACACCCTAACCTGGTAAGGCAGGGGCACTACAGCAGCGAACATTCTGCTTCCTGTAAAAGGTTGTTAACATATGCTCAAGAGATCCCAGAAAGAGGGCCATGTCCCCAGCTACAGAGAAAAGCAAAAATCCCCACAGTCTATACCAATCTTACCATCTTGACCCCAAATATAATGATTGGTCTTACCCTGAGTGGAGGAGTAAGACCTTCAAGCTAGGAACCTCCAGTTTTGGTCCCAGCGGGAGCACTGGCACACCCTAGCCAAAATCCGCATCCTTGGCTGCAGCCAACACCCACAGGATCTGAGAAAGGCTTAAAAAACCCTGATAGGAAGTGCTATATAAATGCAAATGTTATTATATAATTAGATTAATCAAAAGGTCCCCATTGGCACCTTTTAGTCTTCCCAGGCAACTACTGTGAAATACTATTCTCCCAGAGACAACACATGGGCAGCTTGAACTTTCTTATATCTTTCCACAGGAACCACCATAACAGAGAAATAAGCTTAGTACAGTAACCCTGAGGCTTCAGAGGAAAGGGAAATCCCCCAGAAGGCACCTGGTTAATTATGAAATGCTTGTTCACAGGGGAAAAAGTTCCTTCTTGACCTCAACAGATGATCAGCTGATGCCTTGAAGTGTGAGATTTGAGTACCTATATCATTATCCTAGGTTGCATAACTGTAAAGGTAATTTATGCTGCTATAGTCACTAAAGTCTTGGTGCTACATTTGTCATGATGATAACCTCCTGAAAGAGTCAATTTCACAGCCTGCAAAAAAACATTTCCTTGTATGGGTTTAGCTCTGTAAGTCAACTTTACTCTGAAGACATTGCTTAAAAGATACGACAAGCTATTAAAACAGCAATAAGGGAAGTAAGCAGACTTTCTTTTGTTTTCTATCCTCTACTTGTGTGACTGTTCATCTAAGTCATAGAAGTCTCACTAAGTCTCACATAGTCTGCCCCTAATAGAAACTCAGGGGCAGACGATATGAGAGAACTCAGTGTATATAACTCAAGGCTTCAGATATCAATTACCAGTTACTGTGGCAATATTCAAAACCTGTGGAGTCGAACTGAATCATCTTCTGCACCGTTTTTGCTATTAAGAAAGATCACTTGTGGGTCACTATCACAAAAGGGGGAAAGGAGGCAGGAAGTAAGAACAAGCAAGAGAAAGAAATGCATGTTTTCAGTTGCCATATGAAGAGCCATGTAGAGGAAAAGAAATGGTGTATCAAGTGATTGTCTTTGATTGCAGGCAGTGATCAGCCACAATGGATCATGGTCTCTGTATACACTGAACAGAGATGTGAAGCTGACAGTGAGCTGTCCATGCTCAGTCTTCAACATACATTAAAGGAGCCCTAGTGCTGATGTAATATGTTCCACTTAAAAGTGGGCATTCACAAGATGGTGATTGGCAGAGCAAATGGCACTCCAGAGGGCTCTGAGCCCTGTTGGGGATTATAAGGAAGATAGTTTAGCATCTAGTTCCATAAACACTGGGGACTCCCTCAATACTAGGGGAATGCCCAGGTCCTAGCCAAAATTCATGTCCTTTGCTCTGCCTGGATGATGCTAAAGCTATGAATAGAAGTGACAAACTGGTATAAATGATTGGAAACCAGTTCAGATCTGTGTTTATGTGCACTGAACAACAGAAGTTCAGTGCACATAAACCACTTTTCAAATGGCCGAAACTAGTTTAAGATAAAGCTGGATGGATGTAGTATCAGACATAACTGATCTAGGCTAAATCAGTTTATTGAACTCCTGCCCCAGATCCTCTCCAGAGTCAAGTTAACAGCCCCCAGCATGCTTTGCACCTCCCCAACAAGGCTCCCCCCTCCCTTACAGGGTGGGCAGGCTAGACTTGGCCCAAGGTGTTTGCTCCAGCTGAACAGGAAGGCAGGCTCTACCACCCTCCAGCTTCTACCTTAGGCCACTGCAGGCATGTGGCTGCATTTATGGAATCAAAAGTGAATGCCTGTACACCTGCTTATTGGTTCGATCTATGCAGCTTAGACTAACCTGTGAAGAGTGAACTGATTCAGCCTCAGGCTTTTTGATTGTCTGTACTTAGCCCATGTGTACACTATAAAATACATAAGATATAAAATCTTGATGTCAGTTTTCATGTAGAGAACATTTTAGGTGTCCCTTTAATTGCATTAAGTCTTGCACTGAATATAGACAAAATATAATGTGTCAATTCTGACCAAGACCCATCTTTAACTTAAGGACTTAGCCTAAGGGAGCAGAGAGCCTTCCCAATGAGTACAAATTCTGCTCTCACCGACACCACTGTAAAGCTGGGGTAACTGTTTTTAAGTCACTGGAGTCCCAGTGAATTTATATAAGCACAGAATTTGGACCGTTTGTTCTGTGGTTTCTTTTTAGCTCTGTTCCCATCTCTGCACCAGTGCTGTCCTTAGCACGAAGTAGACAGCTCAGCTCCTAAAGCACTGAAGCATGGGGTGTGACTCTGCAATAGCACTAAGTGAATATTCAACACTGTTTGCATCAACAAGTCTCTCTCTCATGTGTCCGTAGACAAAAGGATCAACCCAACCCACTGTGATATGCTCATGTTTGTTCTGGCTTATGGATCTTGAATAAGTTCCCTAACAATCACTGGTTGCAGCTCACCAACTATTAGCTTATGAGGTTTAAGGACCCAAAGTCACAGACTGCAAGAGTCAAAACCAGCTTCTATGAATGTGGCCAAATGTGCATATTATTCATGCATATTCCGCCCCCCCCCCGACTGTTCTACAACTGTGGGAAGCAACCTGAGAAGCTGTAACAGAACCCTAGGGCTCATAGCTGAACCCTTGCTTACACAGCCTTGGATTTAAACAGAAGGTCAGTGTGGTTGTCAGGAAAGAAACTCTAGAGTAAAAGTATGAACAAATGGATGAAAAATGGTGCCAAATTTGGAGGGATTATCAGATTCAGTGAAAGATGAAACCTCAAAGAGTTGGAGCCTCTGTTTCTTAATCCTTGAAATTCAAAGGGACAGAAAAAGTAACCTCTTCATTGCTGTGCACCTGTGCATGCCTTTGCTTTTTTTCTGTGAAGTCATCTCTTGTATTTTGTAGGGGTTGGGAAGATGGGCATCCATCAATAGAAATGCGCTAAGGTCCTTTAGCAAAATGATTTCCTTTTCTCTGAGTGGCTACTTATGGGCAAAGAAAATTGCCCACAATAGCCGGGTCTCCCCTGTCTTTGACTAACCTACTTCCAGGTGTTTAAACACCTAAAGCACAGATTTTGGATTGGGGTGAAGAATTGTTCATGTGATCCTCAGCGAAGTGTGGACAACTCAGACTGGGAAACTAGTTAACTCACACAAGACCATGAGCCGGTATATCAACATATGAATCAATAGGACTTAATAAATCCCTTTCTCCTCCTTCTTCCTCCTTCCTAAAGGCAGAAGATCATGAATGAAATAACATGTACAATTAAATATCAATAGGAACTTCTTCACTGACTTCACTGGAGCCAGGATTTTCCCTCTCTTCAGTATTCCCCTTTTTCACCTAAACAGGTGAAAAAAGGCAGTTGCTTGGGATAATGTCAGTCATTGAAGTAATCCTTTCCAAACCCAGCTGAATGGAGAAACAAAGACTGTCTTCAGACATTGGCTTTCAGCAGGGCAGTTCCCTGTTGAGATCCTCTGGAATATCATAGAGAATGTCTGTATGCATGGTCTGGGGCAAGGAATCAGGACAGCCGGGGTGTTTTTTCAGCTTGGTCATTCATTTCTTTTGTGGGATAAAGATATTTATGGATCTGGTTCTGTTTAATCACCTGTACAAGGGGGATATCAGTACTTCCCTACCTTACAGAGGTACAATGTAAATCAGGTAGTGTTTGAAAAAAGTTTCAAAGTCTGTCTTATTTTTTTAGCCTGATGAGTTCTTCCTTAGAATGACCTTGTGTGTGAGCTCTGAAAAGCAGCAGCCAGATGAAACCAACCCTTTGCTTAGTGACGTTCCAGAAAGAAAAAGAAACCTTCTGTGCCTCCTGTTTCTCAGACATTTTGGGCAGTAAAGAAAGCTAACTGTTGCCAGTGTGTTGGCTCAGACAACGCTTCTAGCAGCTAAAGAATTAAGCGTAAAGGATTAACAGTTAAATGGCACATTGTTGTGCATATGAATGAAGAGTGGTTTTTAACCCCTTGTGCTTCCCAGCATGGCATGCTTAGTGAAAAGACATTCAGCAGTGGCTAGTTGACTCTGTGCCATTCATTATAGGGCCATTTTCATGTTAGGGGGCTGCATCTTAATTGACAGTGGTTGCAAGGCAATCTTGTTACATGCACAGCAAATACATTTGTGTGGAATGAGGAAAGGATTGAAAGAACATGACAAAGACTGGGGAGGTGAAACTGAAGGAATCAGAGACAATAGGAATAATTTGGGCAAATACATTCACATGTGCCACTGTACTGTGGGAGCGTGGAATATAATAGATTTGTTTCACCAGTCTTAATTT
Source organism: Crocodylus siamensis (assembly GCF_052110815.1). Lineage (NCBI taxonomy): Eukaryota > Metazoa > Chordata > Crocodylia > Crocodylidae > Crocodylus > Crocodylus siamensis. The sequence continues at coordinate 210,215,027 of NC_143396.1, forward strand.
AAAAAAAAAAATCAGATCAAAAGGTATGATCGTGTGAGGAGATATGTGTTGCAGTTAACAACCTTAACTCCCTGTGGGGAAACGTATTTGATTCAGCAGACAGTTAGTTCCTCTATACCTCAGTTTCAGAAATATTTAAAAAGATTAATGTGCCCCTGTTGGATGACAGAAGAATCTGAAGGCAGGAGAATCACAGGCATAAATATACGGATGGTGCCTATCATGACCTGTTAAATGAAAACCAGTTTATAGACTGAATATCAGGCTGTTCAAACAATCAGATAACCAGGGATCCTGGTTTTCTCTAATAAAAAAAAAAAAAATCCCCAATTTTCAGATTAAAAAAGTAACCCCAAATTCACATTTTTCCTTGATTTAAAATTAAACACCACTATAGATGTACCTATATATTAGTAACATTTCATTTTAATCATGAAAAAAATGTGGATTTGGGGTTACTTTTTTAAATCTGAAAGTTGGGGATTTTTTTTTTTTAAATCCGGGAAAACCAGGATCTCTATAGATAACCTTGGAAATGGAGGGAACCAACATCTTTCTGTTTTTAAAGAAACCCAGTGAATCTTTTGTATATGAACCATAACATTTCATATTTTTTTGAGGATGGTTTGCTGGTTTCCTGGCTGCTTCCATGCCAAAAAGCATCCCCCCACCCAAGGAAGTAAAAGGAATAAAAAAAAAATAACTGAAGGGGTAAATTGGTGATATTGTAGATATGAGGAGTGGTGGAGCGAAAAAGAGAGATTATTAGATAAAAACCCTCTTAATAAATGTTTAGTATAGGGCAGTAATAGCACCTTTCTTTCTGATCTGTCTGCTAGAATGGCTTTGAGGAAATAAGCTGAACACAGCTCTTATTTTGAAAGACAGAGAAATTTCCCTTAGCCTATAGGCCCGTGTCAGATGCACAAGCCTAGCGGTGTACATGAAGTGGGACAAATTCTTATTTCCACTGATCTTTATGGGTTTTGGTTTTGATCAAACAGGTCCAAAGCTAAGATGGAGGCTACATGAATGATAGTGTCTGGTTGGGATACCCGACACATTTGACATACATCTGAATAGGAACAAAATGGGTGAAGCTAAAGATCCTATCAGAGACTAGTTCAAGTGTAAAAGGAGCACTTTTACAAGGCAGCAAGGGAGAGGTAGAAGAACATGTAGGTTCTCACTTTCATGTCGGTTCATGTTCATTTGTTTGTTTCTGGTGCTATGGATTTAGTTCTCTGGTGAATAGTATTGCCCAATAAGATACTGCATTTGCCACATATGTATTTAACATATTTATGTATAGTGAGGGTAACATGCAAATGGATGTGCTCTCATGCAGGCAAGGTTGAAAATCTGGACCTTAACAATTAGAAAGCAGCAAAAAACCTAGCGGTTTCTTCCACCAAAGGCATGCGTTACAAACCTATTGGCTTAACAAGAATAGTGATAGTCCATGCTTTTCTAGAAGGTTAACCCTCCAGTTGGCAACTATTGTCCTGAGTTTCTATATCACATTGTTACTAATCTTCCTCTCTGATTAAGGGAGATGAGCAAAAGAAAGACCAAAAAAAAAAAAAGGATAGAAATCACTTCACCCCAAACTGAAATGCAGCCACCTCCAGCCCAGTCGTATTACAATCAATGTAGCTACAATTACTTATCACCTGGGGTTACTAGGAAAAACGGCCACAAATTGTTAGAGAGAAGGTTCAGGCTGGACATCAGGAGGCACTACTTTACAGTTAGGGCTGCCAGGCTCTGGAATGGGCTCCCAAGTAGGGTGGTGCTCTCTCCTACCCTGGGGGTCTTCAAGAGGAGGCTGGACAGATATTTGGCTGGGGTGATATGACCCCAGCACCTGTTCCTGCCCAGGGCAAGGGGTCAGAGCTAATGATCTGTTTAGGTCCCTTCTGACCCCAAGTACTATGATACTATTAAAGAAACTAGTTGGCAAGTCAGCACAATCTGCTCCTGATATTGCTAGTTCTGAATTTCAAATGCTCTTACTGTTCGACTTATTGCCCAGTTATGATATTCCTTGATTTCCACTATGGCTCCGAGAAGGAAGTCATTTTCACTGCCCAAAACATGAGAGCTCAAATCAATACCCTGGATTTCCCTAATGAGAGAATTGCTGGGGAATGACCACATGACTGAATTTCTTGACCCCTCACTTGTGCTTCACTCTTCCAAAGGCAAACTTCATATATAGTATGTAAAGCCATACAGCCAGGAAGTTACCCTATTGTCTGTCAGCCCCAGATCCTTGACATATTCTTACATTGTTTTTGTTGCAGGAATACAATGAAAGATTAGAGTAAGAGCCAAGCACAACAATCAGATATGATAATATTTTTTCGGCTTTCTTCTTTTGTTTTAAATCTGCAGTTTTTCAAGATGTTACTTGCAAACTACAAGAAAAATTAAAAGGTCCAGTGTGCCTAATCAGGTACTTGAAATTCAGTGACATTCCAGTTGAGAACAGTAGGAGGGAAGGGGGCACTATATATCAGTGAACTGTATAGATTTTGGGGGTTGCATTTTGCAGTGGCTATAATAAACAAAAGTAAAGAGACGCAGAGTGGCAGTAGAGAATAAAAACAGGAGAGTTAGTACCTTTTACCTCTAGGCAGCAACTACAGGGTTGTCCTTGTACTCACAATGAAATGGAGTCCCCTGCTTTTTTTTCCTTTTAAAAGATGCCCTACCAGGGTTTTAATTTCATCTGGTTCTTTAAATCAAAATCTTCAGCCAATTCCAGACCTGTCCAGACCTTCTGCTGTTATATTTCTAGCCTGAAACCCACTCATTTGTGAAATCCTCTTGATTATTGTTACTTAAGAAACAGAGATTATGATTGTAGGGTCAGCTGTTTAAACACCACAAAGGGTATTATATTTTCAGGGGTTCCCAATTTGTCGTACATGAGTTTGCTTTTCCATCGAGCCAGTTCACGATGTATTTTAAAAAAGGTGGTATGTGAGCCAATGAAGTTTGGATTATTACTCTCAATTTGGTATACTTGTCCACCAGATGGTGCTCTTTCCTCTACCCAGGAGTTGTTTTTCATCTACTGGAATACAGCTTTGTAACTGGTAAGATTTGCCATCACGTGGATGTATCCATTTATCCACATGTATTCATGCCACAGTCAATTCAGGGCTGATGCATCCTAGTCACAAATGCCCAGAACAACAGAATTGGAGGGGTGATGCCTCATGGAGCTGATTAGATAGGTCAGCACAGTCAGTTATGCGAACACAAGAGAACAGGCAGCAACAGTGATTTTACCCAGAATGGTGAAACAGTCCTAGCCCTAGTCATGCTATACTAGGGGAGAGTAGGTTTCCACCTCTCCTAGAAGTTGTCAGCTATTCCTGCTTTGCCAAATCAGTTTCTCATCTTACATGACCCACCTAAGCTGTTTAGAGTCCAGAATTACTCAAAATTGCCGTTTCTGTGGGTGGCCCTGGGAATTTGGGATGAAGGCAAGTTCTTAAGGCAGGACTTGTCCTCTCCCTTATACCCACACACCTTTTTTTGTGGGTTCTGAATTTAGGTTCCTAGCTCTTTTTAGTTGTGATCATATTTTAAGCAAGAGTAATATGGTCCTATCCTGGTTTTAACATAATAGAAAGAGAGTATTTTATGTAATGGCCATTTGTGACCTATTACAAAAAAAAAAAAAAAAAAGGAACCAGCCAGTCTGGCCCCATTAGTATATCCAGGCTCTGGAGAAAATTTCCAATTGTTGTCTAAGAGCCTTGTCATGCTTCATTGTGAAATGGACATACTATAGCCGACTATGACAGCGTTGTGTCACTGTCTCACAATACTATAGCATTGTCATAGTGCTCTGTGACATCATGGCATGATTTGAGACAAGTTGCCAGAGAGAACAAACAAAGGCGGTGTCCCCCAAGCATACCCACACACCTAGCTGAATATAATTGTTTTCTAGGTCACAGCATGTTTACTAGGCATGTAAATATCCCAGAAGCTGCCTCTGGTGTGTGCTCTGCCTTCTGAAGTCACAGACTGGCTGGTTACCCCAGATTGGGTCTACATCCCAATGGCCAAAACCCTGCACAAATAATGAGCCAATTTAAAACAATCTGATAGAAAATATTGCTACAGCCACCTTGAATCCTGAGAAGTCCATAGCCCTTACTTCATTCTATGAGAAATTCTACTCCTCTGAACCAGGATAAGGTTATGGACATGAATACAGAGGGTTATAGTCTTTTGGACAGACAGACCGATTTCAAGTTTCCAGAATGTAAGCTAGTATTAGAAGGGCAGCAAGGGAAAAGGAGAAACAAACAGCATGGGCTGCTTTATCTGCATTTTAAGAAAAAAAAGTTAATTCATTGTGTCCCATGTTCTAGCCCCTGGGCCACTCACTCACTCTTACAGATTCTAGATGTATATAGAAACATTGTATTCACAACAACCTGACTCCTGGCCTACATTAAGCCCTCTTTGAACTCTACAGTTTTCTCAGGTATTTGTGGCTAAGAATACCTATCCACACTTGCAGTAGTTACATTCACTAACTTGCAGATTTTCTCATAGTGTATCACGTTGCACACCACAAGAGTTCTCATCCTGCTCTGAACTCCAAATAATCTAAACTTGCTCTTCTTTCTAGGTTATAGATTTTCTTGATAATTGAGACACCAGCAAAAACCTGTTCTTCAGCCTAAACCTCCTTTTCTGAATCTAGCCCAGAATCAGCCCCCTTCTTATATCCTTGTTGCAGTTAACAAGCTGCACTTGCCAAATTGATTAATCTATAATTATGCAGCACCTTCATGCCGCTGTTCAAGCACCTGACATACAGGGGGTTAGAGAGGAGAGCACTACTGCCCAGTGCAGGCTCCTGCAGGCTGCTACTCCTGTTATGATTATTAGCATTTATCATACTTGATAGGCTGGATATAGCACTTTTCACATACAGATCTCTAGCCATTTCACAAAAGTGAGAATTATTAGCCCCATTTTATAGATCTAGCACCTGAGTTGCAGAGGTTACATGACTTGCCCAAGGCCACCTACTAAGTCAATAACATGCTTTAAAATAAAAATGGGGTCTCTTAGTTGCTAATAAAACTTAGAGGGCAGTATATCAACACAAGATTTAAAAGGGCTGTAAGAAGAAAGCTGAAAGAAATGCTATTACACAAAAAAGCACCTGTAAGGAATAGGAAACTGTAAGGTATGCTGAGGTCACTGAGTCCAGTCTTTTGCTAGTGTAGGCTTTATATATATAAATCCCTTTGAACAAACTTCATTTCTTCATTTTGAAACCAATCAGGTATTAGTACTCTATCTTCTTCTATTGGGAGACTGTTCCAGAACTGTATTGCTCTGGTACTTAGACATCTTCTAATTTCCAGCCTAAATTAATTCTGGATTAGCTTATTTCTATGTGCTCTTGTGACAATATTGTCCTTTAGCTTAAACAGTTCTTTTCCTTTCTTGGGGTTTATTACATTCCCTGACAAGAATTTGAGTCCCACAGACACCTTCTTCAGTGATTCTCCATACACAGCAATAAAAAGAACACCCTCAAAGCTTATGACACCCTCGAAGCTTGTGTTTGCTATCCATTTAAAACAATTCTAAGCGTAGTATTCAATTATCTTGTGTTTTATTAAGGGATATATCAAATCAGTTCTTTGGCCTTGAAGTGAGGGCTTCATGCTCAAATAAATATGTGTTGATCAAAATAGCCATTGTCTTCAAGTAATAGATCAGTGAATATAAAAGAAAGAAACAAAACCTTATTTAAAAGCATGATTACAATTCTAGAGCCATTATGTATGTTCATATCAAATGTGGCATGGATTAATGATGGAAGACAGGCTTTGTTGATCAAACTCCCTGAAAGCAACGATGTTCAGTGTAACTGGGCCCTTTTCTACAAGGTGGTTTATGTGTCAGGGTGGATTGCCATCTTTGATGTAGCACCAGAATTAAGGACTTGTACCCATTTTCTTTTCAGCCCCACCTTTCTTTCCATTTTCCTGTCACATGATTTACTTCTACCTGCCTGTCATTTACATACTTCTGGTGCTTGTGGAATGGAAATACCTGTGTGTTTCAAGGCCCACACCTGCCAGTAATAAGGACAGTCTGCACAGTACTTGGGGCTTAATGGATTTTCTTTCTTGTGTTCAGAAATGCCTGTTTTAGGTCTCATTTGAAATCATTTATGAGAGGTAACCTAGCTTCTCTCACAGGAAGTGAATACAAACAGATTCAGCAGCACTCATCACGGGCAGCAGGGCTGTGGGAAATGCTTCCTCTAACACAGAAATGAATATTATTTCACAATGCGATCCTGGAAAAGCTAATCCTTATTTGCATCTTTATATGTGCTCCAGGGGTGGGGGAAGGAGGAGGATGCTTTAATTAGAGTGGATCCAAGAGCCACTCTAATTAAAGTGCCCACAACATCTCATCTATCAGTGTTCCCAAACTTCAAAATGGCAGCGGGGGCCCTTTAACTAAAGCTCATTTGCTGGGGATGCTGATACATGAGATGCAGAGGCTGCTGGCCATGCTAATTAGCAGGCTCCAACAGAATCAATTAATTGAGTCTGTTCTGATGCACTGTAATTACAGCACGTTGGAGTAGCATTCATGTACGTGTACAGGCACCTTATGAGCCTTTTTATCTCATTAAGTACACTTGTATACAGTTGTGAAACCTAATGCAAAAGATACTACATTGCTCTTCCCTAGGCACTTTCATATCAGATGGGAACAGATAAACTCCCACTCAGCAAGGTGACAGCAAGTAGGCATAACCTTTTCTTCTAAGCACTAAGAAACAAATGACTTTCCAGTTGGTTCCTAAGCTCCTATTCTTGGGGTGGGGCTTGTGTGGGTGAGCAAGATCAGAAGAAATGTGCAAGACATCCCAAGAAAAGAGATGACCCTTTTTCCTCTTTATATCTGCTGGCACAGAAAATCAGTTGCAGAGGGGACTTCATTCTACTCATAGGCTAAGTAGCGACAGTCAAAAAGCCTGAGGCTGAATCGATTCAGTCTTCACAGGTTATGCTAAGCTGTGTAGATTGAACTGATAAACAAGTGAACTGATCTTTTGATTCCAGAAATGCAGCCAGAAACCAGGGGGTACTAGAGCACTAGAGCATGCCTCTCTGCTATGCTGGAGCAGACAGCTTGGGCCAAGGCTAGCCCACCCATTCTGTGAGGTGGGGGAGGTTTGCAGGGCAGTAGTAAAGGATCCTGGGATGCTGGGAAATTGTTAACTTGGGAGGGTGGTCTGGGACAGAAGTTCAGTAAACCAATTTAACCTAAATCAGTTGAATCTGATAATACATCCATCCAGGTTTACTTTAAACCAGTTTTGGCCACTTTGAAAGTGGTTTATGTGCAATGAACTTTTGTTATGTTACAGATTTGAGACAATTTCTGATCGCTTATACCAGTTTGTGTGTACTTTTTGTCCCTACCCATAGAGTGCAACACAGTGGCTGTGCATCTCCAGAAATATGGAGGAGGTTGGGTGCTAAAATTTTCTGTGTGGTAGATCAGTTGAGTATCACTTCCAACATTACCCTAGGCATAAAAAACACCCAGGCTAAGGACAGACATTACACACAAACTGGTTTAAGTGATCAGAAACTTGTTCAAACCTGTAACAGACCAAACGTCCAGTGCACAAAAAACAGTTTGAAAATGGCTCAAACTGGTTTGAGATAAACCAGGTTGAATGTAGTATCAGACTGATTTGGGTCACACTGGGTTATGCAATGTCTGTCCCAGACTCCTTCCTGGCTTAAGTTAAATCAACATCCTCCAGCATCCCAGATGCATTGCAGCCCTGGGTGAGGCTCTGCTCCAGCTGAGCAGGGCTGGCCCCTCCCCTCCCCTCCCCTCCCCTCCTCTCTGCTCCCTGGCTGCAGCTCCTGCAGAGACTGCAGGTACAGCAACATCTGCCTGGCTTCCTCCTGCTTCCCTCCCTTCCCCCCTCCCAGCTAAAGCAGGGATTTCCCCTGCCCCTCTGCCTTACACAGACACCTCTCAGCATTAGCTACCAGACCACATGCTGGCTACAGTCTGTTCTGTGGAGACAGGACAAAAACAGAGAGGACAGTGTCCACTTAGGGCTTTTTGGAGCTAATCAATAGGTAGTTGGTAATCTCCCTCCATTCCTTCTTTGGAAAAAGTTGTTTAAGAAGAGATTGATCAAATGAGATGAGTTTTGTGTTGTTCGATGGACTGATAAATACTAACTTCCTGTTAAACTCCCTGCTGTGTAACTCAATGTTCTGTTATCAGAGTGTCCTGCTGGGGCCTGGCCATGCCCCACCTCAGCTCAGCACTCTAGAAGGGGAGGGAGGGCTGCTCTAGTGCCCCCTGGCTTCTAGCCTGAGCCCTGCATTTCTGGGTTGTCTGTACAGTTACAAACTGATTTAGCTTAGCCAGGTTAGACTAACTTGCAAAGATTGAATCAATTCAGGCTCAGGATTTTTAAATGTCTGTTCCTAGTCCCACTGGCCCTTGGAGTTTTACTAAGAGATCCAGGTATAGCTAATACTACAAATTTTACTGAGATCAGTAAATATTACTGAGATGTTTACACATCTATTCCTTAAATAAAGTGATTCAGAATACCAGAAGGAAAGAATATATTCTGTTGCCTGAAATGGACATGTTAGTCCATGAAATGGGCCTGTCAGTGTTACCAAGGCACTGCAGTGACTCAGATTTTAATATCTGAACAAAAGCGACAAAATGAGAATGCAGATAGCTTCCAGCTATGGCACCCACCGGCATAGTACTTGCTGTGCAACAACTCAGCAAGGTATTGATTGCTGATTTAATGTTATCTGATGTCCTTGAAGCTGACTGTGCATCTCTCCTGATTTACATTCTGGGATTAGATCAGCACAGCCAGGCCTTCAGAGATGTTTACTAGGGACACATTCTTTCTCTGCACAATTAAGGCCAAGTTCTCATCCATCCCAAACTACAGGGAAGATCTGTGTAGGTAAAAGATAAGGACTAAAATTCTCCCTTGCAGATCACTCAGCAGAAGCAGCTTGATTAGTAGGATTCTTCTGCATCCATGGGACAGCAGTTGCTCCCATGGTTGGGGCACCCTTCCCAAGAATGGTGTGAGAATTCACTGTTGGATGCATGTATTTGAGGAGGTATCAGCCATGTCCCAGTCTCTGTTCCAAGATGGGCCTCAGGAAGAGTCAACACAGCTGTGCTCCACCAAGTGTGGGTAGTGTGAATGTTAACTCAACAATGACACACTTCTTTCTCTCGCTCTGTCTTTTTCTGCCATCTCCAGGGAAATCTGGGTAAATAGTAGGGAAAAAATACAGAAGCAGAATTGGGGAACAGACAACTCTTTGACAGTACTCACTAGCCCTCTCATTCACTTTTCTTGACCTTCGTATTATTAACATTTTGCTTCCTTAATGCTTCTAAAATGAGGAAGTACTGAATGCACACACATGCAACTGTGCATTTGCGTTGATGTGCATATGAAAATATATTTGCATGTTTACTCCCTGATGAAGTAACCATGTCATAATCTTGAAGGATCTTTGTGGGTTTTGAGGTCCTGCAATTAGGAAGGAGAAATAATGTGGTGACTTAGGTCACAATTAATAAGGACCTGTGAAAAGGAGATATGCTGGGCAGAAGGTATGACGACTAGCTGGTGAAAAATATGTAAGCTGAACAAAATCTATAAATCATTCATAGATTTGCTATAAAGCAAATGGATAATTCATAAAGAGAAAGGGGCTAAGTTAATTGAATATGCTGATCACTGTGAATGGCTTTCTCAACCCTACTCATTTCTGTCAAGCATCATTAGCAAATTCCTTTGATGGTAAATCACTGAGTAAAAATCCTTGAGGAAAAAAATCAATATGTCAGCTTTACCATTTATTACAGATAGATGGAGCAGTGAATAAATGATTCATGTTACTGTGGCAACCAGTGTTCCAAATGAAGATCCTAAAACATGGAAACAGAGTATCACTGGTGACATCTGACTGAAAACAAAGGGCTAAAGATTTCCTCTTGTTTGTGCTCTCAGCCTAGATGTGAGCCTCTCTCATCTCACAGTGATGCCAGAGTTACTAAATGAGGCAGAAATAAATGTGATGCAGGGAATGTATTGTAAGATAAGAGAGCTGAAGATGTGCCTATACTACTTCTATGCTGCTCTTGAGAAACATGGCCCTACTTCTACTTTGCATGTGCTAGATAGGGAAGTGTGTCGATGAAACTTTTCTGGGGTACCCTAAATCACTGGTCTCATCTGTGCAGCAGACAGAGAGCTTAACAAAAGTGGTAGGGACTGCCCCCAAGGCATTGCCATATTTCTGGGGCTCACATAGGTGGAAAGGGTGTTGGGTGGCTGCGCCAGGCTTATTTGTAGCACCCTCAAGACACTGTGAAAGCAGTACACTCACTAGGACATATGAACTGAAGGGATCAGCAGTACAGACAAGCATGTGGGTCTAAATAAGTAGTTCAAAGTAGAAGAAAATGAAGTAAAGCTCTGACAGAAAGTTTGAAAGAAAGAAAAGTACTGGGAAATGGCAGTGTAATCACAGAGCTACTGCAAGCAGGTCACAAATGCACACAGTAAAAGCCATGCACAAATATTTAGTAAGATTTTTTGACAGAAACAACTGCAAAGTGACTGGGACAAATGATGAGAGTACTGATTCATAAAAAGAAGACAAGAGGAGTGTGAGACCTATAGAAGAATCTGCTTAACAATTGTCAAAAGGAAAGAATTTGCCATATGTCTGCAGAAGAGAATGAAGGCGTATATGGAGGAACAGGGCAGATTTAGACAGGGTGGGGTCTAGTTATTTGTGATAAGACAAGTATCAGAGGAGGGTATAGAACATAACTGAGCCTTTTATAATTTTATAGCATTCAAACAGACTTTTGATAGCATCAGGCAGGAGGGCTTACAGAGAGTTTTAGGAATATATGGTATTTACAAAGAATTGATGGGGTTGCTAGATGACTGTGGGAAGAATAGTTTAAAAGCAGATGGAGCGATTCAGGAGGACTGTGGGAGTAAGACAGAGGTGGGCGCTGTCACCAGATTTGTACAACTTGGTACTGAAAGCAGTAGTTCCTTTGGTTCTGCATAGAGATGAAATGAGAGGAGTCGCATTATGTGAAAGGAACATGAGTTACCTTAGATCTACATATGGTGATAGTCTAGCAGCATTGGCTGGGGATGACCTGCAGAGACTTATGCATGGAATGGAGTGGGACAGCAGAAAATTTAGGCTGCATATCAATGTGGAGAAGACAAGATGAAGTCATAAAGATAGAAGTTTGAAGCAAAGAACTGGAACAAATGGGAAAATGTGTATATCTGGGTGGATTAGTATTGAGGAATAGGCATTGTGAAGTTGATGTAAAAAGAATTTGACTGGCCTCTACTGAATTTTGAAAACTTTGTAGGATCTGGATGGCTAAAATGTTTCAATAAAAATGAAAATCAGGGTACATGAGACAATTATTATGCTATACAGATTGAAATATGAGGAAAGTAAATGAACAGAAATTGACTGCAGCAATGATGTGGCAGAAAGGAATATCACGTCTCAAAATCACAGAAAGCAAAAAAGAGGAAATGATAAAACATGTATAACAAGAAATAACACTATCAGAAAATCCATGAAAGAGGGCTACATTGGGCTGGGAATATGTCAATAATAACCCCAGTAAGAATACTACATTTGGCAACAGGGCCACCCCTCCGGGGGGCAAATTGGGACGACCTCCCTGGGCCCTGCACTTGGGAGGCCCTGAAGAGCTGGGCAGAGCAGCGCGGTGACTCCACACTGCCGCCAGCATTGCATCTGGCTGCTCAGCACCCCCCGCTTCCCACCCCCTGCCAAATCTGCTGCTGAATCTGGTACATCTGACTGTTCGCCACCCTGCTCCCCACCATCGAATCTGCTGCCAGCTTCCTTGCATCCGGGGCAGGGCCCCGCACAAGCTGGTTTGCCCTGGGCCCTGCACCCTGCTTGCATTGTGTCTGTTTGGTAATACATATCAGGATGTAGGCAACAAGGAATATGGAAAGACCAAGGATGTATTGAATAGGCAGAGAAAAGACTGGTATGCAACAGAAAGACTTAAAGATCAGCAAAGCCATGAAGGTGATTCAACATAGAATGGTAGCAAATAGGGGTTGGAAGGGACCTCAGGAAGTCATCTAGTCCTTTGTAACCACCTGTAGCAGGGTGTCCCTCTATCAGCTTGGCCCAGGAGCCAACTTCCTTATAAAGGCTTGGCAGCGCTAAAGTCCCACTTCCATTTTGTTTACTTGTACGTGCAAAAAACTTGTCCCCATGACAAAGTCAGTAATAACATAAACAAACATACAAATAAGAAACAAAAGTAAAACCTCAGGTCTTCTCCAACCTAGAGAAGCCACCTAGGTTTAGTGGTTTTCTCCCAGCATACCAGCCTCCTCTCTGTTTTCCTCTCTCCCAGCTACTCTTCCTGGGAGCTTAAACTTCCCTGAGGGCTAGCCAATCATTCCTGTCAGTTTTCCTAGGCAGGCAGGCTATTACCTCCTAACCCCTTGCAGTTCCAGTCCCTGAGCCGTGAACACTGTTATAGCATCCTTCAGATAGTTAAATCAGCCCTCCATCTTATCTTCTCCCAACTAAATAAGCCCAGTTCCCTCAGCCCCTCCTCAGATGTCATGTGTCCCAGGCTTCTAACCTTTTTCACTGCCCTCCACTGGACTCTTTCCAATTTGTCCACATCCTTTCTGTAGTGGGGGGCCCAGAATGGACACAGTACTCCAGATGTGGCCTCACCAGTGCCAAATTGAGGGGAATAATCACTTCTCTTGATCTGATGGCAATGCGCCTGCTAATGCAGCCCAGAATGCCATTAGGCTTCTTTGCAAAGAGGGCACACTGTTGGCTCATATTGCTGTAACCCCCAGGTCTTTTTCTGTTAGCCAGCTGGTTCCCAGCCTGTACCGGTGCATGGGATTGTTCTGTCCTAAGTGCAGGACTTTGCACTTGTCCTTATTGAAACTTGTGCAATTTCTTCTGGGCCATGAGGGTCCATCCCATCTTCTAGGATGTTGATGAAGATAATGAACAAAACCAACCTTGGGGCTGATGCCTGGAGCACTCCACTTGATACTGGCTGCCAACTAGACATTTTGCCATTGACTACTACCCTTTAGGCCCTATGATCCAGCCATTTTTCTTTTCACCTTATGGTCCATTCATCCAACCAGTCCTTCCTTAGCTTGATTAGAAGAATGTTGTGAGAGACCATATCAAAAGCCTTGCTAAAGTCAGGTTATATCACATCTACTGATCTTCCTGCATCTACAGAGCTAGACATTTCAGCATAGAGGGCAATCAGGTTGGTCAAGCATGACTTGCCCTTGCTGACTGTTCCTAATCACCTTCTCCTCCTCCAGGTATTTAGAAATGGATTCCTTGAGGACATGCTCCTTGATCTTTCTAATGACCAGTCTGTAGTTCCCCAGATCTTCCTTCTTCCCTTTCTTAAAGATGGGCACTAGATTTGACCTTTTCCAAATCTGGGATCTGCTAGTATAATCTGGGACCTCTCCTGATTGCTATGAATTTTCAAAGATAATGGCCAACAGCTCTGCAATCACAGCAGCCAACTCCCTCAGCACCCTTGGGTGCATTGCGTCCAGTCCCATTGACTTGTATACATCCAGATTTTCTAAACAGTCCCTTCTGGACTCCCTTCCCAGCTCTCCTGGACTCTCTTCCCCCTCATAGTGGCCTCCCAAGAGATCCTGCTCATCAACTGCCTGAGTGAGTTGAAGTCTGATTTTCTGAAGTCCGGGGTCCTTACTTTGCTGCTCTCATTACTTCTTTTCCTCAGGATCCTGAACTTAACCATCTCAACTTCACTGCTGCCCAAGTTGCCATTCACTACTACTACATTCCCCACCAATTCTTCCCTGTTTGTGAGCAGCAGGTCAAGAAGAGCACGGCTCCTGGTTGGTTGCTCCAGCACTTGTAGCAGGAAGTTATTCCCAACACTCTCAAAAAATGTCCTGGATTGCCTGTGAACTGCTGTATTGCCCTCCCATCCAATGTCAAGGTGATTGAAGTCCCCCATGAGAATCAGGGCCTGTGATATGGAAACTCCCACTAGCTGTTTGAAGAAAGCCATATATACCTCATCCTCCTGGTCTGGTGGTGTATAGCAGACACCCACCATGACATCACCCTTGTTGCTCTCCTCTTCCCCTCTGGGTTCCTAACCCAGAGACTGTCAACAGGCCTGTCTCCAATTTCATACGGGAGGTCTGAGTAATCATATGGCACTTTTACTTAAAGCACAATTCCTTCACCTTTTCTCTCCTTCCTGTCCTTCCTGAACAGTTTATACCCATCCATGACAGTGTTCAGCCATGTGAAGTATCCCACCAAGTCTCTGTTATTCCAATCACAGCATAGTTCTGGGACTATGCAAGGACTTCCAATTCTTCCTGCTTGTTTCTCAGGCTCTGTTCATTGTTTACAGACACCTGAGGTATCTAGCCAATTGCCCTATTTTCTCAGGAAAAATGAGAAAGCCTCCTCTGTTGCCCCTTCCTGCTTGTGTTTCCTCTAGGTCACTGCTTCCCCACTTAGCACAAGGCTTAGGTCTCCATCCCCAAGCAAACCTAGTTTAACATACTCATCAATAGGATAACTGTGGTAACACTTACTTGGCACCATTTTCATTGCTGAACTTATAGACAGGAATCAAAGAAGAAAACATCTGATCCTACCTTCTGCATCCTGTGTGCATATCTGCACAGACATCTGCACAAAAATTTCTCTGGCAAAAAAAATGTCTTCCTCAGACACCCTCCTTTAGAAGAATAAGACCATTATACCAGTGCACTTCTTTACTCAATAACATGCAGCCAAAAAGTCCATTGGTAATTTAACTCTGTTCTACCTGAAAGCTAAAAATGATTCAAATGTGTTCAAGAGTGTATTAAAAGGCTTTCTATGGCAGTCCTCCCAAATGCTCATGTGAGGTAGGAAGGCTGTATTATTCTATTTTACAGATAATAGAATAGAGGCATCAAGAACTTGCCAGAAGTCACACAGGAAGTCTGTGATGAGCCTGAAATTAAGCCAACACCTTGTGAGACCTAGTCCGGTGCCTTAAACACAAGACCACTATGGCCAAACTTTGACTCTATTTTGAAACCAGAGTTACAGGAATTTGAAACCAGAAAAAAAGAAAGGCAAGTAGTGAGCATTGTTTTAGAGCACATCTTCTCTTGATATGATCTATGGAAGAAATATGATGATACTAAATGATGTCAAGCAAGTAATTATTAGGGTAATTATTAGAGTATCTAGAGTATCTGCATATTTTGGGTTTACAAAATCCTTGCACTGTGACTTGCTATTCTCTCCTTGTGTGAATTCCACATCTATAAAAGTGAGAAACAAACAAAATAAGACCTGGTCCAAAACAGCAGGTTGGAAGGTAATGATCATAGAGAATCAGAGAGATGAGTTTTTGTAACTCTGGAAAAGGAAACCATTTTATTACTCAGTGCTACTCTTTTCCCTACTTTGTGGCTGAAGATTCAAAAAAAAGAAAACAGAGAGTAATGCTTTTTCTTTAGGTGACAATGCAGGTGAATAGCAATGCAAAGTTTCTTATGTATGTACATCCATTCATAATCTTCAATACCAGCTCTACTGTGCTTGTCCTGGGTTTCCCTTGAGTGTTGGCTGCTACTTGGGCAGCAGATTTATGATATGGATGATTATCCACCAGGGCTAGGACAACTTCCCCACATTCATTTTTTTGGCAATGGAGGATTAAATCCTTCAAGGTGCGGGCCCCTCTCAAATCCCAAAGGTTTCAAGATACACCACTAAGGTTTTGAATGTGTGGCTGCAAAAAATTGAAACAAAGGGTGTTTTTACAAGTGGGGAGGAGGCATTTTAAATAGAAGGGCTCTTGAATCACTCTATAACACCTGCAGTGTCTCATGTATTCAGTATCCTGCACCTCAAAATGGCAGTGGGGACACTTTAATTGAAGCTTGTTTGATGAGCTTTAGTTAAGGTGCCCCTGCCACCATTTTGAAATGCGAGGATGCTGAATACGTGTAATGCTGAGGTTGCTGGAGCGTTTTAATTAGAATGTGTAGTAGCAGATGTTGGGCATATATACAGGTGCCTTAAATGCCTATAAATGATTGTTAAATGCTATAATTGACTGAATATACTTCTCCCTTGCTGGGCTTAACATGGTAGCTTAAAATAACGCAACACATATTATCATAAGGCATAAACCTTAAATACACATTTAAGTTGTAACAGTCAGATCTGCATCAGTGTTTCACACTCTGAGATTTTTTTCATCATTTTGTCTATATCTGACTTGCAAGAGAAAACCAGTAACTCTGCTTGTTTCAACCTTTGATGGCTACTAATCTTTTTGACTAAGGGGTAATGACGCACAAAACAGAGTGAATATTACTGTTATAATTATATGCATTTTAACATACACTTCCCAGTAGTATCTGAACACTGGGGTGGAAGGAAGTACCTTCTATGAACCTGTTACTAACAGGAATCTGAAAACCAACCCATCCCACTAAATAAATGCAAAACTGTTTGGCTAGACAACTGTCCTATATGTCACTAAAAGGTGGAGAGTATTTTTGGGTTCCTGTAGACATGCTGTGAGGCTGCTCTGACATGCTGTAATTACAGCATGTCAGAACTGGCTCAATGAACGCATCAGAACCGAGTCCACTGGAGCGTGGTAAATTACGGTAATCCAGCCAGCTTCCATGTCTCATGTATCAGAATCGCCGTGCTTCATAATGGTGGTAGGGGTGCTTGAACTAAAGTGTGTCGAATGAGCTTTAGTTCAAGCCCCTGCTGCCATTTTGAAGTCCAGGGATGCTGATACACAAGATGCTGAGGTGCTTTAATTAAGGTGGGTCTCAGAGGTGCTCTAATTAAAGCACCCTGCCCACCCGCAGAGCATGTGTAAAAGGCCCTAAGTGTTCAGTGTTTCAAACTGAATTATTTTTCAGAAAGTTTCCTGAGAAATCCGGAATATTTCCATATATTATAGTGACAAATATCTGGTACTTTTCAAATGTGGTAGTTGATGTATTTTAGTTGCACTTTGTATTTCTGGCTTATGGCCTGGATGGATCATACGTTTATACTGGTGTAATCAGCCATATACTGGTATAAAAAGTTGCAGAAAGAAGATGCAAACCCCAAAGAAGATAATTTCCAATCTCTTGGGGGATTGCCACTGCATAAATTACAGCATAAACCCTACCAGGATAAATGACATAATTTCACGGTCTTTTGTCTGTAACCTATCTTGGGGTACTTGTTTACTAACAGTAAACAGGCTACTATATGTTCCCTGACACAAAATAGTGAAGCACGGGAACAACTGCCTACTGCATGAGCTAATGAAAGGTAGTACATGTGTGTCTATTTCTAATCCTGGTATAATTTACATCAATATGCAAAACTGATGTAAATTATACCAAGGTATATGTATTTCTATTTATGTACTCACTCGCACCCATTCCCATTATTGACACAATATGCAAATACTGTTACCAACCAGAAAACCAAATAAAGTTTTCAAGGTAAGAACATAACTGGGGTCATCCTTCTTCCCATGGAACAAATACTATGATTACACTGGAGACCTAAAATCACAAATTTAGCTACCAGAATTTTCAAGTATTGTAGTTGCTTTGGACTTAAAGTATTAAAAAAGAGAATGATTTGCTATCTGTAATTTAGGAAAGTGACTAACAATGAGATTGCAACTACAGAGCAAGAAGATAATGGTAATAATATTAGAAGGCAAGACAAGCTCTTTGATCTCCTAATTCATTACTATACAACTGAGCACTTTTATCTCAGCTCCATCGAATAATTAACAGAGTAGCAGGTTGCAGTCAGTTCTAATTTAAATAGGTTCCCTTTCATTTTCCATCCATTACATAGTGAGTCATAAGGGTCTTGATTTATTATCTCAGCTTTACAAGAAATTTTTTATCTGCATAACTCTTAGCTCAAGTGACTTTTGGGCTATAAAGTTGTCAGTACAGTTTGAAAGATACTGACAATAGGGAGACAATACATCTATTCTTTAGGGAAATAATTTTATATTGACAATTAAGAAGATTTCTTTTAAATAGGGAATTTCAAACCTGTCCAAAGGCAATATTGGAATGAATATCAGTCTTCAATAAGTACTTAGTATAATGGATTTGCTGTACCCTCATGATTTCTTCTTTTAATTCCTAATTTTCATTAGGATGCTAAAACTCTGTCTTTGAATATAAACGCATGTGAAAGGTATAACTAAAAAGTGACAGAGATGAATTTGCAGACCTACCATTCTCTGTACTGAAGTACCGCATATACTCAACTGTAACATTACCCTGGATATAAGATGACCCTCAATAATTATTAGGTCTATGTAAGGAAATATATATACATTTGTTGTAATTTTCCAGGTGTAGAATCTAATTATTGGAGGTTTACCTTGAATTGTCCCTCTCCCACTGCTACATCAGTGAAAATAAATCTGGGAGTGGGGGGTGGGGGTCAGGTGGTCCCCTTGTCCCCTGCCCCTCAACTTCTTTATCCCCTCCTTACTGTCAACCCATACTCTCCCTGAGCACATGAAAATGAGGGGCAAATTTGAAAAAACTCACTTTGAAATAATGCCTGTAGTAATTTGCATATATTACCCATAGACTTAGTTGAAATGGAGCTAATGCATTTTACCTTTTTTGAAACTACTGCGTTTCAAAAGTTAAACATACTTTTTTACCAATTTATATATAGTAAAAACTATGCATGATATTAGTCCAAAACCAAAAGGCTCATTATTTACCATATAGTTCAATGGGATGGGCACCAACAGAGTCGACAGCATTACAAGCTATGATGACTCCACAGCTCAGCACTGCTCAATACGTATGTACTCCAGAAACCCCTCACAAAGGATCAATTTGCCAATTAGCTCCCATCTCATGACTGAAAATGGGTGTTCTTGTCACAGGTCCTGGGATCATCCAAAATTTATATGCAATGAGGTGCAGGACAACCTGGTATGAATCCACCTCATGGAGAGTGGGGCCTGTGGCAGGGCACTGTTGGTGCCTGCCACTTTAAGGGCTGAGCTAAGCAGCCAGCAGGTGGTTAATTGTGGCAGCCATTTTAGATCCATGGCTGGCTATATAAACAGGGCAGTTGCCTGCTGGCAGGCCAGGCAGTAACATTGCCTGGCTGCAAGGCTGAATGCAACATCCTGGAGGAAGGGCTGGAGCTGTAGTGGATGGTTTGGAGGCTCCTGAGCCTGCTGGGGGGTGACCCTGCAGACCCAGGCATGCTTCCAGGAGCACCTGAGCCTGGAGTGGGGGACAGGAGGTGAAAACCCAGCCGAGGCACTCGACTGGTCAATTCTGGGACCAGAACTGGAAGGGTCAAAAGGGCCAGGGGCCCACCATGAGGGACGCCCATGAAAAGCAAAGAATCTTGGGTCCCGACTAGCCTGAGATGTGGCCAGGGCTTATGAAAGCCGAAGGTCCCATGATTGGGGGCCACAGCTAATGGGTGAAGGGGACGGTTTAGTCAACTGCCTGAGATGTCATCTGTGAGGCTTGGGCCATGCTGCAGGGATAGAAGGGAGCCATGGATAGCCCCGCCAATATTGGGGTGCACAATGGGCAGCCTCTTACCTAAGTAACTTTCAAGTATATTCCATCAAGGTGTGGCATGAGAGACAGGTGTGTGGCGTGCCCAGAGGCAGGTGAGAAAACTATCTCTGTGGCTAGTCAGGGAGCCCACTTTGCCACAGAGTTACACTAATCATGTGTGATAGACTGAGAGAAGGGGTGACAGAGAGATTCTAGATGAACTGTTTGGGGCTCCATTTGGTGATGTTTGCAAGACATTTAAGGCAGGAAGAAGCAGGAATCATTGGCAATGGGGAAAAAAAAGGGTCAGGTCAGCTGTGGGAGGGAAGTGGAAGTAAAAATGTATTCAATATAGTGGCTCACCATGACTTGAAAATACTTGGCTGTGAGGGGGACTGAATGCAATGGCCTCTACTATATATGTTATTCATATGGGCTGTACTAGCTAGTCCTTGTGTTAAGTGCCTGCCTTCCTGGAAAAAAATGACCATGATAATGCTGAGTACACAGCCAGTGATGATTGCAGGGGATTTCAACTGCATCAACAACAAGGGAAACAGAGTAAGCAGAACCCAAAAGATGGGCCTGGACAGAACCTCCAGCTGCTGAAGCAGCTCATCATCAACTGTAGCCTGGTGGATGCAGAAAAAGGAGCCCAGGGCCCCAGGGGAACTTTACCTGTGTTGACCTGGCAGGGAAGATGAAATCATGAATAGACTTATATTCCTCCCGTTCTGTGCTCACTGACTTCTGCAACTACTGCCTCCCAACAGTCCAGGCAGAGCTAGGGGGGCAATCTGAGAGAGACAGAGGGGTGTGGAAGCAAAACATGAGCCTCTTGGAAGATAAAAGACCCAGCAGGACTTCAAGCAGTGCTACAGAGGGTAGCCAAGTATTGAACCAAGAGCCAAGTACTGAAACCACAGAGTGGTGAGCCAGCATCAAGGAGAGGATGAAGGCCTTCTTCTAATAGGCTGGCAGATGGTGAGCCCAGATAGAGGAGGCACCACAAGCACCTGGACCACAAGTTGCAGAACCTGCATAAGCAGGTGGCTTCAGTGTGGGATGTGAGGCCAAATGGGAGGTGAAGAACCAGATCAGAGCATGGTACAGGGAAAAAGCTAGGAAGAAGATCTTCCAGGCCTGGGCTCCCTGGGTAGAAGGGGATGAGTGGTCTCCTTAGTTCAGCAGGTTGAAGAAGATCAAAAAGGAGTCCATGGCCAGGTTGAGAGACAGAGCAGAAGTGGAGTACAGGTTGAATGAGGAAATGCTGGAGATGGTGGCAACTTTCTACCAGGAGCTCCATACCACACATCCAGAGAACCTGGGTACCATTCAGCAATGACAGCAGGAGCTCACCCAGGCTCTCAGGAAGGATGAAAGGCAGAAACTGAAGGAGGAGTGGATGCTGGAGGAGATTGAAAGGACCCTCCACATGTTCAAGAGTGGTAAGACTTCTGGGGCACCAGATGGGAGAAGGTGGTAAGGACCGAGCTGTGTAAGACAAAAAAGACTGGAGGCTGAGGAATGCCAGACATCCAGCTTTTCCTTTGGGCCAAGTACATAAGCCAGATCTGCAACTTGGCAGCAGGGGCAGACTCCAAAACTCCCCGCTTCATGAAATATTTTGGGAGGAACCTGCTACAATGCTGGGTGGTACACAATAGGGGTATGTGAAGTGGGCTGTATTTGATTCAGATTTGGCCCAAATCAGGGACAGTGATTATATTAATTGATTCAGATCACTATCCCTGATTCAATCTGGCTGAATCTGAATCTGAAGATTTGATGCTGATTCAGAGAATTGGAGATTCGAATATAAGCACAGCTTTAAATGTTTTTTCTACATACCTCAAGGTACCAGCACAGCTTGTGAATGCTGCGATGCTGAGGAACATGGAACATCCCACTGTGGGGGGAGTGCATCCTTCCACATGATCAGCAGTGAACCCAGAAGTGGACTGGAAGTACTTGTTGTCCACTTCTGGGTCCACCGCGGAGCGCACTGGCCCCCCCCATACCCCCTGGCTCAGTGATCAGCTGTGGGGGGACCCTATGTGCCCCCCCCAGACCCAGGAAGCACCGGTTGCCGAGCTGGGGGATATGGGGGGTGGGGCCCGGCAGACCTAGAAGTGGATCAGAAGTGCTTCAAGTCCACTTCTGGGTCTGCTGCTGAGTATGCTGGGGAGCTCCCCTTGCTTCTGTGGAACACTCTGTGTCCCAGTATTGCAGCATTCATGAGCCATCTGTTACCTAGAGGTATGGAGAAAAAACATTAAAAATTGTCTCTATGTTCAAATTGCCGAATCTCTCTGAATCAATTTGGAGGGTTCTGATTCAATCTGGAGACATTAAAGGGTCCTCTGATTTGATTCGGATTTGGGGATTCGGCCACCAGATTGGATCGAAGCTCTGCTGAATTGAATCAGGGACTTAAGCATTGCACATCCCTAGTGCACATGCCGCCAAATGTGCCCGTAGACAAGGGAACTACCGTGATTCTACAAGGTCCTGAAAAACTTCTGGAGCAGATACAAGCTACAAAAAGAAGTCCTGACAACTCTGAACAACTACCATAAGATACAGGAGGTTGTAAGAGCAAGGGACAGAATGTCAACCGTGAACATGCTCTCCAGTGATGGCAGCAAGGCCATGTGGGAACAAATCTTCTACAAGGACATGCAGAAGGAACACAGGGACCTGAACTGGCAGGTAGCCCATGGGGCTCTCCCCATGAGGGCACTGAAAAACACAGAAGGACAGAAACATCCACTGAAAAGAGGACCCTGCTTGAGGAAGGCAGAAACAATTGACCACTTCCCTTGGTACTTGCCATATGCCAAGGTGGTGTGGAAGAGGATGAGCCTACTCCCCTGGATGGTGACAGGGACCATGAGTATGACCAGAGGGGTGGCGCTGTATGGGCTCCAGACCAAGCAACAGGGGAACCCATCAGCCTGCTTCAACCAGGTCATTTTCTGTGTCAGGGTGCCCTGTGGAAGACCAGGAACCTACTCATGTACTGGCACACAAACCTTTCAGTTGAGTGTTGTGTCAATGTGGGACTGATCAAGTTGCAGGCATGCTACCAAAAGATACGGGAAGATGACAGTGAGGAGATGGGGGAAATCATCCGGAGGAGAAGCAAGTGGCACAGACTTTTCAAGAACAAGGCCCCCAAGAAAGACAGTAATGATGATGATGACAATGATGAGGAAGAAGACAGGGACAGTGATAAAGGAGGAGTGAGCAATAAGGACAATGGATGAGAAGGTTATGAAGATGACAATGATATGGACTAAGGACTAAGGAGAGGAACAGAGGGGTGGGAAGGGGGTGGAAAGTGGAGTGGGAGAGAGAGGGAATGGAGGCAGTTCAGTGGGATTGTAATGGGTAAAAAGATGCAGATGCGAATGGAGGTATGTGGGTATGTGAGTACAAGTATCCGAATGGGAAATTGATGTTGTAAAGGTCTATGTATGCCAGAGCCTATCAAGTGAACTGAACTGGTCAAGAGACAGAGCTGTGAAAGAATAAGTGTCTATCTATCTATCTATCTATCTATCTCTTTTTGGGAAAAAAAAGGCCCACCAGTATGTTTTCCTAATATGGGCCATGTGTTTTATAGTCATGATCAATGTTGGCTGCATTTAATCAACTTCATAGTTTGTTTCTATTACTGAGCATGTGCTGCTTTTGGCAGCAGTTGAATATTAGACAATGTATTTAATAAGGTTTCTTTGTATGTGACTATAAGATGAAAAGGGTTTTTTCCCTTGCTGATTGGGGAAAAAAGCCATATCTTATATTTGAGTAAACATAACATATTCTGAGAAATACATGGCAGTCAGTTCCCTCTTGGAGGACTTTGTTTTCTAGATTGCCCTGAGCCAAATCTATAAATGTTATGGTAGTTCAACTTTAAACCCATTCCAAATTTTGCAAATACATTCAATCAAAACTTTCTCTTATAAAAAGCCTGAATTTTGGATGTTTGAAATCTGGACCTAGATCTTTCTTAATTTTACAGGATGGATTCATCTGTGCTTTATATACAAATCATGAATTTTACCTGCACATTTCCAGGTAGATCCAGAGATATTAAATGATGTTTTATAGATGGTTTCTAGTAGACCTTTAAATACCTATGGATATTTTTTATAAGTAACATAGCTTGAAGTGAACAAGAGACTCTCAAATATGGAAAAGAGATATCTGCCCTGTGGCTCACAAACAAAATAATTTATAATACCTGTCGGGTGCATCTACACATGAAATTAATGTGAAGCAATAAACTCTGGCAGATATTGAGCTGGAGTTTACTGCTTCCAGGCACCATGTTGGCACGTATGCCCAGAACTGTAGCATGTTGAGCTGGGTCAGAGCAGCCCCAACTGGCAGGGGGCACAGGGGGTCAACATGCCAGCCTGGGGCAACTCTAACCTGGCTCAACACACTGTGGAGAGGCTGGCTGGGATGTGAGGGGGTTTCCCTGTGGTGCGAGCCAGCAGGCAGCCCCTGCACTGAAGCACCCTCATGCCCCAGCTAGCTGCATCAGCATCTACACATGTGTTGCTGCACAGTACAGAACTCTGTCGCAGGGCAGTACTTGTATTTACAAGGAATAACCTACGGTGGAATTAATTAGTTTATTGTGGCCTAATAGGGCCACACGTGTAGATGCAGAGACTTTTCTGCAGATCCAATTAGGCAACTTAAGTAAATGTCTCATGTAGATGTGCCCATTATCATTTAAATTATGTATTTTCTATCTCTGTAAGCATAGTACTCTTAATGAATTAGCTAGAAAGATCAGTTCTGAAGTATACTCATTCTTTAAATGAAAATACTAGGACCTTGCATTCTTGTAGTGATATGATAAATATATGCAATGGTAGAGGTCTTGACATGCATGCGCTTTCTAACAGCATTTGTCTTTCTTTGCAAACCCAGGGAATGGTAGGTCCATCTAGAATGATATCTATGTGAAAAGGGATTTACCTGTTCTGACTGCAAGAACGATTCTCGGGGAAAAGTCTTAAAACCAGAAGAATTATATTTGGAAATATTTATGCTTATTTCTCATCATCAGGATGTTCTGAGGATTTTTTTTGTCGCTTTTAACTTAATAACTCAGTACAACTGCATGGAAACAGGTCATTTTTTCTCCTTTTTGAGCTCAAAGTCTGATTCCTTATTGAAAGGTAAATTTCAATATTCATCCACTTCAACTAAACACAGATATAATTGCAGAGGGAGAATTAGCCAAGTATAAAAACCAAGAAGGGAGGAGCACTTTTCAAGATACTCCAGTAGAGTACAGCCAAGAGTAAATGAATGAAAATATGAAGGACAGACTTAGGGTTGACTATCAGGTTAAACTTCCTGACAGTAAAAAAGGTCATGTTAGGCTGTGGAATAGTTTTCTAAGGGAAGCAATGTAAGTGCTATAAATAGGGATGTTTGTAGCTGCACTGGATAGTGCACAGATTGTAATTCTATTTATATCATGTAACTCATGATATAAATATAATATGGTATCAATCCTGCTCTGACAAGTCACTGGACATACAGTATAGTATGGTCCCATTATGGGTATGGGGCAAACTGTAACAGTTCTCATGTCTCTCTCTATTAGCCCATCCTAAGAACACTTACACAAACTAATTTAGACTTTTCCTTTAGACTTGCCTCTTTCTTAGATTTTGCTTTCAGGCATGGTCCAGTAAGAAACATCTTTCTGCTTTTTGTGTATCATATGGGAATGATGAATCATCTACACAATAAGTCACCAGAACACACTGACGCTTTTCTGAACAGGATCAAAACCTGGAAACAGAGTGGGGCAATTCAAATAAATATTGCCGGCCTTTACAATAGCCTGACACAGAAATAGAATTATCTCCAGAGAGAAGGCTTGTTAACTTGGTAACAAGAGATTGATGTCATATATCTTGACTTCAAAAAAGCTTTTGATCTGGTATCCCATGATCACCTCTTGGCCAAACTGCCCAGTTGTGGCTTTGGCTCCACCACGATCCACTGGCTGGGAAATTGGCTTCGTGGTCGGACCCAGAGGGTTGTGATTGATGGCAGTCACTCATCGTGGTGCCCTGTGACCAGTGGGGTCCCTCAAGGCTCTGTCCTGGGACCCATCCTGTTCAACATCTTCATTAACGATGTGGACATTGGAGTCAGGAGTGGACTGGCCAAGTTCACCGATGACACCAAACTTTGGGGCAAAGCATCCACGCCAGAAGATAGGCGGGTGATCCAGGCTGACCTGGACAAGTTCAGCAAATGGGCAGACGAGAACCTCATGGTGCTTAACACCGAAAAATGCAAGGTTCTCCACCTTGGGAGGAAAAACCTGCAGCACCCTTATAGGCTTGGCAGTGCTACGTTGGTTAGCACTACAGAAGAAAAAGACTTGGGGGTCATCATTGACCACAAGATGAACATGAGCCTGCAATGCGATGCTGCGGCTAGTAAAGCGACCAAAATGCTGGCGTGCATCCATAGATGCTTCTCGAGCAAATCCCGGGACGTCATTCTCCCCTTGTACTCGGCCTTGGTGAGGCCACAGCTGGAGTACTGCGTCCAGTTTTGGGCTCCACAATTCAAAAAGGATGTGGAGAAGCTTGAGAGAGTCCAGAGGAGAGCCACGCGCATGATCAGAGGTCAGGAAAACAGATCTTACGATGACAGGCTGAGAGCCATGGGACTCTTTAGCCTGGAAAAGCGCAGGCTCAGGGGTGATCTGATGGCCACCTATAAGTTTATCGGGGTGACCACCAGGATCTGGGGGAACGTCTGTTCACCAGAGCGCCCCAAGGGATGACGAGGTTGAATGGTCACAAACTCCTGCAAGACCATTTCAGGCTGGACATAAGGAAGAATTTCTTTACTGTCTGAGCCCCCAAGGTCTGGAACAGTCTGCCAGCGGAGGTGGTTCAAGCACCTACATTGAACACCTTCAAGAGTGAATTGGATGCTTATCTTGCTGGGATCCTATGACCCCAGCTGACTTCTTGCCCTTTGGGCAGGGGGCTGGACTCGATGATCTCCTGAGATCCCTTCCAGCCCCAATGTCTATGAAATCTATGAAACTTTTGTGGTGAGGAATCAGTATGTGGATTAAAGATTGGATCCGAGGTGTAAGGCCTGGAGATACAATTTCCCAAAGCTTTTGAACAAAAGGCCTTGATTTGGTCTGTTATAAAAACACTGACCAGCTGCAAAGTTTGGATCTTGGTCTCACTCCTTGGAAAGTCAGTCCTGTGCATTGATGTGGGTCCCTGGAGCTAATTTCCTAGCTGTAGAACATGAATAGCTTCAAGTGAAATCACATCTTTTTTCCTTTTTTTCCCCTTTTCTCTCCTCCTACAAACCCAGTGCCATGTGCCAGCCTATTGCAGAATCCACATGGGAGAAACTAGGAAGAAGACTTTTCTTTTTAAATAAATCAAGTCATGAACAAATGCTAATAGAATGTTACACAGTAACTAAAAACAGTAGATGATGAAATGCTAAATTCTTGCCAGTACCTCATTGCAGTACCTGGTACTCTGTTCACATAGGGGGTTTCCAGGTTTTAATAACCTGCTTGGCAAAGGACAAATACAAGTCCCTGGTTATAGCTGATCAAACATCTGAATGCCAGCAGAGAACTGGCTTTCTTTCCTGGCAAATATTTTAAGGGGCTACACTCCCATTTGCATCTAGGATTATGCTAAAAGCCATAATGACTTGCCAGATTGAAGGACTGACAAAAATGGAATATTTAAAAAGGGCAAACTAGACACAAAAAGTCCACCTCTAGGAATAATGCACTATAAAACTGAGATGGGTGTAGAAATGATATGATACCAGCACAAATAGCTTACTAGGCTTCAATGTGGAAGAGTTCTGTTCAGATTGGACCATCTATTTACAGACTTTTCTATGGTGCTGAATACCATAGGATCAGATGTCTCAGAAACAGTGGTAAATTTATCTTAACCACTTCTTGGTTTGCAAATTGAGCCACAGAGAGATTAATTGGTCAGAAAGGAAATCAGTGGCACAGCCAGAAAAGTAATCAGATTATCTGATTGCCCTCCCTATGAAGGTTTCTCATCCTTAGGTTAGCAGGGACAGGGACTGTAGGAGTGAGAGGCTTGATGTCTTCTGAGGCAAGTATAAGACCATGTTTAGTCTACCATTTTCCCCCAGTGGGGCAATATTGAAATTATTCTCATGAATGCCCATCATGAATCATCTCTGACAGGAGATGTTACAATGGATCTACTACTAAAGGTGATGAAAGGAGTGCTTAGAGCAGTGATTCTCAACTGGGGAAGCACAACACCTTGTGCTTTGAGAGAACATGTTAGCACTATTAGGTGTGCAAACACAATTCAGAGATTTGAAATAGGAATCCATGGTGTCAAAAACACTCTGATCCATTGTGATCTTTCTGAGCTCTTTGCAACAGAAAAACTGTTCTATTATTTTTTCACAGTCAAAAAATTAGTGAAAACTAAGACCTGACATTTTCCCAAGGTTGCCTTGAGTCTAATGAGAGGTGTCTCAGGCAGGTCTAAAAAGGGTAAGAGCTGCTGGCAGCTTAGAGGTATGTAATAAGTTGTCATATCTTGACTTGTCTGCTCCTTTGGACCTGCTGGCAAAGTTTAAACAGTAAGCAAAGGGTGTGATGTTTCAATTTCTTTATACAAACAAATAAAAAGTAGTTGCCTGTTCCATGGAATTTTAAAGCAGTTAATCATAAACCTGAAGTTTGCATATCAATGTCACTGAACATTGTGCTGCCTCTAGAGATGGGACAAACTGATATTTGCCTGCTGGTGCTGTAAGGAGAAGTGAACCCAACTACTCAAAAGCAGGCTGAATAATTCAGAATCTAAAGCAATACCCTCAAGGTAAGAGAGAGCGAGAGTGAGTTTGTGCACACCTGATGATATAGAACTTGGCTCTGTTTGTTCTGCATAACCCCCAAAAGATCCAATCTGTGACCTCTATGATCAGAGTTAAACACAAAATAACAGATGTATACTGATGCAGTTTTAAGATCTCAGCAGTCTTGCAGCTCCGAAGTATATGAACACATTCATTTCTGTGTGCCCAGTGCACATTTATGCACCAAAATAATGCTATCATCATAGATATTTTTCTGCATTAGCCACAGACTTCCTCTCTTCACCTTCATTCAGTCGTGCGATACTATTACAGACACCCATCTACAAACACACACACACACACTTATGTGATGTTGTCTATAATCTGAAAAGCTGTCTTACAAAATGCCCACCAGAAGATAAACTGTGCTTTGCTTGCCATCTCATTTTTTCTGGCCTCCATTCTCTCTATGCCTATACATAAACTTGGGATCCATGCCAGTGATAATAGCGCCATAAATCTATCATTGCTGATCTAAAACATGGGTTTATGTAATGCAGTGTTTTCCACAGGGAGTACTCACTCTACCACACAGACTCGTCTTGCTTGATGACATGTTTTTAATACATTTTACAGTAATTCTGGGAGTGTTCGTATTCATCTGTTGCACCTACTTCATACCCTTTTATAAAAGTAACAAAGGTGCAAAAGTTGCCTGCCATCTGATCACCGCTTCATTCTACCAATATATGAGGTCAACAACTGTGGTCCTCTTGGCAACGTATGGAGTGTCATGTGGGGGAATGTCCATTTTCATACAATTGCTCTTATTTTGCAAGAATTATTTTTATTTGGCTCCTCTGTGTGCTTTTATAAGGAATTATTGACGTCTTTGGTGTCTGTTTCCTTACTAATCAATTTCCTACTTTATTCGGAGGGTGCATGGTTGTAGAGTGAGTAGGGTATCTTGCTGTAGCTGTAGGTCGATGAATCTGAGCTTCACCCCATCCTCATGCAGAAGGCTGCTCCTAGTTGCCCCAGCTGTAACTATACCTAACCACTTGTGCTGGGGACTAAAAAGTGGGCAGATATGATACCAGCTGCATGACTCACTTCTCTGTTTTTGGCTACAGAAACCAGGGTGTCACAACCACACTAGTACCTTATGGGCTGTTAGGGTCTTTGACCATGTATGACAGAGCATAAAAGGAATCACATGTGGACTTAGAAAGTCTTTCCTCAGGTTGATTCAGAAACAAAACATACAATGTGATTGTATAGGAATTTTGAAAAAAGTTTGAATCTAAAGCCAAACTTTAGGACTGTTCCCTGTGCTTTACCCAAGAGAATTTCCCAGAACTCATCATTCCTGAACTGAAATGGCTTGGATTTGATTTTTACCCATTACTCTGTAATGTGATGGCTTAACAACACCTCAATGTGCCATTAAGTCAGAATTTGACTATATTCATGTCCCACCCCTACCCCCCAGAGTTATCAAATATTGTGAGCTGTAAAAGAAAGTATCATAAGCATCTTTCTGAAGTTCTGTTATCCCAGGAAATAGAATATCAGGCTCACAGCTGTACCTGTGCTCTTCCTGGTCCCAGTTATTATATAGCACGGGTTATGTATACATCAGAAAATGCATGACCCATGCTAAAGTTCTGCATTGTTTTGTTTATCCTCGTGTGTTATTTAGTATTTGTATTTATTGAAAAACAAACAGTATTATAAAATACATGCTGATGGGTGCATCTACATGTGCCATTAAGGTGCCATGATAAACTCCAGCACAGTTTGTGCCAGATTTTATCATGGTACCTTAATGGCACAATTAGATGCTCAAATTGCTGTGGTCCAGGGCACATATGCAGATGTTGCACTCAGGACTGCAGCAGTATGAGCCAGGGCAGAGCAGCCCTAGGCTGGCAGGGGTCTCTAGAGGTCAGCCCCAGGCTCTGGGACATGGTGGAAAGCAGCAGAGGGGCTGGCTGGGGCGCAAGAATGCCTCAGCATGCATAGCCCTGTGGCTAGGCGGCAGGCAAGAGTCTGTCCCCCTGCTGCTTGGGCTGACCCAGTGCAGTGTATGCCTGGGTCACCATTTACATGTGCATTTAGGGACAGTTATTTTTTGCTGCTGCTATCTTACTGCAGCACAACTTAGTTGGCTGTTGTCTAAAGCAGTGGTCTCTGAAGTGGGGTGTGCAAGACAATCTGTTGGGGTGCAGGAAGAAAATATTAGAACTTCTATTTATATTTATTTTTTATCTAAAAATATAAGAAAGAAATTAAGCTTTACTAATATTTAATATACGCTTGACACTGGTGCCCACACTCGGTCTGTATGTTAGACAGTCACGTGTCATGTACGGTATGCGAGTAGTACATGTATATAATTTATAAATAAATAAATATACATATATTGGGGGTGCGTGCTCAAAAATTTTTTACTGATAGGGGTGCGCGATCAAAAAAGTTTGGAGACCACTGGTCTAAAGCATTGCATGTGTAGACAGTGATACTTTACACTGCAGCAAATTAGTATACTGCACAGTTAAGCACACATGTAAATGTGCCCAGTATGTGCAAAGACAGGGCCAACTTCTAAACAGTTGGAGGCTGCACCAGTGGGGCCCAGATGCTATGTGGCTGTGTGAGCCACAGCCCCCCAGGCAGCACCATGTATGCAGACACACATGCCTGGGCACTGGCTCACATGTGGCACCATGCTGCCTGGAGACTCTAGGCTGTGGACAGGATGTGGACAGGACATGGAAACTGGAGGAGTGAATGGGAGCCACAGTCCCTGGCTGCTGCTGCAGAGGGAACATTGGGGAAGAGGGTGGCTTGGTGGAAGACTGGGGGCTGTAAATGAATCACTCATGGGGTGGCCTGTGGGCCACCAGTTGAACAGCCCTGTGTTAAGAGATTCAAATAAATAAGACAGAGAAAAGACTCATTAGAGTTTTTCCCCTGTCCCCAGTCAATAGAGGACAGTTTCAGCAGTATGTTTTCTAGGGCTCTGTCCAATCTAGATTTGAACGACTTATTTGGTATGGACAAGTTGGAGACAGTCTAGTGGAAGGCAATGATAAATGGTTAGGGGCTTGGGGCACATGACTTCTAAGGAGAGGCTGAGGGAACTGGGCTTATTTAGTCTGTAGAAGAGAAGGCTGGTGGGGGATTTGATAGCAGCCCTTAACTACCCAGAGGGGGGTTCCCAAAGAGGATGGGATGACCTCAGCAGGGGGATGACTTCCTGAGGTCCCTTCCAACCCTAATTTTCTATGATTCTTTTATTCTTTCCCTTTCCCCAAAGGGACTATTCCACAGTCTAATTATTTTGTCTAATCATTTTGTCTTTGCTTTCAGTCTGACATCTTTGCACCATCACAAACAATTCATTATCCTCACTAGTGTCTGTTGAGTGTGTTCGCCTTACTTTTACATAAGCAACCCCACTGAAGCTAATGGAACCTTATATATGAGTAAGAAGAGACAGCTTTGGTTTTTAGGTGTTTCTAGCCAAAATAAAAGTGTGTATGGAAAATTATCTCCTGAGGTACTTGGGCCAGACCCCACCAATAGCTGTATGTCTTTATATCAGCAGAAAATTTACCTCCTCGTTTTTATCACGCTTCCTTATACATCAGTCCTTGGTGACTCTTTAAATATTCTATATTCAAAAGACCATTGTTGACCTTATTTTTGCTAATGGAGTTCCCCTCCCTGCATGCTGTACTGTACATAATGATTTCCTACATGCTAGTTAAGTTTTATCTTTAGTGGGGACACTTTGCACAAATGTCTTTGCTTTTCAGTTACACCACCATTACTGATATTTGGAGCCCTTATTCAACAGGGTCACTGGATTCTTTCTACCGTGGTGCCAAAGTGAGCTGTGAGTAGTAAACAAACAAATGAGCTACCTGTGCATAGAAGGATGCATGAATTTGGGTTCAGAATATAGATCCCAATTATATTCTTTTTACCAGTGCAGGGGGAGCCTGGAATCATCATTTCAGGCTCTTCCTAATGTTTTTAATGTTCCCAATTAAAATTTCCAGGTGCCTGACATTTCTGCACTTCCTTGAAAGGTGACAGGATTTTTTAAAAAAAGCTTGCTTGCCGATCAAGGTTGAAGCATTGTACGCATTATTTGAGCCTAAGCATTACTTCTACAGTAAGAACAATTGTATGTAACATAATGTAGTTTTTCAGCTTTATGACATTAGTGAGAGTTATGCTAGGGAGAACTTCTTAAGTATTAAATATTGTTTTGGAGGTTGATACATATTCCCTCTAGTTAAATCAACAGGGATATTCAATTCAGACCAGAGTAGGACTTGCATTCTGTGCTTGCCACCTTTCACTTAGGAAACCCGCCATTCTCTCCTTTTTCTCATTGTGATGACTGATAAATAGGACTGCTGTGCCAGATGCAGAAAGTTGACTGCATTCCCCATTAAGTCATTCCCTATCCCGAGCACAACCTGAAGGGAGAAAACAGCCCTGATACATGAGCCTTCTTGTTTGTCTTTTGATACTTGTTCATCTTTATATCTTTATTTGTACACAAGAAACCAACAAATAAAAGAGAACACTATTACATTCTAATTAGCTTGGGCAGATAAATGTACTGCTTCTGATACCTTATCTAGCACATTCAATGCTAACTTGGAAGAGATCTTCACAGCACTTAATTATACCTTGCAGACCAACCTTCTGTCATAGGACCTAGGTAGTTGAATGCTCCAAGGCAGCATTCAACTGATTTATGCATGGCACCATCCTTTCCCAGAAATCACTCTCTCATCCACTACTACTTACCTTTTAATTTGTGCCACAAATGAAGTAGGAGTCCTGTGGAAAGAATAATACCCAGTCATATCATTCAAGATTATATCAGAATGCAGAATATACACAAGAGTGCTAACTTAAACTCAAACAGATAATCTTAAAGCTGATGTTTTCTATCTTTGAACTTTACAACCTTAACAAAGTTCTTTTCATGTAGGTTTCCCATGCTTATATAAAGAAGTAAGGCACCTCTTGATGTGCAAATATAAAAGGACAACAATAAAAAAAGATCCAAAAGATGACTAACGTCCAGAGTTCATCTTAGATTGGGAAGTGTCAGGCATCCTTAATAATAGACAGTGCAACCTCACCTATAATATCTAATAGAGCTTGGGTGTGACTCTGTTTGTGATATCTACCTTTTCTATTGCTGTTCTCACAGAAAGTTTATTATTTTAGTTCCTTTTGGTGCATTTCTATAATTCCCTTTATTATTCGTCTGTTTACTTCTCCCCACGCACACCGAAAAGAGGAACAGAATCAAGGCAGAGAAACTCATACATTAAACCATCATTTTCAATGATTATTTGAAAAATCCAGTTTAAACAACAGCTTCTCACACAGCTAAATGTAGTTATGAAGTAAAGTGGAGATTAAAATACATTTCTTCTCTTGTTTATATTTCATGATAGCTCATATAAGAAGTTGGAAATTATCTAACATTTATGCTCTTACTTTATCAGAAACAATAATGATGAGAGTCCATTCTAGATCTTAGCCAGCCAGCCAATTAATATAATTTTATTATAATGGCTAAACATGGAAGAAGCAAATTCTAGCCATTTGAACAGGCATTTATGCCATATCACTGATCATATTGGTTTAAGGATTTTTGTTTTTGCCTTTTCTGAAAAGCATCAGACATTAGTTATGTTGGAGATTAGAGATTGGCTATGGATGCTCTTAAACAATACCACGAAACCTATCATGGTGGGTCTTGCTCATACACTCCATGGTAAATCAGTCATTAGTCCTGGGGTCAAGAAGACATTTTCAGGCGAGTAAGGACCTTTGTGTTTTATTTTGCATTCTTTACGATGTAATCGTGGTCCGCTTCCTAGGAATGTGAAGCCATACCATACCAAAACTAAATGACTTTGCAGGTGCCCAAGATATTACTAATTCTCTGCTCTCTCCTTATTTTTTGTTTTGTTTTTTTCTTCTTGTTTTGTTATGTGGACTGGAGAGGATGTTCTTGTGGATCATTTTAAATTCATATTTATTACATGATTACCTGGGAACACAAAGGACTCAGGGAATACCTGGGAATACAAGGAGGTCCTCTGCAGTCCTGTGTTTCTATGTGTCTGAGTCCCTCATACATCTTCTGCTATCCAGAGAGGGGAGGTAGCAATATCTTGTTAGTTTTGTGGTGCTCAAGGTCTGGAGGATATGTATGGGGAGTCTGGCCTCAGAGAGCCATCAGTAGATTCTCTTTTGAAATAAGATGCATGTTACAAGAAGCATAACCTAGATCATAAGAGGTGTGGATAACTAGCCAGGAGGTAGTGTTAAGGAGCAACTACTCTGTCCATGCTGACTTTAGAAGTAGCCCATACCAGACTACTAAGTAATGCATGATGTTCCACAATCTGGATAGAGGCTTCCATTCCTTCCCTGCTAAGTAAAGGCAGCCTACGTATTTCTCCTTCATGATGATTTGCATGATGCAGATGTTGGCACAATGTGGTTTTCTGTCTGTATGAAAGAAACCTATTGTAGGTCTCAGCTGCTTTAGATTTCCCTCTCCATAGGAACCAGGATAAAAGGGGTCTCAGCAGCCTAAACTAAGGGTGGTTCAGCTGCTCCTTCCCTTGCCCCCAGAAATGGATGCATTGTACTTCCACTGTAGGTATCCTGCCAACAGGTGGCATGTTGTGGTCTCCCTGAGAATCTTTTCAATCAGTACTCTCTGATATTGCAGTGTACATAAGACCTATCTTACTGTGGTTCTTTTACCTTTCCATGTTAGGGCAAGAAGTGGTCTATTGTTACTCATGCCATACAAAGGGCGTGAAGTGCTCTCTCCATCTCTCTTTCTGCCTACTCATTGCCTTTTTCTCTGTCTACCTCTCTGAGCTTGTGTGGCTCTCTGATTAACATAACAACTAATTATTACGTTGACGATGAAAGCACAAGTATAAATATGTACCAGGGAGATGAGCTAGTATGCAAGTGGTTGGCTCCTGTGACAAGCACTTAGACAAATCTTAGGGCACAGATAGATAGATCATTGACCTACTTGTGGAAGCTACTAATTGTGGAAGGGCTGGTTTTTACCATCAGAGTTGTTGCTTAGTGTTACAACTGGCATGCAAAAGAGTGATGGAAGTGATTGACTTCCTTGTTTCTCAAGTGTGACTTTCTTAGGCTATGAGGAATTACCATGGAAGTGGGTTGATGGTGTCAAAGGTGACACAGCTATAGCTCACCCTTCCAATCCATGGCTGTATTATGAAGCATCTTCTTTCTGCCAAACCAGATCGGCATGTAATTTAATACATTTAAATACAGACTGCATTGCTGGTGAGTGGTGCAAGATGGAAATCCTTAGAGACTGAAATCCTCTATTTATCCAGATATTCAGTGAGCAGAAGGAACAGGGGGTCAAGTTTTTCCCTCCCCATCCCCTTAATTAATAGGCTTTTCCACTAGAGGTCAAAGGATAGATCATTCTCTGCACCTGTTGAGGGTTTACTTCATACCCATGGCTTGCAGACAACATGATGCCTATGAGATCCTCTGATGTTGCCTGTAGTCACAGGAAATGAAAAAGCTTAAAACTGAAGCTGATAGAGAGAGCAAAGTGTGGTAATCTTTACCATGCATTTTTTGTTCAGTATTATTACTGTTGCTTGTGGCCTTTAGTGCCTGCATCAAAAATATTTAACAACATCATTATATGATGACTGTTCAGTGGCCTCAGTTCAGTGCAGATCCATGAAGGTGGGTGTTATGATGGATGGCAGGATCTGCATTGAACTGAGGCTTCTAAACTCATTTTACCGAGGCCACTGAACAGTCATCATCTAATGATACTTTGCTGTCCCTTGTTTCTTGTACACACAAATTAGTTAACCCTCACAGCCTACACAGTTATTTTTAGTTTTATTCAAGTTAAATTCACCTTTAAGATGGGGAAACAAGCACAAGGACCACATTTTTTGAGGTATTTAAGTCCCTAATTCCCCTGCCCTAAGACACCTATCCAAAGTTAGAAAGCAAATATGTTATAGCATTAATAATAGCAATAGGGGGGTGCATCTACACATGTCCCAACTGCACCAAAGAAAGTACTAAATGACAGTATAGTAGCAGCCTATACTGTGCCATGCACGCTGTGCATGGTTATTTTTAGCTGCCATGTCGCTGGAGCAATACGCTTTAATGAGGGAGTGCATTGCTATGGTGACGTAGCTGCGGCATCATGGTTTGTGACCACCAATGCTACGTTGCCATAGTGCTTTGCTACAGCCACATAGCGTCATGTGTGACATGCCAAAGGAGACCTAACTTCCAGTCCCTGTACTTCAAGCACAAACCTAACATAGTATTACCTCACCAAAGTCCAGAGCTGAAGTGGTGACCTACCCAGTGAAAGGCTTTTCCCCTAGTCCTGATCTAAACTCAGTGAAATAATTGATTTCAATGGGGTTTCAATTCATGTATATTTTTCATAATGTAAATCTCTTGGTCCTCCACTTTGATGGGAGGGCAGGGTTTGAAAAGACATAATGGGTGCCTGTACATGTGCGGGGATGCTGCTCCAATGTGCTCTAATTACAATGCATCAGAGCAGACCCAATTAATCAAGTCTGCTGGTGTGTGCTACTTAGTGTGTTCCAGCAGCCTCTGCGTCTTGTGTATTCAACAACATTGAGCTTCAGAATGGCAGCAGGGGCACTTTAAGTAAAGCTTGTTGAACGAGCCACCATTCTGAAGCATGGGACACTGCATATACAAGACACTGTGGGCACTTCAGAGTGGCTCTCAGAGCCGCTCTAATTAAAATGCCACCGCCCACCCCGGAGCACGTGTCAAGGTACCCCATGGTTGTAATTCTCTGCTTTTCCTTTTATGTTGCCTAGTGAATCTCAGTAGTGGCACAGCAGTGTTTGGGAAATGGGTAGCCCACCATATTGAATCATCCAATCCATCCCCCTGCCCATGCATGGGATTGCTTCCTCCAATACATTTCCTAGTGTATTTCAAGCCTAATTTTAAATGTACTACCAAACAGGGGCATTCTTTCGTTTCATTTCTCCTTGTTCTATTTATAAGCCGCCTATCTACCTGAAATAACCTTTCATCCAAAAAAAAAATGTAGATGGTCTTAAAAAAACAATTATAGAGAAATCAATCCCTCATCCATTAACAGGTTTCTATTTAGTTCTTAAGACACGTGGGTAACCTGGTTAGACCTGTTTTGTTTGAACACTAAGGTGTGAGTTGGCCATATGCAAATCTTTTGCAATCTTTTTTTTTTGTTGTTGTTATTTCTGACCCAATCAGAGGAGCAGGAAATGACCTAAGGAATTACCCTATTGGCTGGGTCAATGTTCTACAAAATGTTTTAAAATTAATATCACATCCATTTATATTCACTTCTGTGAGGCTTTTGAAGTGATAACCCAGCACCTGTGTTTACCTAACCCTGCTATTCTCTAGGCAGTCTTTTCATTGTCTCAGCTAAAGGATTTCCCCTCCAGAATCAGCAGCTAAATGAGGTAAGGCTTTTTTTTAACTTCCTACTAAGCCAATGTCACTTAGAATAAAATGTGCAGAAGTGTGCACTGGAATCACTCCCACTCAAAACCTGCTGCAGCCCCTCCCTTCCTACTTTTGAACAGCAACTAAGTTTTTCTGTGTTCTGATCAAAGACTTTTGAACATTACAATAAAAACTTTTACTCTCCTGCATCCTGCCTTGTTTCTGTTTAAGAACTCCCTTCTATTTTTGTATTATGAGGACCAGAGCTACAATCTTCACTTACTTTGAATACCACCCAATATATACTCATTGACTTCTATAGAGTTACTCATAAATGCTATTCACTGTGAGATCACAGAAGATCATATATCTGGCTATTAGTTTCAGAAAAAAATAATGTTTATTATTGCTTGTTTAATAGTGGTTGGGGATTAACTTTGTTTGCCTCTTCATCTTAGCATACATGGCCATACTTTGTCTCAGTGTAGATGACCCTATATAATTAGAAAGGTCCTGCTGTTTTTGTACTGATGACAATGGTGGTGGGAATTCTGAGGATAATCCCAAACCCTAAAGTCCTCCCTCACCTTTTACCCAGTCTTTATTCAAGCCCACTGGCTTCTATGGGGCTTTCCTGAAGTCCTTAGCCCCATCTCTGTTAAAACGCTTCAATAAAGTCAATGCAAATCCTGCATTTACAAGAATGAGATAAAATTTTAGTTAAGACCATCAGAATTTATCTCTGGGAATTTCACCTTTTGAGTTCCCATTGATTTCAATGATGGTTTTACCTGAATAAAAACAGAGCAATTTCTTTAAGAAGCAGTATTTATTGTTGTCTGTACTTACATTGTAGTATACAAGCTTGTGCAAACTTTCAACAGAAAGACCATTCAGCAAATGATTCAGAATGTATAAAACATCTCTGAAAGTAACTAGGGAAACATTTACTAATACTTACTAATATTGCATGATTTTCCTGCATCTATTTTTATATATATTTGAGACATAGTTAGGTATTTGAGTTTGAAGTAGGAGGCAGGGTAAGTCTGCACCTTATAAACTAACCAAAGTGCGTGTATATCTATATCTATGTCTATATGGCAATAGCTTGTGTGAACTGAAGCTAACTTCATCAGATGCTGTGAAGGGACGTGCAGAAAACACACCTTTTATACTTATTTGCTTATTTGGATTGCATATGTTGGAATGACTTTATCTAAAATCATTGCTTTTCCAGCAATGTTTAAAGTGCATCCAACTTCTTTGTTTTGCTATTTTGCTGAGTGAAAAAAGGCGGTTCATAATGATAAAACATATGCTGTAAACTGTAAACCATAAATCATAAAGCACAACTGATTTACTTCAAAATTATAATCTTTACTAAGGCATATGCTTCTATTTTAGGTATATGTCTTGCAGCAATGTTACTTTATTTCTGTGGGTGGGTAGAAAAATCTGTTCTGAGTGTTTTGGTAGTAAATTTGCTACTGACAGTGTTAAGTTGGCTATCTGACACAAATTTTGCATTTTATAATCATCGCAGGTAGGGAACAGAGAAGATCTGTTGTTAAAATAAGCCTGGAAGCCAAAGAAAAGGGTGGTTGTTAAGACAATTACAGAAAAATATTTCAGTAATAGATCTCTTCCTGAACCATTAAACATATCCAAGAGTTTCATAGATTCATAGATTTATAAGACCAAAAAAAATTGACTAACATGTAATCTAACTTTCTGAATAAAGCTGGTCATCATAGGCTCTGACTTTTATTTTTCTGGTGCAGGGGAGCACAGGGGAGGGGAGAGAAATGATGACACATAATTAGATGGTGGATGTGTGGAAAGTTTTACACATTTCAGGTGCAGCCCTCCTCCCGAGGGGTGCCAGGACTCTCACGGCACCTACGTACTTGGCACCCATGCTGGTCATAGACTCTCCCTGTAGTAATTCCTTCTGTGAATCCCAGAGCTGTTCTTGAACTAGATTGTAACTTTTAAAAAGCACACCCAGCCTTGATTTTAAAATTACCATTGATGGACAATCCAGCAGAACTCTTGGTAATTTGTATCGGTGATTGTCATCATTGTTAAAATGTGTTGCCTTTTTTACAGTTTGAATTAGGCTGCCTTCCAGTGATTTGACTTTTCAGCCATACTTTTGTCTGATAGATTGAAGAGCGCTTTGTCATTTAATTCCTGATCCACATGTAGGCACTAATAGGCTATGATTCAGTCATAACTTACCCTTCTTTTTGATAAATGGAATAGATTTTGCTTCTTAAAACTTTCAGTAGAAGACAAGATTTTATTATTTAACCATCCTCACAGCTCTTCTTTGAAACAGCTTTAACTTTTCAGCTTCTTTCTCAAAATGTGGACATGATTGGTAGACCTGGTATTACATACTACGTACTCCGACTTGAGATTCCCCTATTTCTTTTTCTTATGCTTTATACTGATATTATTTGCCACAGAATCACACTGGGAATGTATATTCAGCTGACGATCCCCACATTTTTTTCAGTCATTTAATTTCCAGGATAGTATACCCTATCCTGTTAGCACAGTTTACCTTTTTTATCCCTACACAGAAGAGCTTATAAATAGTCATTTTGAAACACATTTCCCCATACACACCTTATCAAATGATTTAGATACTTTCTATTCATGACAGTCCTCTTCATTAATCTCTGATATTTGAGTTATCAATGCACATTATTATAAATGAACTTATATTTTTGCCAAGCTATTGGAATGTACTTAGCAATGAAGACGTATTACTTTGCCCCTGACTATACAGCCATCACAAGAAATTAAGTAGTTGCAACTCAGGATACATCTGTTTTAGAAAGCTTTGAGAAATGCTGTGTTTCTTAGCTAGGGTGACATGTGTCCATATTATTTCAGCTGAGGTATGTTCAGGCTATAGAACAGGATCTAGGGACCATGGGTAGTGATAGCTCATAACTCAAGAGAAAACACTCAGTTACTATAGAAATCAGGACCTTGTATCTTAAAGGTAACATTCAGGTTAGTTTGCATTTTCATGACTGAAAGGGACACATAATTGAATATAGGTATTAGTGGAGAGCCGTGCAAAGTCCAGTTTTAACTAATTCAGCTACTGCAGTGCCTCTTTCTGCTGCTTTCATTCCCAATGAATGTGCATAGTAACATGGATAGTAATTGTGTCTGGGAGGTACAGAAATTAGGAAGAAGATTAAAGAACAAATAAACACCCCCCGTCCCCCCCCCCGCTAAAAGTGAAAAATCCATCCCAAAAAATTGATTAATAGAAATTAGAGCTAGGAAAGCTATGTTTCTATAGGTTTCATAGATTTCATAGACATTAGGGCTGGAAGGGACCTCAGGAGATCATCGAGTCCAGCCCCCTGCCCAAAGGGCAGGAAGTCAGCTGGGGTCATAGGATCCCAGCAAGATAAGCATCCAATTTACTCTTGAAGGTGTTCAATGTAGGTGCTTGAACCACCTCCGCTGGCAGACTGTTCCAGACCTTGGGGGCTCGGACAGTAAAGAAATTCTTCCTTATGTCCAGCCTGAAACGGTCTTGCAGCAGTTTGTGACCGTTCGACCTCGTCATCACTTGGGGCGCTCTGGTGAACAGACGTTCCCCCAGATCCTAGTGGTCACCCCTGATAAACTTATAGGTGGCCATCAGATCACCCCTGAGCCTGCGCTTTTCCAGGCTAAAGAGTCCCATGGCTCTCAGCCTGTCATCGTAAGATCTGTTTTCCTGACCTCTGATCACGCGCGTGGCTCTCCTCTGGACTCTCTCAAGCTTCTCCACATCCTTTATGAATTGTGGAGCCCAAAACTGGACGCAGTATTCCAGCTGCGGCCTCACCAAGGCCGAGTACAAGGGGAGAATGACGTCCTGGGATTTGCTCGAGAAGCATCTATGGATGCACGCCAGCATTTTGGTTGCTTTACTAGCCGCAGCATCGCATTGCAGGCTCATGTTCATCTTGTGGTCAATGATGACCCCCAAGTCTCTTTCTTCTGTAGTGCTAACCAACGTAGCACTGCCGAGCCTATAAGGGTGCTGCAGGTTTTTCCTCCCAAGGTGGAGAACCTTGCATTTTTCGGTGTTAAACACCATCAGGTTCTCGTCTGCCCATTTGCTGAGCTTGTCCAGGTCAGCCTGGATCATCCGCCTATCTTCTGGCGTGGATGCTTTGCCCCAAAGTTTGGTGTCATCGGCGAACTTGGCCAGTCCACTCCTGACTCCAATGTCCACATCGTTAATGAAGATGTTGAACAGGATGGGTCCCAGGACAGAGCCTTGAGGGACCCCACTGGTCACAGGGCACCACAATGAGTGACTGCCATCAATCACAACCCTCTGGGTCCGACCACGAAGCCAATTTCCCAGCCAGCGGATCGTGGTGGAGCCAAGGCCACAACTGGGCAGTTTGGCCAAGAGGTGATCATGGGATACCAGATCAAAAGCTTTTTTGAAGTCAAGATATATGACATCAACCTCTTCTCCCTTGTCCAGGTGATAGGTCACCTGGTCATAGAAGGAAATGAGATTGGTCAAACAAGACCTACCCGCAACAAACCCGTGCTGGCTATCCCTTAGAACGTTAGCCTGGGCCAGTCCCTCAAGGATGGCCTCCTTAATAAACTTTTCTAAGATCTTCCCCAGGATAGAAGTCAGGCTAATGGGCCTGTAGTTAGCCGGATCCACTCTCCTCCCTTTCTTGAAGATCGGCACCACATTGGCCTTCTTCCAGTCTTCGGGCACTACACCAGAGCACCAGGAGTTTTCAAAGATCCGTGCCAGGGGCTGGGCTGTGACGCTCGCCAGCTCCTTGAGTACCCTGGGGTGCAGATTGTCAGGGCCAGCTGACTTGAAGGTATCCAGCTTCTCAAGGTGTTCCTTCACGAGGTCAGCATTGATGGAGGGTAGGGGATTCCCCTCACCCAGATTTCCCAGGTGGTTCTACATCCTGCCCAGAGAGGACTGTTAGTGTTACTGAGTCCTATTAGCACACTATTCTTTTTTAAAATCCATGCATATGATAGAGAAGTGGGCATCAACTGAGAACTAGAAGCATTGTTATTTGAAGGAACTCTTGAAGGAGCTGAAATATTAAAGCAGCATAGCCTGTATACACCCATTTGAGTATAAGCATCAAAACGCTTCCAAATTCCAAAAGGTGCTTGACCTTTTAAACCGTGTGCACTCCTTGTGATTTTCACAATAAAAATCTCTGTCAACACTAGGGGGCAAATCTTTCAGTGTTTGTTGAGGCAAACCTGCTGATTGCAATGGAATATTAATTAATTCACTCTTTTGATGATAATCCTGATTATTGTGGAGATATTATGGGTATTCTTTGTAGTCATTATGGAATATTTTATGTACTCCTCTTTTCCTTTCTGACTGTTCATGAAATAACAGTACAGCTCCACACATAGGGAAAGGCTAAAAGCAGACCAGCAGGGTCACAATATAACTTGAAGAGCCTAAGCCAGATCCTAAATTGGTGTCTTTGTTACTGAATAAATTTCACAGCAGTGCTGCATGCTCTCAAATGAGCCTAGACTTGGAAGTCAGGTGTTTTTCCACACCTGGATGGAACCACCTGGCCTAAATATTAATTACTGCACCAAGAGACATGAAAATAAAGAACTAGCCACTGAGCAATGTATTTCTGATGATCATAACCTCTGTGAGACCTTGTTAGATCCTCACTGCTTTTCCTCTCTTCCTGCTTTAGCTGAGGATTGGCTTTCAGCCACTGATAGGAAGAAAAAGAGATCATAGGCACAATTTTCTGCTGTAAATGTTCTGAATGGTTTACTAGAAAGATAGCTGGTTATACTGTATTAAGATGTAACAGAATAAAATATGCAGTCTTCACAGAGCACCAGGAAATTAAAAATTCCTGTACTTAGAAAATTAGCTATTTTAATTCCTGTGCAGGTGGTTATGCTGCAGTTAAATTAAATATCTGACTGTTAATCAAGCATAGTAAGCATAATTTTCAAAGAAAAATACTTTCTAATTTCTTACTAATGTTAAAAACTGTGCACAATAATTGGTAATTCTAGTGTTAGCACGATGAAGAGCCACTAATACCAG
This sequence comes from Crocodylus siamensis, assembly GCF_052110815.1. Lineage (NCBI taxonomy): Eukaryota > Metazoa > Chordata > Crocodylia > Crocodylidae > Crocodylus > Crocodylus siamensis. Next base: position 210,259,384 of record NC_143396.1, read on the forward strand.
AAAAAGCCCAGTAGGAACAGTTGCTCAATATTGTTCAAAAAAGGAGTAAGACATAATGCATATTCCTTTTTCTTGCTTTCTTTCCAGCATAACCACAGGCACTTATGCTTCAGGCTGTATGTACTGAGAGCTGGAATTAGTTCTTAATAAAGGACCAAAGACGTATCACAGCAAGACGGGAATAAGAGGCGATGTGATAAAAACTTGAGGGCTGTTAAAGATCCAGTAAAGAAATAGTAGACAGGGAGATGCTTACTTCATTCACAGGCAAGACAAGAAGTCTAAAAACCTTTCCCTAAAGAAAGGGAAATATCTAAGGCCCACTGAAATCACAGCTCAGGTTGAGGTCTTTGTAGCAAAATTAATCCCTGAAAATGAACAGGAAAGAATTAGCAAAAATAGGATCTGTTTGACAATGGAACAAACCTTTGTTTATCTGACTTCATTGTATATGTCACATTGGTTAGCTACAAATATACAAAAAGCCAGAGGCGCCATCAGTCTAAGTTATGCTGTTTTCTGTAAGTGGTGTAGTTTAGATCAATAGTGAACAGAACACACATTTTCCCTTTGTGGCAGGGAGAGGAGTGCAAGTCTTAGACTGGGTTCTGCCCTTTTAAATCCAGTCTGTGTGCACCAAACTTCTGTTCTGTTATGGGTATAGACTGGTTTCTGATGACTTACACCAGTAACAGTGTAATGTCTGTACCTGGCCCCTGTAACTAATTCTTCCATAACTAGTTCTCTACCATCTAAACGGCATTCAGCCCTTGTTCTAAGTGGGATCCATCGACCAGCATATGAGAACTTTTAAAATAACCTACAAGAGAACATTATCCATCCACTACTCATAATATTCAAATCAAGATTACAAAGGGCACTAAAACAATATTATCTTGCAGCAGTGGAGAGAGGGAGTCTTTCCATTGGTAGTATCTATAAATAAATAACAGAAATGCAAAGTCCCTGCTTTGTATGCAGGAAAATCCAGACAGTGCTATGAGATCTCTCCTGGGCTATGTGCTACAATAATCATCACAGAATCAGATGCGATTAGTAGAGGCCACTGAGCCCAGAAATGTTTATGAATTTTCTTACTTAATCTAGTTGCAAAAATCCTCTTGTGGCTGAATTATGAGTGTGAACAACAAAAACAATTATTTTCTATTGTTAGATCTTGCTCTGCACTTTCTCTCACTCGGTGTGGAAAAAATGACTAATTTAAGTCTCTGTATAATTAACAAACCCAAGTAAAATTGTTCAAGATGCTGTGGTTGGAAATCAGACTGAGCACACAATGCAATTATCACCCCCAAATTTTCTTATTGGTTTGGCCCAAACATGTAATTATTATTACACAACAGTACAAAAGGAGGCAGCTTATTCTACTTCATCTCTATGATGCATTTTCAAAGGACATGTGGTTCTGCAATTGACTTATCATACACCCAGTGAATACTCTTCTGGGGGGACAAAAATAACAACAAGCAAGCCAAATCATGCCCTTTGATACCAGCCACAATAGTGCAGGAGCTTCGTCAGTTGACTCTATACTCATCATTTTCAACTTAGTGCTGAAGGTTTGTCCTATGTGAAGTGATGGCTGATTGAGTAGCTTACTGCCTTTTACTAAATAGAATAGCAGTGAAAGTGCTTTATAGGTGTGCAAGTGCTAAATAATGATTTCTCCAGCTTTTTAGATTTGAGGCACCCCTCCTTAGGCCCAAAGCACTCCTCAGAAACAGTCAGCTCTTTGTTTTTACTCTGTTTTTGACAACTGAAACACAATAGAACAACTCTTTTGTTGCAGTCTTTCTGAGTTCTCTGCAACAGGGCAAAATGTTTTTAACACTATAGACAACTCCTATTTGAAATCTCTGGGTTTTCATCTTGTGAATCCTGTTTGCACACCTAACAGTGCTAGTATTGTATGGCACTCTGCAGCACCTTTGAAAGGATCTCTAGGCAGCACCCTTGAAAAGATGTCTAGAATGTAGTAAAGGGATATTTTTCTCTCATTCAGAGAGATGGCTTTCTTCAGCACTCCTAAGATTGTATATATTCATAACATTTGCTATTTATCAAAATGAAAATAAAGCCTTTAAACAAATCCCACCAAACTCTTACAGGAGAAGAAAAATGGTTCCAAATATCTGAAGTGTCAGGTCTGGTCTCTAGATAATTTGTCATTAAAAAAGTGACAGATGAACTGCATGGCCAGAATGAAGACGAACACTCTTTCCGTTAGCTTAGCGGCTTCCAGCTTTCCATTTTTGTCCTTCAGGACAGCATTGGAATATCCTGTGGGAAAAAGCAGACTTCTTTTGTACATTCTTCTTTAAAACCTCAAGTGATTAAATGGTTTTGGATGGTAGTCAAATTGCAGTCAACCAGAACCATTTTTCTGAGACCTGATTAATGCTACTCCTGACACACACATGCATATGCACGTGCATGCGCGTGTGCACACACGCGCACACACATGTACGTGCTCATGTACACTTCTTAACACCTGACTGACAGGTTTGTCTTTCCATCCAGTTTCCTTCTGATAATAGAAGTCATTTTTTTGCTAGCATCATGAGGTGCCTTAAAGCTTAAGTGTGCATACTGCAGTGAACACTCCCAATACGTATCAGTTAGTGCTTCATGTTGGCTGCTAATGGATAGATCTTCTTTTCTCTCTGCTTGCACTGCTCTCTATTTAGGTGCCACAGGCCAAGGGATTCGGTCCCAGGTGCACCAGTTTCTGTAACTAGTGCTCCTGCAGCTCATAGCTTTACCGCAATGCCACTCCAGAATGAAATACCTCCTTCTGTCGCACGTCAGGAAATAGGTGTCCCTCTAAGCTCTGTAAGGGTTGATCATGTTTTAGGAATAGAGCTGGGGGTGGGATTTTCTGAAGAAACTTGTTTGTCAGAAAATGCTGATTCATAAAACCTGAACTATATTGGTTTTGATGTCACTTTGCCTAAATACAGTGAGGTGTCTGAGGGAACCTGCCAGGCTGGGAAGTCTGGGCTTCTATAACCCCAGCAATGCCCTTGCCTGTGCCAAAGACCCGCATGATTTGGTCCATGGCTCTTGGGCAGCCCTGCCCTATGGACAGCTCTGGATCGACGACCCAAGGGATTCCAGGAGGCTTTCTTGGAGCTACACTCTGGAAGCCCTGGCAGCTGGGGCTTTGTTGTGTTCATTTTGGGTATGTACAGATATCTGGGGCGGTTAGAGGGAAGTTGGATAGAGTTAAAAATGACCATACGATCTAAGGAAAGTTGGGACGTGGGGAGCTAGTAGGGGGACTTGGGAAGAGTAGGGGGGTGCAAACAGGATTGGGGGGGAATGGGGTTGGGAGAAATGACAAGTAGAGTCTACAGGAGGGATTGGTGGGATCAAGGTGGCTAGCAGGGTCCATGGAGGGGGCTTGGTGGGGACCAGGGGGTGTGATGAGATCAGGGAGGTCTAGCAGGGTCTGCAGGGGGCCCCTGGAGGGGATGGAAGGGCTCTCTGCCCCCTGACCATAGGCTATTTTTAGCCCCTTTGACCCCCTCACCTTCAGAAGAACACCCCCCACCCTCCAGTGAACTAACCCTCCCCCTCTCCAACTTACTTTGCTTTTGGCACTGGTGAATGCTGGTAAAATTGATGCTGGGAGTGGGTTGTAGGATAGGGGGTTTGGCAGGCTTTGGGGGGGCGGGCAGATTTGTGGAAGGGGTTGTTTTTCTGGGGGAGGGGTGAGGGGCCCCAGTGCCAGGGGGATGGGTAGGGAAAGTGCAGCCCCAGGGCTGGCCTTTCCCAGCCCCAAACTACACTGGGAACTGTACAGATGTTCAGTTAGATTGGTCTCACTGGACTCGATCTGTTAGACAACCTCCAAGATACAGTTAACTTAGACCAGGTCAGCTGTTTTTTAGATCAACCTAACATTCCTGAATTTCTGCACAGTTTCCACAAAGATCTGTAATTGGGTCAGTCTAAATGTAAGGTCCATGCCTGGGCAAACTAAGTTAGATTGGATGCCCATTTTTAACATGATCTAACCTCCCCCTAGCCTCCCAGCACATCTGTGTCTAGCCTTTGTTGGAATATATGGGCTTAGGAAATCAAAGGTGTTAACATGACCCAGTTTCTGCACAACACTAAACAGCTAAATGCGATTTGCCTGCATGGTCCCAAGCAAGACAATCACCAGGAAAAACTGATCTGAGATTGGCTGGATGTTGTGCTTGTTGCTTGAGTCCACTCCAGCCTCACCAAACACACACACGCATGTGCGCACACACATGAATGGATAAAACACTACATATAAAAATTGCAGTTTCTGTTTCTGGCTCTGACTCTTAATTGTAACCTTGGTGTGGAAAAGAGACAGGCACTGCATGTAGTCTTATCAGTCCTTCCGAGACCTGGCAAACTTGTATCAGCATCAGGTTGCTTAAGACAATGCTTCTGGCTGGCTTTCTGTTCACAGTAGTGTTGCAAAAGATGAAGTCTTGGTTGGCTGAGTCAGACTTATTGAACAGCAGGCAAAAAGAAAAAGATAGATGAAAAAAGAAATAATGGAAGCAAAGCAGAAATGGGGGAGGGAGGAGGGAACAAGAATGCAAGTTTCATGTTCCAGGAGGTTTTTGGATTATATCCAAAGCCAGTGGCGGTGACAATGTCATTTGGTGCTTTCTTTCTAGCTTGGTCTCTTGCTCCTTCAGTCCATTTGTCCTCCTTCATCATCACTGTCAAATTAAGGGCCCAAAGGCAGCAACGCTCATCTTCTCTTTATTGTATTCCTCAAACAAGCCTAATTTTCAACAGGCCAGTTTTAGTCCATTCATTTTTTCTTGTTTACCAGATACAATTTTAACACGGACCTAGTTGGTCGTAAGTGTTCCAACTTGAATATTCACATCTTTGTACAAACAGTTTTTTTGTAACAAGCCATGATGGAGTCTGGAGCCTCAGATCAAGATATGGCCTCCATACAGCCTGTCTAGCAAGGAGCCTCTCTGTGCTTCCTGGAATGGCAGGGTATTTGGAGGAGGCAGAGAAAGCCTTAGGAGTCTCATGGGGAAAAAACTGAACCACAACATTTTAATTTGTTCAGAAACAAAGATTCTGAACAGAGGCATAACAGGGCAACTCTGTGCCCTGGGTAGTGGCAGTGTATGGGGCAACAGGGACTGCTGTGCTGCTGGTGGGGGCATCACAGCAAGCAGCCAGCTGTGGAAGCAGCTAGTTTTGCATCACACCCAACTGGCGCCAGCATGGGTTGCTGCTCTGGTTGCCCAGCCCTGTACCGAGCACACTACTGATTATGAATTTCCTTCCTGTAGGAAAACTCTAACTTTCATTTTGCTATGGCATGAAAACTTTTGTATAGTATCAAAATCCCCTACAGAATGGGTGTGCTGAATTTGGCCAGCCCTCTGCAGATTATCTGAAGTAACAGCTGCCTGATAGGTCCATGGCAGTTTATTCTGGTGATGTATGGCTTTTTGTATGACTTTGATGGGATGGCAGTGGTTGGTGGATGGTGGCTTTGAAGGACAGAATGGAGAGAATGTCAGTCTTGAACCAGTTCCTTGCTTAGAGAGCATTGAAGTCCTCCCTTGTGCACTTCTATTTCATTTCTCTAGATAAAGCAAAAGCTTCCTAACTCACCTTCAGACAAGAAGGCCTGTTACAGGGGCACATGATGCTGTGGACAGCAAGCTGGAACAGGATCCAAGAGTCCTCGACCACTCACCTGTTGTGTGACTAAGAAAATCACATTGCCATTCTGTGCCTCAGTGTTCCCATTTGTAATATGGCATTAATGATCGTTACCTCCTTTTGAAAAGTGCTTTATGTGATTTACCATTATTCTCTCTCAATTCTCTTTCCCCTTTATAGCTCAGCTCTGACTCTGTTGGCTTTTTGATTTTACTAGTTTTCTGGTCATGATAGATTTTTTTGGACTAGATGGGACAAAGAAATTCAAAATACATCTAAGAGAGTCTGGCACTCAAATCCTGGGAAATTCTTAGGTACCTAAATCCCTTTGTGTCTTTTGAATATTTTAGGTTGGTTTTCTCATGTGAAAAAGGAATGAGCCCTTCTTCTTCTTTAAAAAACAAAACCAACCAACCAACAAAAAAAAAACCCACACCCAACAAACCAACCCTTCCTTAGACTTAAGGTTTTCTTTACCCATCTTAGATGAAGCAAGGAATGGCTTATTTTATTTAATTTTCCTATCACTTTAAAATCCATTTTGTCCCTTTTGACTTGAATTCTCCCCCTTTTAGCTGGGCATTCACACTTCCCACATTGTGCCTCTCCCTTGAGTTGCGCTGAGAAATTTCAAGAAGCCACTAAGCCCCATTTAGGTTTCAGTGGCTGGAAAAGTACAGCATGAAATAGCTGTTTATGGGACTCCTTCACAAGAAACTAGGCAATTCTGTACCTGAAGCCTATTATGAAGCAGCAGGGAGTTCACCCACTAGAACCCATACAAGGCAGTTATATGAAAATGAATGGGAAAAACTCTCTTTCCAAACCGGCCCAGGCTGTTGAGGCAGATGCCTTACTCTGCTCTTTTGTTTATTCTCCAACAAATCAAAACTGACCTGTGCTGTTATCGGAGTAGTGCAGCAGGTGCAAAAAAATAGCTCCGCTGCCAACTCAAGCGAAAGGGTAAGGCTAATACCCTCTGGGAGGCATCGAGAAGATAACAGAGAGCTATGCCAACAACTGAATTAACGGCTCTATTTATGGTGGGTTTTGCCTTAACAATCTGCTCTCAGCCCTCTGACACATAAACACTGCATTGTATTGTTTAAAGCAGCCACTGGTGAAATGAATGGAAACAGGATAGGCAGCTTTCACAGTGCCAGCTAAGGAGGTGGGGGAGCTGTGAGGGCAGCATTGCTCCCTGCAAGCCAGGCACAGCCTGGGGGTGGAGTTGTCCTCTTTTCTCTGCAGAGGGAGGGGAGCAGCTCTCTTCCAAGTGTTGCTTCTAACCTGATCCCTAGAGAAGAGCTACAGAAGCAGAACCATTTCTTCAGCCTCAGTGTATTCTTCTTTGCCTAGCTTTGGCTAATGCAGGCAGTAGCATAACTGAAGGGAGGGGGTTGTGACCAGGGCACCAGCCCTGGGTACCAATTTAGGGTGCAAAAATAGCAGTTACATAGGGTAGATTGATTGATTGTTATGGCAGCCTCTAAATCTTAGACCACAATGAGGATCACTAGACTGCTCTCAAACTATTCCTGTATGCTTAATTTTGCACCTTACTGCCTGTTCTGGGATGTCTAGTGATCCAGAGGGGACTAGTGGGAGGTGGCATTGTGACTGGCTATACTTGATGGGGTGGATTCGCTGAGACACAACTTGGGAAAGTTTCTCACCAGGGCTGAGAACTTTGAGTTGATAGACAGCCAAAGACACTACTCATATGGGCAGTCCCAAATGCTTAAATTCCTCCTGTCAAAATCCTTAAAGTCTCTTTTTATGCTACCTCCTTCAAACTCATGTTTGCAGTGAGGCTGCAAGACTGGGCTGGCAGTCTTATGAATTGCACTCACAGGTGGTCCACACTCAAACACCTTGCATTTATCTTCTCCCTGCCTCCCCTCTTAACCCCCACTTATTCTATCTTGTCTTCTTGAGTATAAGTTCTCTGGGACAGGGGCTATCTCCCTTTGTACAGAGTCTAGGAGAAGTCTTGATCAGGTTTGGTCCTCAGTGATACTGCTTTGTAATAACCTATATATATTGATAGATATATCAGTTCACATATTAATAACATATATATCATGTTCTAAATGCAGGAATCACAAGCTGTGCAATTTTTGTTTTAATCCAGAACTTGTTCTCTATTACAATAGCATGAACTTCATAGAAATTTGGGTCCAGCATTTTCCCTGTTATAGCATAAACATAAATCCAGATACACATTCATTTCATCAGTCAGGGGTAGTTCATTGCAACCTCCTCCCCAAATTTGGAAATGTTGGGAGGCTCTAAGGTTGACATTTCTTTTTATATCATGAATAACAAAGTGTCCAGCTATAGCAGTCACTCTGGGCTAGACTATGGAATCACCAGAATATCTAACTTAAAGGCTATGGTTGTCCCTGCTGCCCCATGAGCACAACAGGGTGCCTTGATGCAGAATGCTTACTGAGCCATGCTGGCTTAGTCTTCTAGCCAGTGTACTAATAGCAATGAAACCATGGCTGTACCACTTCCAGTCCCTGCATGCTCACTCCTTCCCCACCTAAGTGGAAAGGGAAGGTAACAGCCCTTCTATGGCTGCTCTATTCACAATTCAAAGCCAAGCAGACGCAGACAGTGTTGTTCTCTTCACTTTCAGACTGGGGGATTGATACAGTTTACAACATAGCCCCCTACTGCTTAAGGAAGGGAGAATATAAACTTTTTTCCCGTTCCTCATTTTATCTAGTTCTCATCTAGGAATGAACCCAATGAAGATATTTTCAGATTCAAAGCAGAATTATTGCAGACAGGGAGACCTGTAAAGCAAAGAGGGAAGAAAATCATCAATTTTTGGGCAGATGATTCTCCTAATGCTAGGGACAGAAGTTACACATAAACTGGTATAAATGATCCAAAACCAGTTCAGATTTGTAACACAACAAACATAAACTGCTTTCAAAATGGCTGAAACTAGTTTAAAATAAACCTGGATGGATATAGTATCAGACAACTGAATTATGTTAAATCAGTTTATTGAATTTCTGTCTCAGATCTAAGTAGCTATTATTGTGGTTGCACAATGAAAGAGGAGTGGTGGTGTGGCAGTGGTTAAAATGTCTTTGACTCTAAGATGTCCACTTGGTTC